>NW_015374023.1:921757-1457436 GCF_001272555.1 Dufourea novaeangliae | reverse complement strand
TATATTACATCGAACTAGGATTATTTTAGAAATCGATATGAGATTCAGTGTTCTAAAAATGTCTAGTACTTTGAATGTTATAGAAAATTATTTAGTGGATCTTGTAATGAAGCTTTATAAATGAATAATTTGTATTTTATCATAAATTATTAAACAACAACCCCGTCTTAATATTTATGAGAAATATGAAATATTAATTATCTTATTTAAATGATTTTAATTACGTTTTGTGGGTAAGTTCACGACAGAACTGCCCTAGATGTGTGGTGCGAGAAGATTTTCGAATTTGTCTTTTCATAAACGAAGTTAGAAACTAGTACTTGTGAGAACGGGCATCATTTTTCTTCGTCACGCATTAAATTCGAAATTTAAAGAACGTAGAATAATACTCTCTAACGGCTGGGAACCAGTAATTACAAGAACATTGTTAAAATAATATTTATTTGCAACGGTTGACACGGTATCTCGTCATGCGTACCCCGTTTAGTTCACTTTACACAGCTCTTACACCGTTCTACGGACAGCTTTCGTTTAGCTGAAGCACTCAATTTGTAGCTGAAAGTACGTAGATTAATCCACTATTATGGATAATAACAATAAACGACCAGAACACTGTTAAAATCGCAATTTAATCGCGGAGTACCACTATTCTTTTGACTGGTGGCGCCATCCGTGGCGAATCGGTGAAACTGCTAACCAATTATATGGCTAGCAGTTTCAAAGTTACGCCACGGATGGCGCCACCAGTCGAAAAATAGTGGTACTCCGCGATTAAATGCGATTTTAACAGTGTTCTGATCGTTTATTGTTATTTTCAGTGAGTAGTTTCACCGTACTGCAGGGTTTTCCGCCATCTTGGATTTTGAAAAAGCGCGGGAAAAATTGGGATTCATGGGACGTACTAGTGGCGCCCCACAAACAGTGGGTGGCGAATGTTGGAACTAATTCTAAAACTTTTTAAGCAGCGCCATCTGGTGGCGACTGTGCGAACTATCGAAGAAGTTCTACATTTAGTTCCAACTTCCGCCACCCGCTTTTTGGGGGGCGCCACTAGTATGCCCCATGAATCCTAATTTTTCCCGCGCTTTTTCAAAATCCAAGATGGCGGAAAAACTTACTTTTTTGGATAATTGATATTAGGAATAGGAGTGGAGATAGTGCTGGGATTAATGAATAACGCATATGTATGATTTGACTGTTTTTTATTGAAAAAACGTACGAAAATACACAATTTACAATAGTATTTCTATAAATTTAACAACAATCGCCTTAAATACTACTTGCATATATGATTTTACAATATATTTACAATAATATTTGCATAGATTCGTTAAAAGTGCCCTTAGGTACTTATTTTACTTAAATCCTACTTATCTATATGATTCTACAATATACTTGTAATGATATTTATATAAATTCGGAAAAAGTAGGCTTAGATATTATTCAGGCTTACAAAATATTGTAACTTATATGCCGCAAATAATTCCCTCCTCTGTAACTTGCAAATCTTCCGTACCGTCTTCAAAACTTCGTAAGGGTTTCATAAGTTTGTCGCCGAAATTTTGATTACCGGTTGCATACGATAGGCGTATGTAATAATTTGCAGTAGTCCTCTGCCGGATTCAATCTGTTGTTATTACATGTGGATTACGGGACAATGAACGGTACTAAAATGGCTTGCGTCAGTACACATTTGAAAGGTGATCCTTTATCGCTGTTGCTCGTACAACTCTCGAGCTCGGTCGAATTGTTGCTCGTGCAACTGTCGAATTGGGACTGACGCTTGTGCGTGTTCCCGTGAACAAATTGAATAATAACCCCAGCAACCATGGTAGTTTCTGCAGATACTACTACAGCCCAAGTTTAAAACATGTAGGCAGTAGTTTGTTTCTGTAGTAACCTGTTGAACCAGACAACTATAATTAGTATAGGATTGTACAATATTTATGCAGTTATATTTAAGACAATTCCATGAAATGAAGCTTATATTACCTCACGCATGTTTATTGGAATATACATATATACATATAAATTATAATGATATAAAAGTTTAAAATACAATACGATGCGCTGCGGTACAATACATCTATTCGATTCTATTGCTCCCTTGCGACTACAACATCATGCTATTCGCGTTCGGCGCAGTGCGCTAGCTAATACGGAGGCCAACGAAATATCACTGTCACCTGTCAACGTGCAGGCTGTTATATATTACTAGGATCCTCCCCACACCACATCCTCAACCCCAACCCCATTAGAAAAAGAGAAAAGCTACTCTAGTTATTGTCCACTCTCTCTAGTGCCGACTTCATTCCTACCATAAGATCGCGGAATCTCTTATATATGTCTATGCCTATCCTAGTCGGTGGTTAATGAATAGGGGATTGATACTTACCCTTTATTTTTTTAGAGATAGGTGGATAGGTCACAGATAAAGTATGAGAGGCATATTTAAATAGTAACTGTCCACGATGATTTAGAAAAATATATAATTTACTCACGACCTACATATATAATATACAGTTCTAATATGATAATTAACAAATTTGTTTATCGAACAGAACAAAAGTTATACATTGGTAGATTTTGTTATATATATATGCAGTTTAGTCAAGCACAGTCAACTAAAAACATTAAATCGATTTAATACACATTTTATTTTTGTATCAATTAATAAAACCATTTATAAGGTTTCTATAGAATTCTCGCTTTTATAAATATTTGAATTCACGAAAATATCAGAGCTTTATAGATATAATTATAATTATGAACATATCTTTAATATTTCCCTCTCACGTGATGACTTCATTCTTCTTGTACATTCTTTTTAGTACAAAGTAAGATTCGCAATTACATGCTTGTTTTCATTCAGATGTCACCCGTTTTTTACTGCATTCTTTCCTTCTGTCGCGATTCATACTTATGAATTCGCCCTACGTAAAGCAAAGTGTCAGTATGTATACACAGTACACACTAGTCCTCGCATGGTAGAAATCTAGAATGAACGAAATATGATACACGTTTGTACGCCGGTACTGGTCGGTAGTATGTAGACGGTTCAAACTTCGTATTGTTAAGTATTGCGTTTTGAATCTTTCTTGAAATTGATATATTTGTCACAGTTAGTTCCATTCAAATTGTATTCTCTACTTTTAAAGTGTGTACAGACACTTTTATAGGTTTTTTGTAATTGATAAACAATAAAATATACAATGGCGTGTCATCAGTTTGGGGTATTAACAAAAGACACTCGGGTGTCTAACAGGTAAGAGCAAGATTAAAATGTTTATAACAATAAATTTATCAACAGTATATCATTCTTCTATTCATTCATATAGTTTTCAATTTGAAATGTATAATTTTCGAATTGTTTCCTTATTGTGTGGGTTTGAAATACGTCACGTGTGTACTCTTCCAAGCAGCACGTTGTTCGGCCTGTTTATTCTTCATTTGTATAATAAATAGTAAATTACGGATATTTTTTTACCCCTCTTTTTATACAAAAATACATTTTTTTTAAAGCAGTGCTAACGCAGAATATACGATACACGTAAATAATTTGCCCGGGGAATTAAACGAGGTATGTATATGTAAGGATTAATATAAATGAAAGTATGTATAAAGATTAATATATGTTCTTGTTAAGATTACAAATTTATCTGCACATGATTGATCATTGTATATGATGATGTAAAATTTACTGTAATTTTTCAATGTTTCAAAGCATGGTTTCTTGCAAATCTTTACTCATTATGGAGAAGTTATTGGACATTTTTACCGACCAAATGCCGATTGGGGATACATTACATATAGTACAAGTCGTGAAGCTCAAAATGCCATTAAAGATTTACATAATGTACCACCTTTACGTTTGAAAGTGTCATTTGCCAGAGAGAAGGGATCCAAAGAAGTGAAAGTTACAAAAGCATCTGTTTTTGAAGATGAAAAATGGGAAGATCATATACAAGATGTTAAGTCTGTAGATAGACCTTTGTAAGTATCTATTTATATATCTTTACTTATCAATATTATTGAATAGTCATAATATATGTTAAAATAAATGAATTGTAATTATGCATAGCGTACCAAGACAAGGAAAAGAAAAACTTCTAGAGACATTTAAAAGAATAGAACCAAATACGGACCTTCCAAAATACAATTACACTGCAGATAGTGATTTATTATATACCTGTCCTTCTGACCCACATACATATAATCCATATGAAAATGCAGAACCTTATGCAAATACAAATGCATTATGGACAAGGTATTATTTTAATATTTGTAATTTGTATGTGGCATATACATGTGTAATCATTCCTTTAAAAATATTCTAGAGGCCAATTAACTATTACACAAGATGGTAAGAGACACGTGTCCCTTGGGCGAGGATATACAATGTATGAAATCCCAGATCCATATCCTGAAGTTCAGAATCACATTAGTAAAGTGTATGAAAAACGTACTTCTGTAAGTAAGAATATTGACAGAGAAAGGAAATTTAATAAATCTAGGCCCTAGGTAGTAACATAGTCATTTGATTTAATAGGGTTTGTATCAACATGGTCAAGATATGTTACAAAATACAGTGGGTAAGTGTCAGAGGTGTTCAAATATAACAAAGCTTACATGCGAAAGGTGTCACAGTTTCTACTGTAGTAGAAATTGCCAAGTAGTTGATTGGCCGCAACATAAATTTAAATGTCAAGCTATTCCGTAAGTGTGCTCTTTACGATATTAATTATTGTAAATATGTTAGGTATTGAAAGATTATTTACTCACTACTTTTAGAGCTTTGGTGAGTACTGTGAATTCTGTGAACATATCACAATTATATGAAGAACAAATACCTACTAGAGGTATTTCATCTGTTCAAATGCCTCTTCGTCGACCAAGAAAGTCATTGACCACGGCATCATCAGATCAAATTCTTTCAAAGACCGTTTCAAAAGATCAAGATATTACCGAGGCATCTGCAAATATTTGTAATGATAATGCAAAAAGTTATCAATCGAACGTTGTTAAAACTGATTCTGATCAACATAATAGACTCCAGGGTAATGATGTGAAAAAGAACATAACTACTCGAAAAATCGACATGAAACATATCGCTCAAGCCATTAGTAATATGGAAGAACAAGCCAACTCTTCGTTTAAGAAGTCTCAAGATTCCCTTTCGCATTCCGTTAAAACGGTGGATAATAAGTTAAACAGTTCTGGAAGTAGCATTAAAAAGCGTCAGAACTTTAACGCCGAAGATGTAATGAAAATGGAAGAAGATATAGCTTTTTCAAAGCATACATTTTTATCAAAATCGAAGTTCACAGATGTAAGAATAATTGTACAGTTAGGTCGTGAATTTTGGATTCAAAAGGTAGAAGACAATGAACACATTACAAAATTAATGATTGATTTACAACACGAAGCGAGTAAAGCTCAGAAAGTAAATCCAGTAGTTGGACAAGTTTATGCAGTCCAGTATGAGGGTGTATGGCACAGAGCTGTAGTAACATGTCTGAGTCCTTTAACTGTACATTACGTGGATTACGGTAACGACGATGTCGCGAACACGAATGATTTCCGTGAGATTTCCAAGTTCAAACTTATCCCGAGATATTGTGCTAAAATTCGTTTATCCGAGGAAACATACGAAAAGTATAAACATCTCAAATACGAAGATGTAATAGCCGTGAAAATGATATCTATTGACACCAGTGAAGTGATTAACGTAGAAATTCAAGAAGAAAATCCTGTATCGGTAGAACAGGCTCAAACAAACGATACCTCCGTACAGAAAGTTGAATCCTCAATACCGACTAATTTGAAAGCTGATAAAGTTCCGGTTTCTTCGGAAGCTTGTACTAATGAGAAGGTGCCAACTTCATTCAAGAAACTGGAAAATATAGTAAATACTGTACCTGATGGAGTAACAGGTATCCTAGAGATCCATGCAGAATTGAGAAACAATGTCTATGGCATTACATTACTGACCAACCACGCACTTGATGACTTTGAGAAGCTTCTGAATGATCTGCCTGCCATGTGTGAACAGAAAGCAGGAAATACCAACTTCAGGTATTTATTAATAATATACACATTGCCTCAACACACAGTTATTAGTTTAACAATAAAGCAATTTTAATTCGTAGACCTCAGATAGGAGAGATCATATGTGGTCAAAGAGTTGATGGAGATTGGCTTAGGGGATATGTTTTGTCACTGGAATCTCCATTAAAAATGGCTATAATAGATGAAGCTAGAATGATGGAGATTACCAAAGCTCTGCCCTGTCCAGAAACCTTTTTAAATATTTGTGCTTTTGGTGTTACATGTGAAGTAATTGGTACAAAACATAAGTTTTCAGTAAGTTTCACAGTGTACGTCGTATAATAATTTATGAAGTGTGCTTCATGCATTATTTTGTATCTCATTTTTCAATTGTAAATTACAGGCATCTGAGCAGTATGAATTCAAAGTCGTGTCCCGTAAACAACAAAACGAAATTGAAATAGAATTTTCGAAGGATCCGGAGAAAATTAAAGCTATTGTAAAGCCTTGGACTCCGATGCCCGAACAAAAAGGATTACAATATACTGAATTAAAAAATGGATCCGAGGTCTGAATCAATTGCCTCTTTCAAACTGAATTCCCGTTTAAGTAATATGTGTAGCAATTGTAAAAGTATAAATCTAGAAGAATATCTATAATGTCAAATATCTTTTTCAATTAACAATTAATCTATGAAAATTCCTAGTTTAAATAATGGTTACTTTAGGTATGTCTAACTGCTTATCGGAGCCATGTTCACCTGTTTGCGCGATCCTTGGATGCTGCAGATCTAGAGCATTACAACTATATTATGCAAAACATTGCAAAATGTGCTCAAACAGGTACACAAAGTGTTTCATAATAATAGTTACAGGTTCATATAAATTGACAATATGTCTTTTATGTTAGCTCCACCCTTGACGGAACAACCAGTTGTTGGACAAATGGTAATAGCTCACTATGTAGATAACAATTATTACCGTGCAATCGTTACCAAAGTACAGGCGGAGAAAATTGCCATTTCATACGTTGATTTCGGCAACACAGAAGTTACCAGTATAAAGAAACTTAGGATTTTAAGCGATCACTTAAAACAGGTTTGTTACTATTCCATATTTACATAACAACAGTACACGCTATTAGATAAAGGTACTAACGAGGGTATATCCCAAAAGTTACGATCTTGTACAAGCAAGATCGTCTTAAAAGATGTTCCTCAAGATACTCATATGACGAAAGAAATAAGTGATTATCTCAGCGTATTAGTAGGAACGGAAATTCCTCTGACATGTACATTTGATGGTATTCCGTCTAAAGATGGCGTCTATCTTAAATCACCTAAAGGAGAAAATATTAATGAAACCATACGAGAAATGCTTGTGCCTACTTGGAACAAGACTGGCGAGGATGGTGATTATACAAGAATAATTTATGAAATAATAAATAACGTTATTTAAATTACAGTTACCACGAAAATAATTTGTTGCAGATACAACTTGCTACACATTAAACGATTTAAATGTTATTAGCCTAGGAAAAGTAGGTGATATTGTTAAAGCAATTATATTGCATTCTATAGAAGACGGTTACAAATATACATTATGCCCGTTAGATTATAACTTAGTGACCCATGTTCTTGATATAATGCCCAAAATGGTAACTATTAATGAAATTTTATTTCGTTAAGTTATCACATATAAGGAAGTATTAGGCATTGCTTTATTTATATATCGTCTGATACAGATGACGGAATATTGCGAAGCATCTAAAACCTATATTCCTCGTGAGGAAGAGCTGTGCCTAGCT
Organism: Dufourea novaeangliae; assembly: GCF_001272555.1. Classification (NCBI taxonomy): domain Eukaryota; kingdom Metazoa; phylum Arthropoda; class Insecta; order Hymenoptera; family Halictidae; genus Dufourea; species Dufourea novaeangliae. The sequence goes on along the minus strand of NW_015374023.1, from coordinate 1,449,582 downwards.
TACGATGGAAGTGGATGGTATCGTGCTGTTTGCCTTAACCGTAGCCGAGCGTCTGAAACATGCACCGTTTTCTTTGTTGACTTTGGAAATATTGAAGACATAGCTCATGAGAATATACGACTTATGCCAAAAGATTTTATTACGCCTGAAGCACTTGCAAGTGTTTGTCGAGTTGTTAGTAAGTATACAGTAACTCTGGTTCTCCTTGCGTATAGGTTTTATTTACAGTGTTCAGTTTACTACATTTACGTTATTCTTGGATAGATTTAGCTCCTACTGAGAACAACATATACACCTCTCTTGAAATAAAAAAACAGATTTCAGAATCGATAGTACCCAATGATTATATTCAGGTAAAGATTGTTGAGTACAATGAAGAGGATCGTATTTACGATGTGGAGTTACCACTGATACGAGAAAAATTAATTGAAGATGGTTTAATATCGAAGTAAAAGACTGGGGTATTATACAATTTTGATCTATGTTTTATTAAAACGAAAGAAAGAAAATAAACCACAAGGAATTTTAGTTGACAGAGTTCATTTAAGTATTTTAAAAGTACAGTTTTATATTTTCAAGAATTTAATACTGTGAAGTGAACATGTTATTGGCCTAGATCTAAATAGACAGTTCAGATTAGTTTATTTTATGAAGATCATTTTACTTATATTCATTTCTGTTAATCAATACGATATTTTACTTCCATAAGCTTTAAAGTATGATTATTGTGATACGACGAATAAATTGATTATCTAGCGTTTAAGCGAAAATACACAATTTTTATATTATTCATGTCTGATAATAAATACATAAAATTGTCAGCGACATTGACTTGGTGTTTGAATATTATAACCGTATAATGGTTCATGGTAAGTTATTTGAAGATTTCATTGATGTGATGTCTGTCATAAGAGTAGATAGACAAACGTAGACTATGATTGATTTTACAATTGGAAATTTTATGGTGGATCGAACACTTATTGATCAAACCACAGTCGGGTATATACTTATGTACGTACGGCCTTAAATGTAGTTTCATCGATAGGCGTTCGGTCTACCGCAAAGTGTCTAGGAGTTGAAAAATCAGCCGGAGTCCACGTTCACTAAAGCAGTACCATTGGGTATACACGAGATGCAGCAAATTGTATGTTGTATCTGACGCTGGAATTATACATAGAGCATGGCCGCTGCGCTTTATTTACGTTTCGGCCTAACCTAACTTACAGAAATCTGACTAGCCTTTCTTGATGTGTCAGTTCAGATGACAGATTGCTGTACGCAACTGTTTGATTTAAATATTACGAGGCTTCCAAACAATAGGAATAATAAATGATGAACGTTCAAATAAGACACCCTTACGAGGGTTTATTACACAAGTATACCAATGCCATGAAAGGCTGGCAATACCGTTGGTTTATACTTAGTCCCGAAACTGGTGAACTTCATTATTTTCTTAGTGAATCCGAGAAGAATCAACGACCAAGATGCTCAATATATTTAGCTGGTGCAGTGATTGCACCCAGTGATGAAGATTCTAATACATTCACTGTCAATTCTGCCACAGGTATAACAATAAATAGAATTATATATTATTGTTTACATACAAATAGAATTGTATTTTCTTTGTAATTATTTCAAAGTACATACATGCTCCAAAGATCATTGGATCATTATTAATTACAAAATATAATTAATAATTCCCGATTTTACATGTTTACATGGTCAATTGACAATATAAACAATTGAAATTCTTTTATTTCCATGTTCTTGTCATTAGATTACGGGTTTTCTGCATTTATGGCATACATGATTGCCTAAAGCTGAGTATAGTAAAAAATCAAATAAAACTTAATTAGGTTTTTATTTTGTTTTAAACCTGGTAGAACCCTTGATATGATAGATAAATTTTTGTAAATTAGTCCATAAAAATCTATATTTGCGTAAAGATCCAATCTTATTACATAAATGAAATATTTATACTTCACTTTATATTAATAGTAGATGTATACATTTGTAATAATAATTGTATAAATATAGGTGATATGATTAAATTGAGAGCCACAGATGCCAGAGCTCGACAAGAATGGGTAGATAAATTACGTGCTGTCACAGAAATGTATACCAGAGCAATTGCCAGCTGTCATCCCCCTTTACCTCCAAGGGAACATTCAGCCAACTCCAATAGAAACCCAGTGGCTAAACTAGAAGTTTTAGATGCTTTTGCCAATTGTCAGGAACAATTGAGCAAAGTAGAAAAGCACAATCTTGCATTAGCACAAACTATTGAGAATTCAAGCTTGAATTTAGACCCTGACCTTCTAGTTCTTAAAGCCACTGCAAACACTACGCTACATACGCTGAGTCAGTGTTTGAACATATTATATCAATAGTTCTTACTGGAAATGTTATCATTCTTGACCAAGACTTACCGAAATCTTTTTTTATCCAAACATATCGGATGCATTTCAATTATGTTCTGCAGAATATATTTTAAACCTTCTAAACACAATCCAATTGTATGTTCTTCCAAGTCAGTGATGTCGGAGAGTTTGCCTTCTTACCATATAGTAGATAGAGATAAATGATTATTGTGTTCTAATATTCCTTAAATATAATACTCCTACTGTATTGAAGATCTCTAAAAATCGTTACATTTTAAAAATGTAAAAACTTGCAGTTTTTGAGTTAATGCAAAGAGTGACTTTTGCAACAAACTCTCTATATCTGCATATAGATTCGTATAAATCTATTCCACTAGATTAAATTAGGATTGAACAAGTTATTTGCAATTATTGCATGTAGATATGTTAATAAAGAGAAAAGAGATACACTCATGTGCATTCATTGGTCATTGTTGCCAAGGAAAACGTATTATTATGAAATAAGCGTTGAAATGTTGAACACATTTATTTTTTTTACTGGAAACTAAGTTTTTCCTATTGCGTTAACGTCGTAAATATAAAAGACAAATAACAACGGTGTAGAATAAACCGGAGAATAAATGTCAAGGCCACGAAATTAGGCGAAGGTGAACAAGTAGCAGACTTTTACTTTACTTAAAGACTAAACCTGATCAGTATGATCATGGTATGGTCCAGAGGCGGATCACGGCTATTCACTCTTTTAATACAAGATTCTAATTGATGTTCTTGTTATCGTAATTATAATAATAAACCGAGACATACGAAATGACACAAAAGCGATTTTATTTTACTTTTCTGTGTTTTAAGTTAATATTAAATGTAATTTCGATGACTGCCCGAAATGCTAGTTAAAATTAAATAACAGATACTCTGGAAATAAAAAAGTTTTTGGAAGAAATATGTCTATTGTACCTAGTCCAGAATTGTTGACTGAAGCAGCAGGTGTCAAAATTTTTATGACACCTTTGTCAGAAGAACATTCGTCAAATGTATCTTCAGTCACGGGAAAGATTTGTGTAACATTAGAAAATATAAAGGAAGCCAAATCTTGTGGATTTCATCTTACAAAATCAAAATGGGATCCCTATCCTTGGGTAAGCTGCGTTGAAACCGAAAGTCTCGCGGATGCAGCTGGTCTTAGGTGAGACTAGCAAGTGAAATTATAAAGTAATTATAGCATTTTCAAATTTAAACGAGTCTGTCCATCACATTTTAGAGCTGGTGATTGCTTAGTGAGCATCAATGGAAAGGATTTAATAGGACTGAAAATAAAAGAAATTGCAACATTGATTCATCAGCATCAGAAACACAATGTAAATCTGTTTGTTTGGAGATATGCTAATGAAGAAGAGCAGCAAGAAACAGGAATAGCTGTAAAAGGACCTCTACCTGATGTAGCCAGTAAGCTTGCAAATGCAGTGTCTGGAGTTGTATGTAATTTAATTGTTTCTTAACTTGTTTTTTTAAATGCATGGTATACCAATTGCCAGACTAAGTCTTATGTTTACTTAGGTGAGAGCACTAGAATGTCCAGTTTGTTTGGACAGTTCAATGCCCCCGGTTTCTCAGTGTGTTCACGGACATATCATTTGTGTAGGATGTAGAACAAGAACACCTCGTTGTCCAGTCTGCAGAGTTAGATTGGGTCAAGGTCGATGCTTGCTTGCAGACAAACTGCATAAAATATTTCGGGACGCTTTTGAGATAAAGAACAATTCATGTGATGACACTGTATATCGGGGTTGGAGTCTTCGAGATCACCTTTTTGGCAAAACTAAAAGCAGAAGAGCACCATCAGAGAGATCAAAAAGTAACGGTGCAATTTTGAAAGCACGTCAGTTATTGTTAAGTAAATTATTTCTCGGTGGAGCAGAGAAAGCCGCTTCAGCGGATAATTTAACAACAGTCGCCAATGAAACATGCAATGCGAATGAAGCCTTGATGAATAATTTGAAATTCACAGAGCGTTTAAGATTATGCGATCGTACGAAGTCTGCGAGCACTGGAGAGTTATCGAGAGAAATTCCGAGAAATGTTAACAATGATCATTCGCAGACTGATGCTGTAAGCAGAATGTCGAGCACTGCCAGTTTGATGTCCAGTGTACCCCCTACACCCATTTGGGAAGGTTCTATGGATTCCGTGACCTGTGCACAAATAGTATGCCCTCTTTCGAAACAAACTGACTGCAGAGATTTTATTACATCTGATATAGTGTTGGAACATTTAAGTGGAGTTCATGATGTACCCCAAGTACATTTTTATTCCATTCATATACAGATACCATTACCACTTCCTTTTGGTGTTAATGCTGTTTATGTAATACATTATGGTGGAGACCTTTTTTTCCTCCAGGTATTTTTCTCTATTGTAAAAAGTTATTTAAACTACTATTATAAGAAAAATAATATTGTGAATTGTGAATGTACAGTACGATCAGGAAGCTGTCTGGATTTCATGTACAAGGGGAGGAAGGAATGTATGGGAATGGACTTTGCATGGCCAAGGGGAAAATGGTACTGAAATAAAACTGCGAAGAAGCGTTGTCAGCCTTGAAATTCCCGTAACTGTATCAACACAACATATTGCGCCATTGCCAAGCGCTTTATCACTGCACACATTGAACATTCAATTAGACGAGTGCAGCCTTCATGAACAATTTGATGTATGAGACACATAATGTTAAAAAATGTAACAAAAGTATTTATTTATTATCATAATCGTAATAAAAGATTAACAAGTACAGTATACTTCGGTATACAAATTGTTATAAATATCACAATATTAGTATAAAAATATTGAAGCAAATTGTATAGTAATGCATTATAAAATGCATATTCTTGTGTTAAAAGTGGTGTTGAGTTATTTGTGTTAGAATATGCATTACTTCAATTTGTAATGCATATAAATATATAACAATAGAACATACTTACTTCGAATTTTTAAGGCACATAAGATAATATGAAAGACACAAAACTTGTAAACTCACGGAGTTTTGCGCAATATGTCGTCCATGTATGGTTTAAAAAACTCATAGTGTCCGGTTCGCGAGGCTTGGCCAGCCATAATATCGTACGCATATTTTAAAACTGCTAAATAGTTTTCTTTACCAATTATATTGAGTTGAACCTTAAAGACATGGGTGTCACACGAAGGCATCATTTTTTTAGCAACAGGCAAACAAAGTTTCCTCTTTTTAACCTCAGGCTGTGCCTCTGTTACTTCAGACTCTTCTTTTTTTAAATCTCTTTTTGGGCAACTACAAACTCTAACAAGAAGCCTGCGTCTACCTAATACCGTTCTTTTACTGTCTTCTAAATTAAAAATTAATTCTGTGGGTCTACGATTCATACCAGATGGACAACTGTTTTTACACAGAAACTTGAAATTCATTAGCACATACTGTGATCCAGCTTGAGGTGTATGAAGAGGTGTCAATACAGACAAATGCTCGTTCCTTTCTTCATACATGCTTGAATGATCCAAGCAACGAACAACATGTTTTATTATTCTTGGATCTATATCTCGATTGTTTGTATTAACTGCGGCCACATGGTTATGGCATCTTTTTACTGGATCTGATGCATATTGATCCAAACTAAAAACCATGGTAGTACGCAAAAATAAACCATCCTCTGGTGGATCCCATTTGAAACGCACTGGCAGTGTCTCATCCATGAGAATAAACACTTTTCTCAATATCTGAGAATACTATATAATAAGAAAACATGAATCATATATACAGAATTCAAATTATTATGTCATGACAAATCAAGAATTTATTAAATTACTTACAACCCAATGTTTACTGGAACCCTGATTAGCTAGCGAGAACTGAAAATCGTAGCATCCCGCAAATTCCTCCCTTATTGGAGCTGCAGTTTCTTGGTAATATTCTCTATCTGAAGATTCATTTTTTATTTCTGTACATTCTGTGTACTGTTGGGTGAAACTATATTTTTCCTCTACTTCATCTAACATATTATCTGTCAGCAATGGTAATGTTTGGCTTCCTCTGCATCAAATCACAAAAAAGACCATATACAATAAGAATAATGTTTTCTTCGCGATTTACTGAAAATTCAGTTTACCCTGAATTATCATTAGAAATTTAACTAGTATATTACGTATAATTACAAATTTTATTATACTTATATAACGAAAACATCAACTGTCTGAGATTGTAATTAATGAGGAAATATATATATTTTGTTTTATTATAATTGAGCATATTTTTAGAACGAGGAAACTCGATTTTAAAACAAGACTATTACATATATCTATAAAATATCATGTCTTACATTTCCCGTTGTAATTCCGAGAATACATCATCCTCAAGTAGAGCAGACTCTTGTGAGTCTGAAAAACCGTTCATATTTGTCATATTCTAGAAATTCTTTACTGGCCACTTAATGTCACAACAATAATACTAAACATCAACACGCACGTTGCCGCAAAAGGACGCCATTTGACGCCATTGCATCCGCGGGAAAACCTTTGTTAAATTAAGGATAATTTTCATCGGTCATAGTTAACAATACAATTTGTGAAATCACTTTGTATAGATCAACTATGCAGCAGTCGTTATAAGTATACACATATGTATATTTAATTAGTTTCTTAAGATGAATTAAATGATGAATAAAATTAAATTTTTCAAAAAGAATTTCATAGTTATTAATACCACAGACGAGGTATAGGAGCAGACATTTCACCCAATGTATTTTTTAGGTCCACTTTTCTGGGGCGACATTGCCCCATTTCCATTTTAGTGTCACTACCCACCGCAGATTCACCGTTCTCATAACGTAAAGGTCGTTAAAATCACAGGCTTTTTAAGGTGTCGGTGCTACAGTTCAGGTGGGTCACTAACTCCCATAAGATGAAAAGTCTATTCTTATAGCTTGTCGGTGTTAATACAAACGCTTTGTTGCTAGAACAAATTCACGAGTAGTGAATGCGCTACAATATTCGGTATTTGAGTGTCATAAAAAATGTGGATTTTCTCATCTAGTTATTAATAAGAACTTACCCCATTTGCATCTAAATGATTGTTCCTATTCTGTGCACTGACTTACAGCAATGTAATAGGTCCAGGCGGGCTTTGAGATCTACTCGTCTCAAACTTTTAGAAAGGAGGTTGTTCAAACGTGTGAAGAACACTTCGGTGGTCATCTTAACAAATTTTACAAGCACGTTATCACTTGTCCACCAATTATATTTTGACTGTCAGTTATACTCTACGCGTTTTGCTTATTAAATTGGATGTAGTGTCTATAACTTATATATTTTATGAATAAGTGTCACGTTATTTTATGGCGGGAATAACATGTGGCGCACTACGGCAATGTACGTCAAATGTACGAAACAAACGACTCCAATATGGCGAATGTGAGGGATAGTGATACGTCGTTGTGGCTTCATAACAAGCTTGGAACGTCAAATGATAGCTGGACTGGAAGCTCAATTTGTTCACAACTCAATGCAGAAGTATTGCGGAACATCAAAGACTGTTTTCCAGATCTTCAAACGCAAGTTAAACTCAAACTACTCCTTTCGTTTTTCCACATACCGAGACGGAATGTCGAGGAGGTGAGGACAGTTTGCTTGTTACGAACGTTGAACAAAAGTGAGAAGCGGAAAGATATTTTCTATACGTGTTAACTAAGAAACTTGCGATGACAAGTTTAATGCAATAAATATTTGGTCATGATTACGTACACGTTGTGCGCCCGCCACTTATTTAACATTATTCAACTGATAAATGTTTTTAGAACGTGTAGTAAACAACTATATTCTATATGTGATTAGTCTTTCTTACAGAATTAACTGTGATATCAATCTATGAATGCCAGTTGTTAGTGTTTTTATAAAGTATAATGAACTTTTGAAGATATTATAATTTCCAATGTATTGTATTTCCTACTTACACTTTGTAACAAATAATTCCATTAAATTGTGCAGTGGCGTGTGGAACTGGAAGAGATTATTGAAGTGGCATCACTGGATAGTGAGCTATGGGTATCAATGTTATCCGAAGCGATGAAGACTTTTCCTTCCACTGGTTCTTTGAATACAGACATCACAGACCTAGATGAACATAGACCTATTTTTGGGGAGTTAGTTAATGATCTTCGAAAACTCTTGAAAAAGCAGAATGATCCTGCTATGCTTCCATTAGAGTGTCACTATCTTAATAAGACTGCACTTACTTCAGTGGTTGGTCAACAGCCAACACCAGTTAAGCATTTCACTTTGAAGAGGAAACCAAAAAGTGCCGCTTTAAGAGCAGAGTTGCTTCAGAAAAGTACAGATGCAGCGAGTAATTTAAAAAAGAGTACTGCTCCTACGGTGCCTGTAAGGAGTAGAGGAATGCCTAGAAAAATGACTGACACCAGTAAGCTCATGTGTATAATTATAACTAGTATTTTGAAAAGATATAAAATCAAACAAGAACTAACATAGCCACTAATTTTCAGCGCCACTAAAAGGTATTCCCAGCAGAGTTCCAACAAGCGGTTTTCGATCGCCAGCTCTCACAAGTTCTTCAATGTCTAACAGAACACCTCTTAGTAGTAGAATCCGTAAAGATGGTGGTATTAAATTGTTGGACATTAACGAGCAACCAATTGGATATGCTCAAGCAAAGAAACGAAAGAGAATGATGGAATTAGAGGAGCAGCAAAAGAAAGTTGCAGAAGCTCAGGCAGCTGCAGCTGCTGCAGCATCGACGACGGCGACAACAACAACAGAAACATCAACTACACCAGAGTATGCTCAAGGATTGGCTTCAATTAATCCACCCGCTACGCCAGTTACTCCCGTGGTGTCTGTACAGTCTTATGTAACACCTACCACACCAAGTGGAGCATCAACAGTAACTACTCCACCTACCCGTACGTTTTCATGTTATAGAATTGATAATGTGCATCAATTGTATGGGAAAATAATGAAGTTACTGTTATATAGCAACAACCCCGACGACACCAACCACTCCAAGTACAATAGTACCACCGGTCACGACACCAACGGTTATTACACCGGTAGAAAGTACACCCGTTGGGGTGCAAACCGTTAGACCAGCTCAAACCGTTACGCAGATTCGTATACAAACTACTGCGCAACCAGCAAATGCAGCTGCCAATACAAGAAAGGGTTTATCTCTTACAGTACGTACGAACAGTGTGCTTTTAATGGAATAGAATCAATGGTTATTATCTTTAATAACAAAGTTCTTTTTTTTTTAGCGAGAACAAATGTTAGAAGCACAAGAAATGTTTAGAACAGCTAACAAAGTTACTAGACCAGAGAAAGCTCTTATTTTAGGTTTCATGGCTGGCTCCAGGGGTATGTATTTATTTTTTATATCAATACATGTATGCTGCTACAGACAGTGTATGTGATAAATCAAATATCTTGGAGACTTTTATCACATATCCCGAAGCACTTGATTTTGTAAAAATTTAATTGTCTTGTTGCACCCTCTACGATTATAAGCGGAAACGCTAAGAACTAAAATTCACCCCAGCTGTTTAAACATATAAAATTTGTAACAATGTTCTAGAGGCGTTTTACTTATGACGTGATTGTTTTTTCTTCAGATAATCCTTGTCCGAAATTAGGAAATATAGTCACAGTAATGCTGTCAGAGAACATCGAAGAGGTAACACAACCGGATGGAACCACTGTACCGATGTTGGTTGAAACGCACTTTCAAATGAATTACACGAATGGCGAGTGGAAGAGGATAAAAAAGAATCGACGAATCGTGACGGAAGAATCGACGTCTACGACGACACCAGCTCCTAGTGCAACTGCCACGGCTTCCAATTAAGACAAAAAAAGAACCAAAATGATTGTGGTCAGACCAAGATTACATAGGTCAATCACTCTGTCGTTACTTGAATGACGTTTTTCTATGCTGCAGAGTCTGTCTTTATGTATAGTAAAAAAAGAATTGAGTGTACGAAACACAATATGGCCTATGTGTCCCGTATGGTGTAAACAGACTTGTATATCACGTTTCTGTATTTAAGCTTCGAAGCATGTACATGTTGAACATATAATGTGGACGAACTGTTATGTTGACCGAAAATACATGCAACAAAAATTATGACACTCCGTACTCGTTTTGCTGAAGAGAGTACGTAATAGACTTCAGTTTTCTTTTTCTATTGAACAGAATTTTGTTCAACATCATATGCAATTGGTTCAGTTATTACGAAAGCATAAATATTTGGTCCCTTCGGCCGCATGTCTGGTTCCACCGACGACGAACCAACTTTTAAAGCAATTATCGCCCGATTAGAAAGTCAAATGCTATTTATTGGTAGATAGTGTAATATCTTCCATTTTAGGAGCAACCAGACACATTTAATTTAAACGCAATGATTATCGTTTGCAATTAAAATTTACATATATGAATATATAAATATGTTTCACCATCTAATAAGGACGAGTATAAAACTTATAATGTTGTTATTTGAATAAAATATGATTATATTGATTAATTAACGTGTGATTATCTCAGATTTAGCGGTCAATCCGAATTACAATTCTTGTTATTCTATGTATGTATATAATTTCGGACTCAAGGTTATTGAGCATTCTGATTTATGCTGCCCTCTATGTTCCTATTGTCTGCAAGGATTTAACTGTTTCGCGAAAGGAATAATTATAAATATTTAAACTAATATTTTATTGATAATTGGTCGAGCAAACTTAACGAATTGAATGGTTTCCTTTGATGTCCATGATTAACATCCATCGTTCGGATGAGAAGTGAGTTAGATAACCTCTTTAAAATCCGGATATAAGACTTCTACTTATATACATCCGGCTTTTACCGATGAGTGAAGCGGTTCTGTGATTTACTGGAATTAAAAGTCTTGTTTTTTTTACATAAATACTTTCGTACTAACATCAGTAATTCGTAAGTTTACAATGTTTCGAGTGATAATGTCTTTGCGTCCTCAGGCTTGCAAAGCGGTAAGTTAACCAACCTGACTAAAATAATAGTTTTCTCATTATTTAACTGAATAAAAATAAAAGGCAAGTTTTCCGAATATTATTTTGGAATTTAAGCAATGCTTATGGGCTGATTCTTGTAATTAAGAATTTAGGGTTGTGTATGAATAAATATGGTTATGTTATGCTTGCAGGCTTTCAGTGTATCAACGTTGATAAAAGCCAAGAATCTAACACTGGTAGAAAATGCACGTAACATCTGTGTCAGTTCCAAGCTTTTTTGTTGTCAACCTCAAGTTCAGAAACCTGCCCCTGACTTCTCTGGAACAGCTGTGGTTGATGGTGATTTCAAAGAAATAAAACTGAGTGACTACAAGGGCAAATATGTTGTTCTTTTTTTTTATCCTTTAGATTTGTAAGTTTCTAGTACATTAAAATTGGAGACAAATTAATCTTTCCTGCAAGTAACTTTGTATCTTTGTTTGTAGCACATTCGTATGTCCCACTGAGTTAATAGCATTCAGTGAGAAAATTTCAGAGTTCAAAGCTTTGAACACACAAGTGATTGGAGTATCTACAGACTCTCACTTCAGTCACCTAGCCTGGATTAATACTTCAAGGAAACAGGGTGGTTTGGGTGGTAATTTAGGCTATCCCCTTCTAAGTGATTTTAAGAAAGAAATATCAAACAAATACAGTGTTCTCCTTCAAGAATCTGGAGTAGCCTTGCGAGGATTGTTCATAATAGACAGAGAAGGAATACTGAGACAACTTAGTGTGAACGATCTACCAGTTGGAAGAAGTGTTGAAGAAACACTGAGGCTTATCAAAGCATTCCAATACGTTGAAAAACACGGAGAAGTTTGTCCTGCTAATTGGCAGCCAGATTCTAAGACCATAAAACCGAATCCAAAGGATAGCAAACAATACTTTGAGTCAGTGAATTGAAAATTAAATACAATATTTTATACAACATAATGTACTGTAATATATAGTAATATATACACAAATCTTTGAACCACAGAAACAACTCCTTCTTTACCTTTAATGCTTATACTTGGGATATTTATGTATTTACAGCAAAGTACAATAAAATAAAACTTTGAAACGAAGTATAATGCAGTTATTGTATATTTCATTGATTAACATTTTTTAAAGCAGAAATTATATTCCATTATATTCTTATAATCTCCATAGATGTTTGTTGACTATCAATGATATTTGTAATATTATGCAAGTATTACGACTTCTTTCCCTTTTCGATAAAATATTCCGAAAAGTAAATTAAATAAAGGACAATATACGCGGTTTATGTAATCATGCACCTCTTACAATTTCTTGCCAACAAGGGTGTACTCGGTTCGTTTCAATCAGAAGCAAAGGGCATGGTGGCTCGTAATGCTCGAATAGAAAGCAAGAGGGGAAGAAAAAGGTGCGTGAACGCTCGTATGTACGCGTGTGATGTGGAGGATTCGAGGGTGGAATCCGGGATAGAGGGGGAACAGCAATCTTGTGCTGGTTAATTTGATTCTTTGTGGCGATGGAAGTAATAGCGGCAGGTCAAATCTTTCAAAGTCCGTTTCGGATTACCCCTTCTCTGCGTTTCTGGTACCAAAGTACATACTATCCCTTGAATTTACGTAGGAAGAGGAGCAATAATTAAGTAATTCCTCGATAATACTGTTCGATTCAATTCCTCGCGTTGATGCAATTATTCCTTCTTTGTGGGTAAACACAGACGTAACACTGTTACACTTTAAAATATTTACTTATCCCAACTGTCGATACATTTAACCCCTAAATTATCGAAATAGGTAATAATTTACAACAGCATAATTTCGCAAGAACTGAAGTTCAGCAAAACAGTATAGCTGAGGTAGACTATCCAAGTGGTCTCCAGTGGAGAGTTAATTGTACATATGTAAATCTAATTAAAACGCTCAAAATAAACATTTTCTCCGAAGGTAAAGATTCTGGAAAAATGGAAGTGTCAATTGGGATCTAATTTTGGCGAACGAGGGTATTAAAGGGTGGACCGATTTCTGAATTCCTGATAAATTTATAAGGGAGAGCTTATTATTCCGCGAAGAAGATACTGGTGACGCCCTAAAGGAAGGGATGAAGTAACCGGAGAAGAGGGTCGGCGGAGGTAGGCGACATAAGATAGACGGGAAGCGGGGAAAAACTGAAAAGCGACGCCCGAGATAAACGGCTCATCCCCTCTCACCCTATAAAATCCAATCTCGGGTCCTGTGCGAGCCAAAATCTTAAAATTAAACATATTCTCGAGCTACCAGACGCGCGGTCCCCTCACCAGCGTTTCCAAGACGTCGTAAATGAACTTTCGGCGATGTCGACGCTTTGGACGTCGAGAATTCAGCCGAATTGCTTTTCATCTATCAGTTAGACAGTTAACCAGTGGTTAATTACAGATTAAATAAGACGTTATCTAATGATCAGACGCCAGTGCTTATCCAGAAGAAGCCTACAAATTTTCCTTCGAGTAAGAATTGAAAAAAGTCATTGTTGAATTATGTTACTCGGATTGGCTTGTCAGCTGATGATCGTAATTTACCATTGGGATCGACGAATATATTACACAGGTTTCTCGCCTGTTAATCGTCGGTTCTGAGAAAAGAAAATTACTCGACCACAGCTGGTGAGTGAAGCGTTAAGAGTGCCACTGTTCCGCGCAACGACACCAGTTAGAGTTAGTGCCAACATTACAGAGTTATTCAATACGACACCATATTACAGAGTCGTTGACACTTGAAGTTGTTAAAAACGTCACCAGCCCGGGAATTCCGAGTTTTCGAATCCGTTTAGAAGTAGAAATTGTCACAACGGGAGCAGATGTTAAGGTCCGTTTAAGCGTTAGTTGCTGAACAACAAGAGGAGCAATTAGAACGGGAGAAGCCGTGCAACGACACCCTCAACAATCGCGGAGGGTAGAGGGTGGAACAAACCGGCGGCGATAGACGACTAGGAAGTCGATTAGACCAGGAAAATCCCTCTTCCCCGGCCAGCGACGACATAATCCACGCTCACTCTTAATCGGACGAACATTACGACGAATTGGCCGCGCGTCAAATAGGAAAATCGATAATAATCGGCGGGGTTTGGCCATCAGAGGGCAATATGAAAAATAAAGGAATGTTATTCAAATCGCAAACTTTTCCGAACGGATGAACGGCGAATCAATGGGGAAAAAATCTATCCGGCTATTGTCACCGAGGTTTAATCCGTAAGCTCTTCACCGCTACTGTCCACAGTGTGCCGCGAGTCCAGCCGGTTAGTCAGGATTTACCGCGCCCGATCCTTGCCGATATTTCCTCTCTCCAAGTGGACAGATATCGTGTACTTATCTGCGAAGAAAAGAAAAGAAAACGGGTTCCGACTAGTGATGGGCGATATAGTATCGATATTTCGAATATCCATACTTGTTCAATTCAAATATCGATATTTATTCAATTCAAATATCGATATACAATATCGATATTTAATATGACGCAATATTTTGGTATCGATACTTAACCCATAAATACCGTAATTTCGATACAATCCAAGAAAAACAGGCCAATCGCGAGCTTGCCCTACAAAGTTTTGCGATTGATCGATTTCTTTTCCCCGCAGTTACCTAAATAAATGATTTATTTTCATTTTTCGATTTTATTACTTTTAATTTAATTGCCAGTATCTACACCGATAATATCGATATTTTATTCCCGATATACACGTGTATCGATATTCTGGGCATCGATACGTGACGATGTCAAAAATATCGATACAATTCAAATATATTGCAATCATTATTATAGTTCCTACGACCGTACATGTGAACGTCGCGAATGAAACTTTCACATCAACCACCAACAGACTAAACGATAACAGTTCGATCCTGTGATTTTTACCTGTTGGTAGAAAATTCTGATCTCTTCGGGGGCATACGATCGAAGAATAAGCACTCTACTGCAACGGATAACAGAGGAACTGCACCCATCCGTTCCGTTTTTCCGTTCGATATTAACGTTCGGTTACACGTTTCGATCCACATTTCCACGCTTGTTTGTTTGTTTTCCATCGAGAACAGGCATTCGAATCACTTAACGTCATTAGCCGACCGCCTAAGCAGCATCCACCAGTCGATGGTGGGAGGGGAGGGGGCGTAGCAGGGCTAAAACCCGTCGGTTATTGTCAGACCAGGCGATCGAAGCGAGCGAGCGCGCGCGTCAAAGAGGATCCTTTCCCTCGCGGAGCCGTCTAATAACCTCCCATCCCCCTCTGGCTCGCGACTGCTCGGCGAAAAGGAACATTTTCTTAAAGGAGCATTCAGAGCGCGGCTTGATAGGTGGATATTATAGTAGCTGGGAAGGGTTTGGGGGGAGGGAGGGTTTAGCCTTGGTGGTTCGACGTTGGTGGGACGGGGGATCTGGAAAAGGGGAGAGAGGGGGGTTAGAAGGGAAACGTAGCGCGGCCACGAAAACGAGGAGACAGCGCGGAGGGGGTTGGACCGGGGGGGGATGGTCGAGGGGGATAGAGGGGAATGCATCCATCCATATCCATCCCGGGGTGGCTACCAGGGGCTTTGATTACTTGTTTTAATCTTCCGACTGCCGACTGGGCGAGCATCTGTCACTCAAAATCCGTAATTGCGCGCGGTACCCGTTCCCCCAACCCCTCGCCCCGCCGACCCTCCTTGCAGCCCCGCCTGGGCCGCCCATGTCGGTACCAAGGGGCTGTGTGGGTAGGGGGCAGGGGAAGAGGATCGTGCTTTTGAGCATCGCCATTACTTTCTTATTGCTCGTTTAGCACTTTCACGCTGAAGGCTCTCCGGTTACGGGCTACGAGCCCCATTCGTAGGCGATCGGCTAATCGGATTACCCGAGTGGTGGGCTCTTGAAATTCCTGTTCCGTTTTCGAACCTCGACGTAACACACGTCTGTCGTTCCATTTTCGATCATGGTCTCTCTGTTCGTCTTCTAGTGGTTGCGACCGAACCGTTGCAACGTTTTCGGGATCGTTACTCGATGCACACGGGAGATGTTCAGGGGACACAGGTATGTTTTCCGTTTTGGGTGGGTTCGATGATCAACCACTGCTTAAGGGGTGCGAGACGGAACACAGTGACACGAGTCAACCTAATTACCGACAGTCTCTACGTAATCCAAAGTAACTCGCTTATTTGATACTCCGAGAATTTGGATCTCAACTACTACTTGGTTCACAACTACAGCGTCAATTACAAAAATGAGAATGAATTTGTAACAAAAATTTGTTGATGTAACCAAGTAAATACGATTACAAGTATCATTTTAATAACCTGTTCTACCGAACTCATGCGAACCGGCCGAGTCCCATCACTGGTTATGCCTAGTCGGGAGGTTGAACAAATAAATTTTCAGGAATGACATTTTCTGAAAGTATATCATCTTAGAAATATTTTCTCCGAGACGCCTGGCAGTGTGGTATTCGATTTTGAAATTAATTTATCTAATCCGAATACCTTGTATCTTTGTAAATTCTTCAAACATCGATTTGATATTTTCAGACAGTGTTTTTACCGAGTTAAACTTTAAGAAAATGCTCTAAAAAAAACTCGGTATAATTTAAGTTTTTTTTTAACCGTGCACTCGGTGGTATGTAATTCCTCCCGCCGTTGAATCGTGAAATAACCGAAAACAAGAAACAATTAAAATAAACCTACTTCGTCACACATTCTACACAAAAGAAAGAATTTCTCTGCAACAAGGCGTATTTTCTTAAAAAATCCTGTGCTTCAAAAAATTAACCGACTTTTCCCGATTCGAGAAGATTCCTGAGAATGGAACCAAACACTACTCGAGTACTATGTCCGACTATATCCAACTTTACTCCACTTATGGGATTCTTCCCATTGCCTACAACCTAACCATCGACTACCACAAACTGATATCGAGATGGGCATGAAAATCATCAAGGTATAGAAGGGGTAGGAAGAAGATAACTCGTCGCCGGGAAATTTCGATCGCGAGCCGCGGTTTTTAACGGTCGGCAGAGGGAAAAAAAAGCCCGGGCCGGTATTAAATGAACGAACCAACCACCGCCCCCCCTCGTTTCCCCTTCCCTGTCTCGGTGTAGCTGGCTCTCGGACAAGGCACCACCCCGCCCTATCCACTTACCGCACGAATGGACGAGGTGGTCATCAGATCGATGAAAAGAGGTCCGGCGACACGCCACCGCCGCGCGCTGCACCGACGTTAAAGCGTGCACCACCACCCCCTCTGGCTGCACCACCCCCCCACCCCCTTGACGGTGGTGTTTGTGAGTCTACAACGAAGCCAATCGGCCCCCCTGGTTCCTCGACCAGGGAGGGAGTTGGATCGAGCCGGCGAATCTCGTAGCGTGATCTAATTGTGCCCACTCAAACCGGATCAAAACAATGCGACGCACGAACTCGCGCGTTTGCATTTAGCTAAATGTGTCTTTTGTGACGGCCATTGCCACCATTCCCCCTCCCCCACCTCCACGTCGCGAATTAGACGACAAAGCACGTTCGTTGTTTACGTTCATCGGTATTGTGGGGGAAACGGGCTGGTTAACGGTGCTCGTCAAAGCCTACTTAATGGCACCTTTAATTACAATTGTGTCCCTACGGCTTCCTGCTGGATTCCCGACTGAGCGGTGGTATGAACGGGAGGATTCGATATGATAGTTTGTTAACCGAAGGGTTGATTCTTCGATTTTGGAACGATAGTTGTCGCGTAAGGAGGGTATTTTTGGTTTTATTACCCCTACGCTGCTCTTCTTAGGTTAATTGTCCTGATATATTCAGACATCCGAGGAAAATCTGGTTTTATAATTCTCTTTGTGTCGCTCTTGTTTTTCATCGTGGGCCGTTTAATTTTTTTACATATAACGTAGGTTATCCAAGTTAGGAGATGATATTTGACCTTTATCAAAATATATTAACCCTCCTGAATGGGAAACTAATAATATATTTTTTTATTCATTCAATTTTGGTATAATAAAACTCTGTAGTTCAAAAATCATACTAACAGAATATACAAATTTGGAAAAATCGATTTTTCTTACTTTATCAAAGGTATTGTAGTCCCTTAAACCATGCGTTATGCAATGATTCTCTCGAACGAAAATCCTCTCTTCTTCGAGTCGGAACTACATAAAAGGATTCAACTTCGGAGGATTCAGAGCTCAAATTTCAATCTCGTCGTGAATCACCCCCGTCCTCAACACACCCCCTCCCTCCTCCACGAAGACTCAGTCGAGTCAAACATTCAACAGCGACCGGGAAACGTTCCCCCTGTCCGTGAAATTCACTATCATTGTCAAAACGCGGCGTAGTCGGTCCTCCGGTCCGATTTAATCTTTCCTACTACGCCCCCTTCCCCCAACCCCCTTCAGGGGTGCTCGCGAGGGGGCGCAATCTCCGCGCAAAGCAAGAAAAGAAGAAGCACCGCGTGCACGCGACCGTATACAGGGTGTTGATAAAAATGTGGGACATTTTCGATGTGTCAAACTGTAGACGAATAATTAAGAATCGGGGAAATTACGTTCGAGATTTCGTTTCCGTGTTATTAACCTGTAGAGAACGAGAGCAGGTTTTTCATTACAACTTCTAAAAATATGTAAAAACTACTACTTAACTTTTATTTGTCAAACTTTATATATAGGAAAAGGGATTTTCCCCTATTTTTTACTATTCTAGTTCTTATTTAAGAAAGACGTACTACTACGTCAACCGACATCAAAGTGTTAAATTTACTTATTATTTTTTTAGTAGTGTATACTACTATATTTAAGAAGTTGTATCTTTTTGGTGATCGAATAGACACCACAGTACTAGGGTCCAGATAGAACCTTTACTCATCTGTCTTTAAACGTGTTTTGAAAGGAATTTCTTCAAAACACGTTGATCTCCTTACAAAAATGTTAATATAAATAATTACACATTTGCTGCAGTTTTTGTGAGCTAATTCTGGGTCTAAGTGGACCCAGACACTGACCTTCAAATGGTTAATATCTCGGAACCTGAACGCAATTTCGTACATTCGTGAATTTTCGTATTTTAGTTTCGCGTTTTGAATCATCCACCCTTACGAAAGTGTCCCATATTTTTATTAACACCCTGTATACAGCTGGGATTTCTTCTGCTTCTTTCTCTCTCTAATTGTCGGAGTCATTCGTGCCATTCAAAACGGAACAGATGCACCGACCTGTATTCGGGAGGCTGTCGTGTTTGGTGGGGAGGGGGGCGGTGTCCCGATAGCTGTCTCTTGGGGTTATTTTCAGTCGATTATCCGCCGAGAGTAGGGTCAACGCCGGCAGTTTACCCTGATGGGGCAACGGACTAGTCGACGAGTCTATTAGTGGGCAGGATGGGGGTAGTAATCGTTGGGGGGCTCACGACTTAATTTTCGTCTTTGGGACGCGAGGCATCGCGACGTGAATACTCGTCGCTTTAGGTTCCGATTGTATCCGTGGGTTGAGTTCGTCGTTGGTCTTGTGGTTTGTTTTGTGTCTGGAGAAATTGACAAATTTTCAGGTTCGAAGCATCGACTTGGTCTTTTATTGGTTTCATTTGAAAATTAGTTAACTATTCTTTTTACTGAATTAATAACCTGTGATACAAAAATTTTGCGCTAAAATTAATATCGTTGTATAATTTAACTAAACGCGTATATTACTTTAACAAAAACGAAGTAAAGCGTGTCTGACTACGCACGGCCTTTTCCACTGTGGCACGTGTGTTAACCCCTCGGGTACATTTGACGACTGTGAGACTCGTCAGGTTCTTGTTTTGCCTAAGTGCAATATTTAACATATACATTCTTGTTCATTTCACTTCCTGTTTTTTCCAAATTTCATAACACTACTGTTTTTTTAAGAAATAAACGAATTTTTACATAAAATCTACTGCTTCTACATACAAATCCAAGCACCGAAAAATGAAATCTGTTCCATATACATTTTTCTTCCTAAATAAATCGGTACCAAAATGTTTAATTCAACCATCAGAGGATGAACGAACCTTGGAACTCGACGTTTCAGGAAAGAACGTGGAATCCTACAGGCTGTTGATGATTTAATTAACGTATGTCGGTCGAGGGCTGATCGATGTCGTCGTCAGAGCGAGCAATATACCGATATCGGCGATATTTAACGAAATCGAGCGAAGCCGCAAGAATGCCGATTGAAATCTCGTCGAAAGGGTTGATTAGTGCCGGTTTCCCCGCATTAGACCCCCGTCGGGGCGCATTGTGAATTGTAATACGATCGCACACGAGCATTGTGCTCTCGACGGACGAAGCATATGCGAGAAAGAGAGAGAGAGAGAGGGAGAGCAGAGGCCGCCGGCTGTCGCGCAGGATCGGTGCATTGCACGCAACGTACACGTCCAGAACAGGAGGGGAGGCTAGGGCGATGTACATTTTCGGAGGAACGAGCGAAAAAATAAAAAAGACGAAAAGAAAAAACGCGTGCCGCTTGTTATTTCGAACAATGCATTCGCCCCGCGACAAAGCGACGATGGGGGGTGGGAGGGAAATCGTGGAATTGGGAAAAATTTTTTCAACCGCGATCCTGGATTACCGAGGACAAAGGAGATACTTGAAACAAAGACGGTACTCGATGTGGCTCGAACGGAAAATTCCTGCGTGTCTTCTTTGTTTTTTCTTTTTTTTTTATCGCTTTTATTAGACACTGTCAAGTGTTCTAATGATAACATGGGGTTGTGGTATGTTCAGTGCGAGATTTCTAGTATTGACAATTGTGGTAATGATTATATCTTGATTACTTGGATCGAAGTGTAATTTACTTATATTTACAATAAGGGAGGCACCTCTGATTTCAATGATTTTTTCATATGTTGATAAGATCATTACTCTGAGTTGTGTTGTAAAGGTTTCAGTTGGGGGTCACCATTTGTAAAAAAGTTATCAGAAAAACTGTCTCTAACCAACTCCGATCAGTATAATGGTTTAGAGTTGATTAGGGACAGTTGAAGAAAGAAAAAAGTTATTCAGAGTTGGTTAGAGACAGTTCGAGAAAAAAAAACGATACCTTCATTCTTCTCTTAATAACTTTCTAATGAACAACATTTGATAACTGAAACTTTTTGAAAGTCATTCAAGAGGATGACCTGCGATTTTTTGGTAGCAATCGAAAGTTGAAGCTTTTAAAAATGATCTGTTAAATTTTCAACGATAATTATTAAAAATTTGCCACTAAACTGTGCATAATAATCGTCGGATTCGTTTTCGTGATTGGAACAATTTAAATAACTTTCTATGATGCGATCACTTACTTCTGAAACACCGTGTAGAGACAGTTGTAAGCCCGATAAGAGAATACCGGGCCGATTAAGGGAATATCGTTGGGAGCTGGACTAGTCGTGTCGCATGAACCGTGGCAAAGGTGGAGCAGTTGTATCTTATCGCACGTTTAATCAACATCGCTGACCCCAACTACGACGCTCCTAAGCTTCAGTAATTACTTAGATGGACGTGTCCGAAAACCTTTGACACGAGCACTCTTAGCCAGCGGGCAAATAAAATGCGTCATTGCTGTCGCCCGCTCGGCGATAGAAAAATGTGTTTAAAGAGTCATTTAATTCGGTGCAGAAAATTAAAACAACCCTCTCTCTCCATGTCGAATAATTAATTACCTTAATACACGTATAAAATCTCTGGTCTTTTCTCAATACGGGAAGTAAAAAGGTTGGGTTAATTTCTATCAGTTTTGATTGGTTTTTCCGCAGATGGCATGATCGTTGTGGCTTTGTGGAAACAATTATGTTAATAGATTGCGTGTTGATGTAACACTGGGAATTGTCGTTTTTTGAAATAAAATTGAAATCGAGTTCTCGAAAAAAAAATTGGAAAATCGAAGGAATAAACGTTATTGCCTTGAATCCCGTCTGACCATCCGACACTAGCGAATCCAGGGTGAAATATATCGACAAGAAATAATGAAAAATCGCCACATTCACAGCAGAATAAACATTTTACCATGCCTCCGTACGAGGCTGACGAGTGTCCGTTTTTCCCCGTTCCTTTCTCTGTAACTGTAATTATCTGGTTCGGCGTTGTCTCCCGCGTTCATCCCTGAAACGAGGCGGCAAGAGATCGCACGCAGCAAGTAAATGGATGGATGAACCGTGGCGAAAAAGGGTGCCTTTGAGCCGGCCGAGTCTCGTCGCTGCCAGATTAATTAACGAAGCACTCGCCCGGGGTCCAGAAAAGGATCAACAACTCCGATACCGGGGATACACCGTGAACCAATAGACAGGTGGCCCTATCTGGATGGCCATCAGAGAAGACTAGGCTCCTCGATCAGCCGTCGAACCTTGGCAATCGTGAATTAATCGTCGCGATGCTAGGGATATACTCGACTATCATCACGGTTGTTCTACAGAAAATAAACAAGTAGCTAGTCTAGAAGCTTGGAGAGTGGAGATATTCGATCGATGATTGGACTGAAGATTTTATGAATTTACAAGAAAGTATTACATGAAACCCAAAATGCTTCAGGCTTGACGTATATTGCCAAGGTCACCCTCCTGAGTGCCCTTCGGAAAGTTTCAGTTATCAAATGTTGTTTATTAAAAAGTTAGTAAAAGAACAATGATACGTTTTTCTTGAACAGTCTCTAACCAACTCTGAATGCCATTTTTTCTTCATCAACTGTGTCTGAATGACTTTTTTCTTGAACAGTGTCTAACAAACTCTAAAGCGTTACACTGATCGGAGTTGATCCGAGACAGTTCCCCCCAAAAAGTAACCTTTTCTATCTAATACTTCTCCCAGAACAATATACACGTTAAAACATATTAAAAAATCACGAAACCGGAGGTATTGTACCTCCCTTATCATAAATATCCACCTTCTTTTTTCTAATACCTAGTATTCGCGAGAAAAACGCTGGCCAGTAAACAGCGTGGAGCACCCTGTGTATATTGATACTGTACCCGTGTCCTTATGGTCAGAGATGGGCAACCTAATTATCTAGATAAAAAGTTTCGAACAACGAATAAGAGATAAACAAAAGTATTTCGTCATTTGTAATTGTTTAAACATGGAAATTTGAATTTTTATAATAGAATAATACTTCTTCGAACAATTATTTAATCTCATTAACTGTTTAAAGCTCAGAGCGACACCCTTAGATACTGCTGGTTTCCACTGTGTATTATTCGAATAAAATTCTGCCCAACTCTGCTTATGGACGGTAGTGTACACATTCGAGGCAGCATGATGCGTGTGTGGGGCCGCGGCGTACACGGGCATAAAAGAGCAAGCGAAAAAGGGAGCCTCTTTTTAATCTAGCGACGATTCGCAACCCCCGGCTCCTTTTATAGTTACGCGCTTAGTGCTTATACCCATTGACTCTCTCTCCATCTTCTCTCTCTCTCTTGCTCTCCCCCCATCTCTGTCCCTCTTTCGGCCCTGTTTTGCTTTGTCGTCGTGTCAGAGCCGGTCTCCTCTGTGACCGAGGGGGCCCTGGTCCAGAGGCCTCCTCCTCCTCCACTTCCACCTTCCCACTCTTCTTGCCCTTCGTCCGACGGACCTTTTTCCACGAGAGTTTTGATCCGTCGGGACGAACGACGATCGTACTACTTCGCTTTGGAATACGTCACAACTCGATCCCTCTTTCGAGGTTGGCTCGCGTGGCCCCCGTTCTCTCTCTTTTCGTGCCTTTCGAGGGGTCGCGAGGTTTTCGTGAACACTCCGTGTGTGTTCCGTGAACGCACGATTTGCCAGACGACTTTGCACGCGTGGGGGGTTAAACGAGACACTCGAGTCTGCCTTCCGTGCCCCGGGGGCCTTTCCCGGGACACAGTAATGAGTAGACTGCGGATTTTATGCATTCATAGCTATTAAGGCTTCCTGTAATATGAAAGAGAAAAAATTTTCGTCAGGTGCAATGTGTTTTATAGGATCCTCAAGGCAAGAAATTCCTACCTTTGCTGTTGTAAAAAATTTATTTAGAAAATTGTCATTTTGTATAAAAATCCGCAGTCTAGTAATTAGCTATTCTACCGATCGAAATGAATTTGAACTCTGTGAGGTTGGAAATCGCTCTGTGAATTAAAGGACCGTGGGGATTCGAACATGGAAATTTTTGTAATTGTAGATAAGTTTGATAAAACTCGGAAAGATTTCCAGATAGCGCACATATGGCTTAATGACGCCTCAGACCAAAAATAGCTCACTACGACTCACGGTGTCAAATTCCCGAATTCGTTCCAAAGCAAACATTAACACTCTCGATTACGTGATCACCGATAAATTACCTCGAAGACCGTCCTTCCACGTTCCAAAATTCCATCATAATAAAACCTATCCCCCTCCTGTCGAGGCCCTCGACCTTAGATCCGCACGCGTCGACCAAGATTTACCTTAAAATCACCCTCGGGCGCATGCCAGCCCGATCAACCCCTCCGAGTTGAGCCTCCTCCTATCACACCTCTCCAATTTTTCCAATTCCTCTCACCACCGACCCCCGTGAATCCGCACAATCAGGCAGCCGTCACTGAAACGAGGCTTAACCCCACGCGTTCCGATGCTTGGGTCAGTAGAAATCCACAAAACGATAACGCACACAGTGACAGGACTGTTTCCATTGGCCGCGAAATGACGGTCGCCTTAACCCCTTACCTTATAACATCGAGTCAGACTCGTGGTGACGATATCAAAATGGATTCAACGAATAGAATTATTATTCGTTTCCTTTGAGTTAAAGTGAAATACTAAGCAAACGTACAATTGCGATAAGTACACGAATTCCTTTTGTTTCTGAGGAATTATTGATGACAAGGTAATCTGAAGACTGCAGACATCAAGAAAATCATAGGGCAAGGGGTTAACTTTTTTCCTATCTTATAACCGTTTAGGTACTCTTGATAGATCTTTATAAGCTGATAAGATCTTCAAGTTTCCAATTGAGAAATTCAAGTATTCCCTCTAAAAATAAGTAAACAAAAAAAGAAAAAAAGAATGAAAAAATATGACCGGTTTTAAATATGATACAAATAGGTATATAAAAGTCTCGGTACGGTTACCGTTAATATCAACATTTGGACTTTAAAATAACAAAATACATATGTATCAGTCTCTCAATTTGGAAATAACGATTTGAGGGTCTGGGCGTCAAAGGGTTAAACGCAACGATAATGTGTAAAACTCAGTTCGCGCAAATTCTTCGAACGCGTAAACGGGCCTTAACCCCCTAACGAGCTTCTGATCGCGGGCTCTGGGCGCGGCTCAGTTTGCCCTCGGTTGATTTCACCAAAAAAAAGAAAAGGAAAAAAAAAACAAGAAATAATTATTCCATTAGAGTAATTGTGTGTCCAGCTTCGGGTAATAACGGTCACGAAAGGATCGCGTCCGCGATAATGGCGGCCATAAATTGGCCCCGTGGTTCGTCCAAGAGTCAGAGCGTCATCTGCGTCACCCCGTGCGTCTTTTTTCGTTTCCACCTCTTAGGCCAGCTGTCGCCGAATTGGTCGCGCTTTATCAGCCCCGGGTAATTAACTCGATTAGTCGGACGATGAAGCTTGGAACAAACTAGTCTATGGTACGGACCAATTAACGGAGGGGGGAAGGGAGACGGTGTGGTACGTATCGATTCCGTTTCATCGCGAATCACGTGAATTACAACGTGGGGCCACTTGCGTGAACAGAACACACGCAGTCACACACATACGGAGAGAATAATGGCGTGCATTTAAACAGAGAGGCTGGCACACGCGATGATCCGCCTTCGGGCTGGAGGATCTCGTTTAATTTACTAACTGAAGGAGGATCTCCCTATTGTGTCACCCGACATCGAACCATTAGGAATTGCAGATACTTTTTTTTTTTTTTTTTGGTCTTCTCCTTTCGTCGCGACGGGCGTTCTACGGTCACGATGGGGGGCCATTGGACCCCCGTGGATCTAGAAATTCGTGTATTATTCGATGGGGTGGGGGAGAATCGAGAGTATTGGTAGTGTTTCGACAGCACCCGGGTGCGTCCATCATGAGATTTGTTGGTAGACAACGACCTAGATAGAATGGCTCGTTGAAGGGGAAAACAAACTTGGGGGGTCTATGGATGTCGAGTGGCGGCTTGTTTACGGTCTAGCCTGAATTCAGCGCCCCCTTTCGTCCCCCCCCCATGTGGTCACTTATGGTAATTCCTGTTTGGTGCTTGTTCTGATATGGGTATAGAAATGTTTGTTATGAAAACGTATCTTTTATTTTAAAATAAGATGGATAGACGAGTCGTTTTTGAATTTATCGTTGGAGTAAATGCAGGGAAATTTGTATTCGGTGAATGGGTTTACTCAAGACGTTGGTATAAACTCATTAGTGGAAGTTGGGGAGCGGACCGGCGAGATTGTTATTTAAGTGCCTCCGGGGCTTACACGACTGCTTGCACGGAGTTTCACGATTAATTAGAGTTCGCGTCTTCGCGAGCATCGGTTCCGACTGACCCCGTTACTGATTTTCCGTCGTTAAACCATTACCGATTGTTCTTCGTTAATAATTTCACCCTCAGCACACGGAAACACCACGCTAGTGTGAATGGGGATTTTTGAAGTTTTTGATGATTAATAAATCTAAGGACAATAAAAGCAAATTTGAACTAATAACGTGATTTTTAGGGTAAAATTTCCACAGAAATTCAATGGTTATAATTGCAAAAGTGAGAAATAATTTATTAACTATGAAAAATTGATTGATTATGCTAGCCGCATAGAATGTTACAGACGCAACAATGTTTCGACGGTGGAAATTCACACTAGTGTGGTGTTCGAAGGTTAAGACAATATCCAATTGTTTAATAAATTTTATATAAACGTTACCATTATAATTATCGTGGAAGAAGCGTACGATGCTTGTTACGACTGAAGAACACTTGAAGGCACTGTTTCATATTCAACGAGTTAATCGTGACTGTTACCGTTTAAGTTCTATTTCCTCGTAAAAATGGTCACCGTCTAAAATCTCGAAAGCCATTCACGCACCACGAACCCCATAATTATTCAGAATAAAAAGGAATCCTACAAACTCACACGCTCTATTATACACTCAAAGGAACTTCAAACCGTCTCACCTCGTCGATCCACAACACTTCACTAAACACATACCCAATTTTCCTTTCCACTCTACGCCTTAGCACCCCCCCTCCCCATTGGAAAACTCGAAAGAAGCTTAACACGGGCCAGAAGTAACGAGACCAATTACCTGAGGGTGCACACGCTGAAAAATAGATTCCTCGGAGGATTTCGTGAATTCACCGATGTAACACGATCGTCACTTACGGGACCTCGAAGGGCGCGGGCTTCGGGACCGTTGTCATCCCCTTACGTGTTAAATTACCTCGGGGGGTCAGGGTGGGGCGCAGGGCGAGGCATGCAATTCGACTCTAGATTGCAACCGACAATGAGCCGGTAAACTTTCGATCCCGGGGCAAACACGTTCCCGACATGATTTTTCGAGTCCAAAGAGAGATCTCTGTTCGCTTAGGGATGTTATAAGGGGGGAGGGGGAGGGGGCTAATTGACGGTTGTCCGGGGGATTTCGGAAAGGTGCGAGGATCGATGTAACACGCGGCTCGATCGATCGGTAAGCGGCTTAGGAAACACGTACGGATTTGTCTGACATCTACAGGGTGTTCCAGCGATAACCAATTTTGAGGAATTGCTGATTATATGGAGCGTTATACAGGGTAAACCACAAATTGTAATCAGTAGAGATTACTCTGTTATTAGCAGTCCGATCGAAAATGTTTTTATCAGGCATTGTCTCAAGAGAACTTTAACGTGATTATAGCAAATTTTTTGTCAACTCTTTTTTTCCATGATTTCTCAAGATCACCTTCAATTTTTTGCAACCTTATATATCCACCCTTATATTTTGAAAAAAGCATCTTTATGATTTTTGGTTAATTCTAATGGAAGAAATCTGAAATTTGCCATTTCGACAGGATTTTGTACAACTTGCATTGTGACAAGATTACTGATTTACTTTAAGAAATAATTATCGACAAATAAAAATGACAAAAAGAAACAATTAAATTTTGTTATACGATTCTAATTTTTTTCGACAGGGTTTTATGACGTCGAGATAATTATTTATAGATCACAGACTGTTACATTCAACAAATACCATTTCCGACTTTATTAATACTTCTGTCTCGGTACGAATTGTGCATGAAAAGGGATGCTCCTTCTCATTAGTCCTCCTGATTTCCGTCTCCCCACAGGTCGATCATTTATCGAATACAGTGACACGCCATCGAAGTCACCTTTCTCAATGAATTCCCCTGGGACTTGTCATCGGATATCAGAAATTCGCGGTTCATTACTTGACACAACAAAAAGAAACAAGAAAATTGCCCGCTCGTGACGTGTACACTCCTCGAGCGAATCGAATGGAAAGAAATATGTAGAGTTTCTTCTCTCTGTCCCTTTTTTTTTTCTTTATTTCCGTGGGAACGATATCGACAGAACCGCGGCTGGAAATTTTCCGATCGGCTTGTTAGCGATAGGAAAACGTTGTTCCGCAACGAAGCTAACGGCCGGAAGAAGAAGGGACCGATAATCGAAACGGATCGATCGGATACACCGTCCTGCTCCCGTCGCAATCACCGAGTTAATGAGTCGCTTTAAATATCCAA
The DNA here is from genome assembly GCF_001272555.1 of Dufourea novaeangliae. Classification (NCBI taxonomy): domain Eukaryota; kingdom Metazoa; phylum Arthropoda; class Insecta; order Hymenoptera; family Halictidae; genus Dufourea; species Dufourea novaeangliae. Next base: position 1,420,529 of record NW_015374023.1, on the reverse strand, counting down.
ATGCCAGCGTTTATTAACGCCGATATAAATCGTGGTTTAATCAGCCGTGCCGCGTTTAATCCGTCCCCGTCGTTGCCCGACATCGTTCATTTGGTTCCGCGTGATTCGGTTTTCATTGATTCCCTTTAGTCGACCGGTTTTCCCCCAGACAACGATCTCTCTCTGGACAGGTTGGTGCTTATTAATCGTCGAAAAGGATGGCACGATTGTCGACGACGATGCCTATCGAATACAGTAAATCCTCGATGAGTGTTCGAACGCTCCTCGGCACTAAACATTAAATATTTCATGAACTAATAGCCATATTCGGCTGAAATAAATATTATTGTTTTCAGGATTCCAAGCTCTATCACTGGAGAACGTACTATATGTCTAATTTTCAGTACTAAACAAAAAGGCACATCAATTAAAAAATTTCACCTTCAAGATTTGTTCGCCATCACTATTACGACTTCTGGCGATTTTCGACAACCGTGTCAGAATCATATAGAAATCCGGCAAGAATGGTACGAACGAATTATCCGCGTTCCACATTCAAAGTACAAACTCCGAACTCGCCTTTCCACGTCCCCAACCGCCCCCGAATATCCCTCGAACCGTCGAATCCGCCACGTGGAAACACACACAGTCTTCCTAACCGATTTCCATCGGGTCGTCGTCGATAAAGAAACCAAGGAGAAATCCATGAAAGCACAAAGCACGGGAGAGAACCGTGGGCGCGGTGGTTTTCGAGCCGTAGACAGTAGCCTCGATATGATCGAGTCCCTAGAGGGCGGCGAAAAGGGCACCACCGTGTGTTCCGTTCGTTCGACGGAGGGGTGGGATGGTTGGTCGACAGAAAGGAAGACGGTAAACTGTGCAAAGAGGGCGGCGAAGAAAGGACAGCGAGGACCCAGAATAAAACTAAAATGTGGGAGAGGGTCGGCGGGGTGGTTGGAGGGGGTGGTGGAGTTGGATGAAATCGCTCGACGGATGAAAGGGCTCGCGGAGAGATCAGAGGCGGAAGGCGAGCGCGATGGCGCGATGACGCCCTCTGAGAACGATGATTGAAGTGCACGTAGTACTTACGTGCGTGTACTTACTCTTCGAATATAGGTGTACATGGCGGCCACGGGTGTGTATACACGCTATGGGATGCAGAAACGTTGCAACTGGGGGCATTGTCGGCCCCCACCCCCGTGCTCCCTCGTGGTCGCGCGACACCAATGGCGCGGCGACGGGTTGCTTCTATCGCCGTGTCGCCTTCAGAGCTTGAATCGTGACACATAACACACTGAATTCCCGAGTAGTATATATGTACGTTCCCAGATGGTTTATCCACGGGTCATCGGTGATCGATAATCGATTATTTCGAACGGAATTGGAGATCGATTAACACGGTTCGAGGGGCTTGGGGCGTTTGGTAGATTTTAAACTAGAGCTTGAAACGGTTCCGAAAAATAATAGGTTCGAACTGTGTTATACAGGGTGAACCACGAATCGTACAGAAATTTGACATTTTTTTTAACACAGAACGACGGTGACTGCGGCAAGGGATGAAAGATAAATGAGATTTTACAATCAGATGAACCGAAATGATAAAATATTCCAAGGAATCTAAGCTGGCAATTCCGAAAGGTTTTTTACGCCCCAAACTCTCCACTGAAAAATATACAGGATGTTAATAAAAAATGTGGGACCCTTTTGCAGGATGGATTCCACATGGTGAACTAAAAGACAAAAATCAAGCACGACGAAATCTCGTTCGATCCTTCGTTTTCGGAAGAAAAACAAATTTTACCGAATCGATATTTTTTCCTTATATATGCAGCATATTTTCTAATTAGTAAATTGATAGGATTTTCGTATCGATATTATGAATATAGATACTTTTTCAACAATATTTTTCACGTATAGATATTTAATGAAAACATATAAGGGTGAACCTTGAAAAATCATGAAAAAAAAGAGTTGACAAAAATTTGCTATAATCACATTAAAGCTCTCTTGAAACCTGATAAAAACATTTTTGATCGGACTACTAATAACAGAGTAATCTCTACTGATCACGATTCGTGGTTCACCCTGTATATTGAAATCAATGTCGCCCGTGTTTTCGACATTTAAAACTCACAAACTAGGCCTCGAACGCAATTTCGTTATTCTTGATTTTCGTCTTAGTTTCCCAAGGAGAATCCACTCTGTGAAAGGGTCACACGTATTTTTTTATTCACACCCTGTAGAGCACACAAGAGCGCGGAGCAGTGTCGAGCACCAATCGATGATCACTTTTCCACTTCGCGACGACTCAATTATATCACTGTTCTACCGGGAAATCATCGGTTAACTTTGTCGGGACGGTGGTTGTTCACCGTGTCGTGGCTCGACGTGCACTGTCAATATCCGGAATTTACGATTCCGGAGCCCCCGAGAGGTCGAGGATTTCCCGGCTTCTCGCGGAATTGTTGATAAATTCTTTCCCGACAAGGTCGTAGATACCTGACCACACCGACGGAAATATTTTCGGTCTCAATGGAATGATTTAGGGCCCTTGGATCTACACATACATACTTTTGGCAATCGTGCGAATTAATGCGTACACAATGGTTATTTAAAAATTTTGTAATGATTGGATAAATAAACTGTAAATAGAAAAAATGTGTCGTGACGAGCTTTACAACACTATATTTTTTGAAGTTCAGTTTAACAACATTTGATTGTCCGATTTTTTTTTAGCATCTGAATAATAATTTTTCGCATTTTCGAGCCTAGTCCCTTTATATACTGTATTCGGCCCTTTATTAGTGACCTTAACTGAGCAGGACACTAATGACACAGAGGGATATGACTAAGGAATGTGACGGGAGTCGGTGGGGGAATAAATAAGATTTTTAAAAAATAATAACGGTGAACTGAGTCGGTTGGGGTGAATCGAAGGGAAAAATGTGGAAGAAAAAACAGGAATAGGCTTTAGGATGAGACTGTTTGAATAAAAAATGGTGAAATATTCTCTAGGGAAACTAGTTCCGATCTGCAAAAATATTTATCCAAGGATTCACAATATTCATGACTTCGATATGTATCTTGGAATGAAACCTGTATTCTCATTAATTCACACAATACTGTACTATAGGAGTATTGGATAATTATCAATCCGTGTAAATTGACTTTTGTAGAAATAAAAGAGAATATTCTACAACAACCTAATATTGAGACTGCAATAGCGGCGCTGTGGTCAAGAATACTGAAAAAGACATACGAGAAAATTCGTGGAATGGAAAGAAAATGAAGGATTCTGAAGGACGTCCAATGTGTATGGTTCAACGATCATTATTAGCGATTACGAAACGATCGGCTGTACAATAATTCGAGATCTCGGATCACAAATAGCCCGTACAAAACACGGCGCGACAAGCGTGTGTCCTTAATTGACGTCTATAGAATCAAAGGTATTTTGGTTTGATACACAATGCAAGGAGCCATTTTTGGTTTCATTATTTCTTTTTTTCTGTTTTTTTTTTTTGTTTTTGCTTCTCGTAACTCTATCGTTCGTTTAATAAAAGTAATCGTTTACGATACTTATCACAACAGGTAGAACAATGTCGTAGGAACCCTGCCCTGTGTCTTACGGTGTATCCTAAGAATTAGTTACAATTCTTTTTAACGGTTTTTATTTACGGTTATTATCGGAGAGACAGAGGCGGTCTTTTCGTTTTGTATCCGTTCTCCCGTTTTATTTTTTCCTCGCTTTTGCAACGTCCCCGATTATGAATTGCGACGATCCGCTTCGATCGTATTTGGGGAAGGGGGGAAAACAATTCTTCACGCGCGAATCTAAAAAGAATAAACAGAGAAATCAACGAAAAACATGAAAAAAGGACATAAATACCGACGGAGAGATAGAGAAATGTAGCAGAACCGTGCTTGTACCCGCGCCCATTTCACAAAATAATCCCGATAAATCGTTTTCCACGAGCAGTTTCTTATTCGACCAGTGGCAGACTAGATACAATACTTATATTACAAATTCTCGACTTTGCCGGAAGTCGCCGGTCGCGTCGTATCGCGGCAATGGCCAACCGTCGTTGGTGAACGTTCCCCTCTCGCGAAGAGCTACTCTCTTCGAAAGGAACGGGGTTGCGTACTCGATGTGAAATTGAAAGACGTATCGTCACCACGCAATGGAAAGAAGGAAATTACCGAATTTCCGTGTGAACCGGTTCACGGCGACGCACAGTAAGATTGACATCCGTTTTTCATGGCCAAAATTGAATTTTTGACGATTGACATTTTGAACAATTTTTTGTACACACCAATTGATAACCCTTCGAAGCGTAAAAATCCAAAATATTTAGCACTTTTAGATAATTATTTGTGCGGTGAAATCACTCTGAAAACAAAATTCAGAAATTTAGAGAAAAACCAGTTATTCCAACTTATTATGGAGCATGAAATAACAGCTTTGAATTAACATTTTATATATATATTAATAGGCGTATTTTAATTGTGTAATTAGTTCCTAAGCATTATTTAATCCATAAAACTTGGTCACGATCGATTTTTCAAATGTTAATATATATTATTGACTTCATAATATTCTAGTTGATGCCGAGACGAATTCAACGACCTACAATACTATAATTTTAAACCTTGAAATAATGCTAAAATAATTTTGGCCACAAAAGACGGCTTTCCAGTCCACTACGCGACTTTCCGAGACCGGAAGTTCGTCGCAAGATCGCTTGGGGGTGAAGATGTTCGAAGATTTACCTCGTCGATTCGTGCAATCGCGATTTTTGTTCCTTTCAAAATCCAATTACATTACGCTTATTTTCCAAAATTTCTTCTGGTCATTTAAACCTCGATAGTCGTTAGGTTGGCTAGAGTTTCATTACGGATTGTAGGACCATCCCAACAGAAATACCATTTTGCATAAAACTCCGCAGTCTAGTCACTACTCAACAGAGATGGGCAACCTCAATATCTAGATACAAAGTTTCGAATAACGAATAAAAGATAAAAAAAAAGTATTTCGTCATTTTACTTGTTTAAACATGGAAATTTCAATTTTTATAATAAAATAATACTTCTCTATGAATGAATCGACATTTCTCGAACAATTATTGAATCTCATTAACTGTTTAAAGCTCACGACGACACCCTTAGATACTGCTGCTTCTCACTGTCTATTAGTCGAATAAAATTCTGCCCAACTCTGCTACTCAACACCCGTGACGATTGTGATTACCCACACAAGGGTCAACCGAGCACTCTGTCCAATATCACGAATAACAATATCTATAATTCTAATCCAATCATCGAGGATCCCCCCACCCCTTTACCCAGGTGCAAGCGATCATCATCCGAGAGGCTCATCAAGACAACGCGAACGTGGTGAATCGCGTCAGATTGTGTACGGTTCTGTCAGCGACGACGGTTGGCTGCGGCGGGCCGACGGTCTCGTGAGCCGGACGGTGTTATTGCGAGGCGGATTGGGGTGGTTGCCCGTTAGGTGGCGGCGGCGGGGGCGGCGGCGGTTGGGGGTGTACCTGGTGGGGCAGGAGGGTGTGCGGCTGCACGTGAGCCGGATGATGATGGTGGTGCTGATGGTGATGGGAATAGAAGATCGGTTGGGCGGTGGTCGGCTGGCAGCTGGTGCCGACACCGACTCCGACCCCGACCGAGTGCGAGAGCGCCGACGTGGCGACCGAAGAAGGGGGGGCGGCGTTCGGGGGCGCGGCGACCGATACCGAGACGCTACCAGCGCTACCGGTACCAGCTGACGCCTCGTGATAAAGTATCGGCACCCTGACCAGTCTTTGGGCGGCGTGCGCCATATTAGCCGCCTCCAATTCAGCGGCCAATTGACGTTTCCACTTGTTACGACGATTCTGGAACCAGATCTTCACCTGGGTCTCCGTTAACCGTAACGAAGCCGCGAGCCCGGCCCGTTCCGACGAGGACAAATAACGTTTCATGTCGAACGTGCTCTCCAATTGGAACACCTGCGACCGCGAGAACACCGTGCGGGTTTTCTTCTTCCGTTTCATGCTGCTCGAGTCACGACCGTCCACACCGACCTGCACGCTGTTCTGTCCACCACCCCCACCGGTGCCATTTCCGGTTCCATTGCCACCGCCGTGGAGGCTGGTAGAGTTCGTCGATTCACCCTCGACGTCCCCGTCCGGACAGTCGTCCTGCTCCCCTAGGTCGTCGTGGCCCTCGTCACCCGTCGACGGGCTTCGGGTACGGTGCAAACGGTCCTCCCCGTTCTCGTCGTCGAGGTCGTCTGCGCATAGAGCAGGTTTTGCTTTGAGATGCTTGAACATTTAGAACAGTGACTTGGTTTCTTTGAAATGTACAGGGAAAATTGTTGATGGTATGTGTAATTAACGAGCGTGTTGGAGTGAATGCGTTGGTATAATTTTTGAGATTTGCAGAATATAAAGTACATATTCGTAGGCCTTATTGGGATCACGATTATACGACTACTTATACAACTGAATATGAAAACTCTGGCTGCACGTAGAATTGTATCTGATATGTCTTTTTTTTTTTAAATATAAATGCCGAAATTAATTGTCATTCGGTCTTATAACCAGCTCGGTGTGTTAGAACGAGGCAACCATTTGTATCTCGTTGTTACAAGTCTAAATACGAATCTATTAGTCCAATTAATCGAACAATAAAATGCACTAGTCTATACGTTGATAACATAGATTTCTTCTCAGGTAATATATCGTCATTTAAATGTAAACTATCTCAATTAATTCAATAATACACATAATAGTTTATCATGAAAACTTTATCACGTCATAAGTATTGTAACTATCCATTGTATTGAGTCTTGCCCGTCAATTCTAAATAAATAATTTCTATTGAATACCCGCAGCCTTAAAAAAAAAATTATAGACTATAGTCGCCTATAGTGGCATACAGCGGTCGCTTCGCAGCGATAGACTATAATCGCCCGTGGTAACGAAAGGGTTAAAGCGTTCCACGTTGATAGATCCGCGGCGGAGATCTCTTTCGGGCATTTACGATGAATAAACGCTGCCCCGAGCGGCGGGGACTCGATAAATCAACGGTCGTGCTATTCATCCCCGTTGCGTTACATTTAATATAGTATAATCGATTGACATTCCGCTAATTAATGTTCTATTCGTCCATTTTGACATAATTGCTTTGGATCGCGGGGATTTACCAGAATGTGTATCATCACTCTATGAAATATTCGTGGTTTCCGGCGTGACGGCACTTCGCGCCTTTTGCGCAAAATTATCCCCCGCCTCGAATTCCGTTAATTCGTTGCCTATCTCTGTGATTCCTGCGCCTATTCTGCTGTTACTAATATTGAACGACAATGAACATAATATCGAAATTGTTTCGGAGCAAATTGTCCATTGGATGGAACGTTTGAAAAACTGTTGTCAATTGTTTTAAATCAACGAGCATTTATCTTTCGAAAATAACATTTTTATGCAGTAATTTCCAACAACAGAATAAAAAACAAAGACTTCGTTTTGTAAGTTTTATCCTCTATTACATTTCACATACTCTTTTATATTATAAATGCATAAAATCCCTAGTTTGATTATCACAAACGAATATACCATCCTCGAAGGAAACCCTTTCCAACAATTCTGGATAAAAAGCTGATACAATTATCCCAAGAAAAATTCTTAATTTTTGTTTCGATTCGGATACGTTTTTGGGACAAACCGTGTATATAGATACAAATGTGCGGTGTAAATTCTCGAGTACAGGGTGCAATCGACAAATAGACCGGATTCTATTCACACAGAGAAGTCACGAGCACCGCAATAGTTTACCCTCTGAGCGTGAAACGTCACCGAACCAGCAGGCAGCCAAGTATTTTGGCGAAGTGGCAGGAGTAAAACGATCGACGGGGTAAGGCGATCGACGTTGGTTTGTCGTGGTGGAAGCCGTGGAAGCCGTACACTGGTTCGGCCGTCCACGCTTGCGTTTATACACTTACGTGTAACGTGTACAGACCCTCGCCTTGCCCTTTTCCCGTTCCTCGTGGCAGTTCTCCACTTCGTCTTCCGACGCTCTATCATCGCCCTCCACCGCGGATGATTCGTATGAAAACAACCACCCCCCACTCCCACGGTTTTTTCACCCCCCGACGCGTCACAAAATCGCACAAGACAATTGCTTTGACCATCGCCCAGTGGTACGATAGGGTAAATGTCCCTAATACTGTCACTTTATTTATTTTACTTAATAAAAACCTTACGTATAATGTATTCTGTAGAAAAAATTGTATTATTACTTAAAAATTGTATTAAACTCCGCTATTTTTTAATTTCAAATAATAATTATGGTATGAAAATAAAGTTAAATAGTTGCCTGACATTCCCCAAAAAGATCCCACTATTTTACTCAATAATTACCCGAGGAAACAAAATTGTTCAATTTACCAATTTTTTTTCAAGCTTACAACGTGGTGTACCTTTAATGGATGAATGGAAGAATTATTTCAACACACGTTGGACATAGAGGAAAAAATGCACAGGCAGTGCTGAATGCAGTCCTATTGTATTCAAATCCTTTGAATTGAACTTTAAAATATAGTCAAGCTTCTTTATCCTTACTATTCGAAACTTTTTATGCAGATGATTCTTCTGTCCTCTTTATGCAGTCTTCACTATAAAAGATTCGAATTGGCGAAGTTACTGTAAAAGGTCTTGTTTAACGAAATCGTTCCTTTCCATTCGATATCCTATCCGAAAATGTTCAGGCAAATGCCGATATGGTCAGGAATGGGTGGCGTGCTCGACGCGTAAATTTCATCGAAGTTCATAATTATAACAATAAACCAATCGCGTTAATCGTTCACCGTTTGGAATCGATGCTTGTCGATAGACTATCATCGTCCGATGAACATTGTACAATTTACCAGCGCGATTTTCAGTCCCAGTTGTACACTGTTCCCGGCCACGCGAATGTTTATGGATCTATTATGCTCGACTAGCTTAAATTTATGTTCCCGCGAACGGACGCGATTTCGCGGGTAATAATGGCCTCACACCGCGACTCGTGAAATATTTACGTATGAATATTATTCCCTCTGTGACCCGTGGCGAACAGAAACTATTCGAAGAATTGCCAGTTAACAGGACGTCGGATTCGAAGGAAATCGCTCTGATTCCATTTATGTACTGGAAAACCACAAAATTCGTTTATTTTTTTTTTTTTTAAATCGGTTCGTAACTTCAGCGTCAACTATAAAAATGAGAACAACCGCCGTTCGTAAAGTATTAGGATATCTGTTGTGTCTGTAGAAAATGTGATGTTTCATAGAAATTAATATTTCTATTTTCTTACTGATTACTTTTTCTCAAGTTCTCTAGTACTTAACATTGTAACACACCCCTTTGGCGGAAAGGTCACTGATATTGGACTGACGCAGTTTAAAGTAGAAAAACAACGTGAAACGTAGGTGAAATTGTCGATAGATAGGAAATCGAGTAATCCATAGATGGACGATTCAGAGCGTAGAAACTCACCCCTTTACAGAAAGCTCACAAAAATGAGACTAACGCAATTTGAAGTAGAAAAACGACGTGAAATGGAGGTGAAATTGTCGATAGATAGGAGATTGCGTAATCCACAGATGGACGATTCAGAGCGTAGGAACCTACCCCTTTACAGAAAGCTCACAGAAATCGGATTGACGCAGTTTGAAGTAACAAAAAAAAGTATAGATAGTGGATTGAATGACCCACGGAAGGTCGATTTGCAGCGTATAAAACTCACCCCTATGCAGAAAGCTCTCAGAAATGGGACTAACGCAATTTGAAGTTGAAAAACGACGTGAAATGGAGGTGAAATTGTCGATAGATAGGAGATCGGGTAATCCACAGATGGACGATTCAGAGCGTAGAAACTCACCCCTTTGCGGGAAGCTCGCGGATGCGGGACTGACGCGGTTTAGGGTGCCAACGACGTCGCTCGGCGACGGATGCTCGAGCGTCTGCAGACCGTGGGTCGGCCTCCATGGAAACGGCCAACCGCCGCCGCCGGGCAGGACGCCGCGGATCCCGTCGGCGTCGACGATGTCCGATTGGCCGGTGACCTGCACCACGTTGCTCAACGCGGACGACGCGGCGGCCAGTCGCGAATGATGCTGATGCTGTTGTTGCTGGTGGAGGTGCTGAAGCGTCGACGGGAAGAAGACGCCACCGACCCCGATACCAACCGGGTAACGACCCGCTATCAGCGACGACATCAGGCCCAGTCTGAAAAACAGAGGACAGCCCGTTATTCCCCGTTCGATTCCTTCGATGATATCATTGGTTCAACCCGTTCGCTACCATTTTTTTTTAGAAATCGAATTTACACCACTTCTGGCAGATTACATTGTTGCGGCGGTGTGTCCCGCTGTGTGATATTTTATTTATTAGTTCACAATTCTAACAGAAAACAGTAACTGTTTATTAAACTTATTACCTATTAGTTGTATCAAAAAATGTTTTAATTTATTTGTATTTTACTTCGTTTTTAGATATCAAGGTGACCTTGAGGTTTTTCAAGGTTAATGCATCTTCTCTTTTAATACCATCATGCTATAGTTCGTTGAATTCATGGATTCTGTATACACGCTCATAGCACCAAAAGGATTAAAATGTTACATATTATATTAAATCAAAGAATGCCAATCTCTATCACTGTGCTAACCCATAACGAGGATCCTTCGAACATTCAGGGAGGATTTACTGTATTTCACATTTCCTCCCCGCCTGTGTGCAACTGTAACGACAGATCCACAAATCCATCAGGGTATGTACATTTCCAACGAAGAATCCCCAGTGGTAGCGTCTCTGCAAATGGCGGCCAACAGCGTCCATTTCACCCACTTGCCGGGAGGATTCCCGTTACATCCGTTACGGTTCTAATTGCCCGTAATCTAGGCCGATGTTGCAGTTGTAAACACGATTTAGACACCTCGACAATCGTTTCATTCAGACCGGTATATAGGTACTTAGTGTTCACCGATCTTAGGTAAACACAGGAGCAAGGTAAGAATCGAATACCGCAGGTATATACAGGGAGCACGATTCTTCTCGGAGGCTGCAGCCATAAGCGGATTTTGCGCTCATAATAACGAGGCTAAACGAGCGGTGGCCGGGTGTCATTGTTGCGACGCAAGCGTCGCTCTTAATAGGCATAACTCTCGAAATTCCTTTGAGCTCGAGGGCCAAGTAGCCCGGGGAGATATTAATGGCTTCCGGTTGGTGGAAGGGGGACCGAGCGCTGGCGGGCAGAAGGGGGAGGGGGTACGGAAAAGTGCAGCCACGCTCTCGGTTCTTCTCTTCTACGCACGGCCCGCGAAGTGAGAGAGCCGAACAGAGAAAAAGAATCGGGGGATTCACTTCTGCACGGCTGCGGACTGCATAAAATGGGTTTGGAAACATTTGCTGGGTTTTTTCTGTCTTTTTTTTTTTTTTTCGGGGAGAAGACAGGTTCGGCTGAATCGCGCTCGACGCCTCGGACACGGCCACCGGTTTCCCAGTTGTACAACTAAACTCGACGGCCGCGCTGGCATTCAGGAATGGCTCTTCTCTGGCCGCTCACGGCGGAACACGGCCGCTGTTTTAATCCAAGTTTGTGTGTGTGTGTGTTTTTTTTCTTTCTTTCTCCACCGGTGTTTTATTTAGAGCGCGGCTTTAAACGACCGGGCCGGCAAACATTTTCGCGAACGGTTCTCCCGTTTAGGGGGCTCCCAGAGAGCTCGAAACGATCCAGGCGAAAACATCGCGAAAACTACTGGCAAGTGGTCGACCGTGGGTTTTTTTTTCGCGTACCGGGGCGTCGATCGAAACCCTTGGCTGTTCAACATCGCGAAGATATCAAGATATTGGATCCATTAAGTAATGAATGCTTGGGAAATAGAGCGGGTACAGGAAATCCTCGATAAGTGCTCGAAGGCTCCTCGTTGCACTGACAAGGAGAGATCTCCAGGTGCAACACTGACTTTTTAATGAGATTCAGCACCAGTGATAAAGCTTGGGATTCTGCGCGCTAAATTACCAGCGCAGACATCATGATATTTTCTTGATCACGCCGGGACAATAATCGTATAGGGAGAAATGCTTCAGACCCTCGTAAGTTTGTTTTTTGCCCGAACTCCAAACAACAAAAGCGGGGCAACAAAGTATGCGCTTTGTAACGTCAGGACAATAATCGTGTAGACCAAGCTAGACAATAATCGAGAGTGCTCTGTATTATTAACGCAAGTAAAGCCAATTTCGATCGAACAGTTAGCAGTAGAATAATCCAAGCCGATCACGTGTTTCGTGGTTCACCCTGTATATTCTTAGTACACGGCCATTCGAAACGACTCGATGCAATTCTTGACTGCTCAAGAGATCGACCGTGTCCAACTCTACCAACCTACAAGCGGAATCAGCCGGGGATCGTCGTATGTTGAGGAGGAAAGTGCATATCGAGCACGATCCGATCGGCCGTTGCAGTTCGAGTGCAAGGGAAGCGAGCCAGCGAACACGGGGGCAGTAGTAAGGCTTCCGAAGCCTCAGCCCTCTTGGCTACCTTTCGGTATTGTCCCGCGAAGGAACCGAAAGGCTGCCTACCTACCCACCTACATTTCCGCCGGGCTAAATCGTCACCGCAAATCGCCGTTCGCGTTAAGTTGCTACGCCGCGCGGCGTCAAACGGTCGCAGCTGCACTTAGCGGGGCTGATCACGAGTAACGATCGGTACAAGGGCCGCCGTTGCACGCTTCCCCCCCCCCTCCGTTAAAATGGCGGGTATAATTGAGAGTACTGGCCGTGAGCGTCGCGTCGAGGTGGCCTCTAGAGGGAGGGATGGTATACGCGTTGTCGGGAGTGTTCAACAAAGTCCAATTGCACGACCGCCGGTCTGGGAATATTACGACCTGTTTTGTTATATTGCCGCGTAAAGCTGCGTCGACACTATAGATAGCAAAACAGTGTTAAACAGGTTGTGATAGAACTTTGTTGCATAGCATGTTTGTATAATTTGTTACGAGATTATATCTTTTGAACAAAACTATGACTAGTTTGTATAATATTTTGCATCCCATTGTTAATAATGGCGTCATACTTAATGGATAACTTGCTTTACAACACGAAAAATGTTATGTACTATGATGTATATAACATTTTTTATTGTGTTTTGATAATTACTGTTGTAACTTTGCTATTTAGAAAACTTAGTATAGCTTAGTGGAAAACCTAGTAACGAGGCATTACTGCATTAATTTGTGAAAGTAGATGTTATCGACTGATCAATTATCGAAATGGTAGAGTGAAAGCCTTGACTTTGACACGAATAATTGGCTAACTGTTGGATATTTTTCTTCTTCGGTAAGCCGAGCAAATCAGAGACACTCTAACCGGTTTGAGCACGGAATATCGAGTTTCACGCGGCGAAAACGGTTTCACGACGGTGGACACCGAGTCACAGGCTTCCCAAATTTCTCGTGGCACGTATTCGAGCCACGTCGAGCCAGCAAACACCCGCTAAGTGCATTGATTATCGATGTTCGTCGTGGACGTTTTAATCAATGCCAGTCGGGGAACAGGGATGGGCAAAGACAGAGACGTCTATGAAATCGAGTGGCTGTCCACGGTGCTGATTCAGACGAGCGGAACTTGAACGAATCATCGCTAATAGAATAAAATTGTGTTGTAACAAAATGTCATTTAGGTAACATTCTTTGCGTAGCATCCTAACCCTTTTAATACTGGTCTAATTACCTAGATATATAGATGCGACTAAAAATCAAAAATAAAAAAAAATTTCAAATGTCCTCCATTGTTCATCAGTGACTCACCGACAATCTTCGAATCAACCACCCAGCCAGACAAACCGAATTCCACAAACAACAGATCAGTGAACTGGTTCGAGGCTCTGTTCCCTGTGACCTGGGTCGAGGAAAACACGTCGTCGTCGCTCGACAGATAAGATCACGAAAGATCGTTATCCCGTCGAGCGCCGATCCAAACAAGGCACGCCTAAAAGCTTCCACCGATACACACAGCCCCCCGTCCCCTTCCCCCGGATAAGATCACGATCAGCCTCTAATGCGTGTCGCTAATTACTCCTCACCTTTATGTCGTTCCAACGACATGCCCACCTTCCTTTTGCAGCAACGGTGGTGGCGGGCATCGATATCGTCGTCGCAGTGGAATGGGGGCTGCTCTTCGTCGCTAGGATAAGAAGGAGCGCAAAGGAAGGAGAAGAGGCCGGGAGGCATCTCGGGGCAGCATACAGATGCCCCGGGAAAGATAAAAGAAATCTGACAACCGCCTGTTTGTAAGCATCCAATGAAGAAGGGGAGGGGGTGGGTTAGGTCTTTTCTAAGGAGCCAGGTATAAACACCCAAACACTCGGAGAGGAGCGTGCTCCACCTTTTTCTGCCTAATTCTTGGGCGGCTTACGTCTTCTTAGGTAGCCAACGGAATGAATGCCCGACGGAGGACCCCGATGGGGAAGGGTGGCGGGGGCCTTTCTTCTCCACCATTCTACGAGGCGCACAATTTTCTCGCTCTCTAGCTTCTTCTTCGCTCGATCGATTCGCCCTTGAGGAGGGACCCTCTCGACTTCCTTCGAGTATCACGTGGGGGGGCACGCGCGTTCTTCTTTCAAGCTTAGTTGTACACCAACACGATTCGATTGGCCTGATCGAGAGCGTCCGCCAGTGGAGACTCGTTGATTGTTATAGCCTATCGTCGAGATATAGCGTGGTCGTTGATTAAAGTTTTGAGCTAAGGACACTGAACGGTGTGTCGCTTACGTTTAGGGCCGTATGCAATTTGTATCTGTAGATTCTATATAATAAAGGCGGTGACTAAATTCTGTTTAATATTTGGGACGTTTGGAAGAACTTGTACTTTTCCTAGGCTGTTATCGACAATACAAAAACAATGGTATTTTTTAGAAAAGGATGGACTTAAGGCACTCTGACTGTGGAGTCTAAATATAGTTCACTTTAAGACACAGTAAATCCTCGATGAGTGCTCGAAGACTCCTCGGCACTGAACATTAAAGATCCCATAAACTATTTCAACAGAATTACAAGCTCTACCACTGATGCTGAACCTCATTGAAAAGTCAGCTTACACCTGGGGACCTCTCCTTGCCAGTGCAGAGGACCCTTCGAACACTCATCGAGGATTTACTGTGTCGAGAACTTGTCTTAAATCCATCCAATAGTTCGAAGGTAACGATTTGATTTTCCCTCCTCTAAAGTTTCAGAAAAAGGGCTCAATACATTCTGAGCATATTGGCAAAGAACATATTGGGCCTTAGAATCGAATGTCGATTCGACGATAAGGTATCGATTCGTTGCCGGATGGTCAAGCTCCAGGATCCCTGGACCGAAAAAGGGTTCCTCCACCAATTTGTCCGTTAAACTTCCACCTCGACCCCCTCTGTTCCCTGGCGCACAGGGATATATTATCCCCCCTTTTTTTTCTCTCTGTGTGTATTGATTATTATTCCACCTTTCGGCTGGAGCGCGTGGTGAGTAAGTGCCGTTCTCGAATATGAACTCTTTATGCCGTGGTTAACGATCGCTCGTAACACGATACGTTTTGTCGTGTACCGTTACACCAAGGGGGCCAAGACGAGGGGGCGAAGAGGGGCCAGGCAGCGTGCACGAAGAGAAGTCGATCACGACGGGCCGCGACATGGAGGATCGTTCGGGCCGCGATTTCGGGAGGGGGTGGGGGGCGAAGCTTTCACGCGTCTGAGCTTCGAACGGGAGCTATTCGGGGCTTCTTTGAGGTCGACGGTACTCTCTCGCGCGGCGATTCTGCTAATTCGTTGGGGGTACCGTAAGAGCTTGAAGGATTTCTTGTCGATCTTCTTGAAGCTGTTGCGTTTGTTTGTAGATATACAGGGTGATAAGAAAGAAGGGTTTTAGGTTATAGTCCCTACTGATTGAGGGGAATGAAAAAATGTCTAATGAACGTTGGTCCCAAAATGGATCCTTCCAGAGGCAAATAAAAATACAAAAATATGTTTTTAGATTTGTTACAGATGTGCTGTATGTCTTCCTTCCGTTTCATAGACCGACGTAGATTTTCATCTTTTTTTTAATAAAATGTTAGTTTTACAGCGAAAGGATTGATTTTAGGAGCTACGTTGGTTAGACACTTGGTGAGTACAGTAAATCATCGATGACTGTTTGAAAGCTCGTCTGAGTGTTCAAATGACAGCCCTACCACTGGTGGTCCTCCGTGGAACCAGTCAAGCGCCCAGTGGTGGGGATGAGTTTGAACATTCAGAGGAGCCTTCGAACACTCATCGATGTTTTACTGTACTACAAGCTTCTAAAGTCCTTCTGTTTGAATACCCTTTATGTAGAATTAATATTTCGAATTCCTTGTTCAATTATTAAACGCTACATAGCAAAAAGGGTGGATCCAACACCTTCGGTTGTCAAAAGTGCTAAAGAGCTTGATTATTATGAAAAAATTCGTGAGGATCGAATGTTACAGTTGCACGTTGGCTTACGTTACACGCAGAAAGCTGTGCGTTCTATCGATTCGACCGGTAGCGTTCACGGTTACGTACTGACTCATGAAGTGTCATTACGATGACCCAACAATGAGTTATTGGCTTTCAAAGTATACTCGGCTAAATCCCTCTACTTGGCTTCGTCCCACTCGCTGCCTGTTACAGGCCAAGTGGAGGATTTATGTTTGCGCCTTTGCACAGGAGACAGCTTCATTTCGTTGGATTTTCAAGGAAACAACGTAATTGCTTTAACCGGGGACGGTCGCAGAGCGCTTTATACACTCGGACCAGGAGACGCCGGATTAACCGCTCCCAGGGCCAGGGAAATTAATTACGGTGTGACGTGGGGAGGATTTCTTCGCCCAATTAAAGAGTCGTCGCGAGGACATCTTCGTCCAATTAAGGTATCGTTGCTCAGTTTAACCCGTCGAACGAGAGCTTCAAACAAGGCATCGTGTCTTCATCTACGAAAGAAACTGTCGGTCGAATTTAGGACAAAAAAATTTTTCAAAAAATGTGGACCGACTTCAAAGTGCGATAAAAAATAGAAAATCATTTGTATTTATATAGAAATGCAACAACGGATAAGAAAACTTGTTTTCTCTTACTTATTTTATTGTATAATTTAAAATACTTAGCCGTATAGAAACAGTGGCAACGAAATGTTTAAAGAAAGTTCTTCGCCTGGACCATCCTATCCGCCATCCACGAGCCACACGCAGAAAAAATTCCGTGTTCAGAATCCGAAACCGAGCATACCTCGCGGAACCTATGTCTATGCCTTTATCACGTGGAAAAGCATTTTCTCCACCCCTTAAATCGTTACCATTCAGTCATGGGTTTTGATTTGCTCGCAGAATGGAGGCGTCATCAGCGTCAACGAAGACAAACGAGAAAACGACGAATCGAAGTGGTACCTATATATACGAAGCTAGAGAGAGAGGGAAGAAATGATGAGTCGAAGCATGCAAAGAGACAGAGACAGAGAGAGAGAGAGAGAGAGGTGGAAACAGTGTTTCGACGCGATTATTATTCGTGGATCTCTATCCCCAGCCAGCGTTCATTCCACATTTGTTTCTGACGTTGAAACATCCATATCGTCCTCGAACGGGCGATCACAGACAATGGGGCCTTTATCGTGGCTTCCTTTGAAACTTCGAGCCGCGATCCCACGCTAATTAACGAATCATTCATCGCACGGCTGTAATTAACGGTGGTACACCGACTCTGTCGCGGATCGCCCCCTCCCTTCCACAGGCCCCCGAGAATCTTTCTTCTTTTTTTTTTCTCTGCCCCCGCGTAGACGTCATGTGCCCGCGGTTACACTCCGACTGAATGTATCTATCGTTTCCACGGCCGCGCAAAGGGGCCCGCGCGCGAGAAAGACCCGACAGACAGACACAGAGAGAGAGATAGGGGTCGGATGGAAAATGGCGAACGAACAGAGATTTGTACAGAAACTACAGAAAGTAGCAAGAAAGAAAATGTGTATGTATATATATATATATTATATATATTCTTACGATCTTTTCCTGTACGTCGTGTTTCAATGGCCGACGCGAGAATTTTTTTTCCCTCCCCGTTCCACTTCTTTGTGTTTTCGTATCTTTCTTTTTTTTTTTAATGGAACGCCGTTACATTTGTCGCCGTCCCCGTTTTTTATTTGCTTCGCGAGGAATAAGCATCGCCGGTAATTAGATTGGACCAGAGCGAGGTAAAAATGTTGAAAATAAACGGGATACACCGGGGCCCCGTTTCTAATGATGTTCTGATTAATTTACGTGGAAATGTTGTCAGATATTAATACGTCTGCGTGTACACGCTTGGCTCTCACTAGGCCTTTTAAAATCTTAATAATCGTCGGACGATGATTTTTCGATCGGTGGATAATGTTGAAGTATTTCGCAGAGGAACCAGCTTTTTTTTTTATAGATTACCCTATGCATTTTACCAATCACAAGTATCAGTTGTACTTGAACAGATTAAATCTACACACACTTGACAAAATGTGGACCGACTTCGAGATGCAGTTGAAACGTAGAAAATGATTTCTATTCTTATTATTTATACGGAAATGCAGCAACGGTTAAGAAAACATATTTTCTCTTAGTAAATCCCATATTAAATACATTGCAACGTATGTTTCAAGCGTAAAGTCAAGGGGGGAGGGTCCAAGGGACCCCAAGACTGTATCAGGTGTTAAAATATCAACGATTCTCTGTACCAATTAGACGTTTATCACTGTTAATCGTCGCTATGGCGTGCATCACCTTATCCCCGTTACCGTAAACTACCAGTTTTCCAAGGGTTGGTATCGCGACTCGGCGGCTTAATTTACCTCCGCGAGCACACCGTTGCGCCCCCTCCCAACGCTCTGTATGGGTATGGAAGGGGCCGTGGTAAATTCGTGAAGCGTCTAATTCGGATAATATTCTACACGGGAATCCTTTCCGCTGAAATCACTCCGCCCAGGAAATGCTATTACCGTATCAGTTTAAGAGGGTACGAAGCCTTCGGAGCGGGGATGGAAGGCGGTAAGGAGAGGATGTGGGGGGGGTGACGTTAAGCGTCGAGACGCTGGAGGAGATTTCGCGGTGCAAGCTTTTCATGTACTTAGCCCGACCTTGGCAAGACCGAGGAGACTTTGCTGTTGGATACCAGGGGGGTGGGTACCAATTTAATAATAAATCAAACCTAGAAGTTGCTCGCTTCCTCCTCGCGGAAGACGTAAGGGGCGCCGCCGTTGTGCAACGCAGCCGAGATGGGCCGGTATAGGTGGCCATTTCTCACGGGAGCTTTAGGCTCCTTAACTTTCGACGGTGTTCCATCCGCTGATCTATTATGCACCCGCCTTCCCCCTCCCCATCCCCGCCTAATTGATTCTTTCCTACTTTCCGCGCCTTCGAACGCCCTGATATTCGATCCTGGCCATCGTACGAAATTTAGGGAGCCGATTTTCACGGGAATCATGGACACTCAGGAGATTGGGCACGCTGTTCTATGTCAGGTGTTCAAAAATTTATAAAATAACGGACTTTTTAATAAAATGTGAAGGTTTTCAAGCATATGAATGTATTCTATTTGTAAAAAGACATGGAAGGAAAGATTCAATTTAAAAAATCTTACGTTAGGTAAAAGAGACGTGTTTTCTGAACAAAATGACATCACTGTTATATTAATCGGATGCACGGTCTTTACGCTTTGCAATCTCCCAAAATCAATTAAAAAAATTGTTCTGCTCTGTTAAAATGTTAAGTAAAATATTTCAACAATTTTGTAAAAAATCTATTTCATAGTTTCCTTGGAAAGAAATACCAATTTTCCCGACAGAATTTACGTTATTCTTCACTTATATATTTCACTTTTTAGACGGTCTAGTCCCACAATATTTCCAAACCCCTATCGTCCCAAAACTAATTCACCATCCGGATGACGTCCATTCTCAGTTCAGTGGCATCGAAAATCCCGTACGTTCCGAATAATCACGGCAGTTACAGTGTCCGTTCACCATCCCCTAAACGCAATAAGTAACAAAAGTGCGGTGCCTCCATTAGAATCGGCGACGATCGTGTTTTGATACCGGGCGACAGAATAATCATACTCCCCCACTGGTCGGTTGGTGCCCCATGAAAAATCTTCTCCCAGGATCAGAAACGGGGTCGCGTCGGTAATGGTGCATACGAGTGGAACTTAATCAAATGGTAAACGGGTGGAAAACAAGCAATTGGAGGCACCCAGCCGGCAGACAGCGTCGAGAGAGAAAGAGAGAGCCTGTTCCTATGGGGGGATGGTCGCCGTCAATCGGAAGGGGGTGTGTAAATCTGATAAAATCATCTCGAACCCTCCCGTCGCCAGCCCCTTGTGGCGCGAGCGGGCGCCGTGCTCGAGCTCCTCCGGCCAGATATATCCGATATAGAGCCGGCCCCCGAGTAACGTAAGTAACGTAAGAGGGTGGGTTTTGTAGGCTACGGTTGTTATTAAATGAGACAGCCTAATAGGCCCATTACAGACCCCTTGGTCCATTCCCACATAATATAATCCTCACCGCACGCGTTCTCCCTGCTACTTTATCACCCCTCCCGAACACCCCCTACCACCCCTCGTGTCCCTCCCGTTACACCCTCCTGTATCTTGATCTGACAGACCACTCACGCCCACGAAAATTCATCTGCTGTCCGAGGACGTCGCCTGTGTAGCCTTGATACGTGTTTCCTGGTCTTCAATCTCATAGGACGAAGTTAAGATATTGGATTGATTGAGGATCATGAATCGTCCGAAGGGAAATATGGCGTTGATCGCGATAGAGGACGCGAGGAGGTTCGATGCGTGCTCGATTTGGTTGGAGATGGTCGTGAGCTGGGGTATGGTTTGGTGTGTTTGAAGCTGTTTGGAGAGGTTTGGTGTTTGATTGTTGAGGATGCGGGGAGAAATGTTTATAGAGTGTGGTGTATTTGATGGGTAAGACCCTTGCGACCGAGAAAATCAACTTCTATCTCGAGGTTTGATAGATCATTTTTAGGATTTGGTCTCGAAGTGTTTGAGATTGTCGAGTGTCGTCTGAAGATATTGGGGTGCTAATGTTGGTCTTGAAAAGTCATTCTGAAACCGAAGGTAGGATTAGACAAAACGAGATCCTTTCAATTTTTAAGAAACATGGCCTTAATAGAAAGAACCTACAGATTAAGAACATTCATCCTACACAGTTGATAATAAAATCCAGAAAAGTCTGAGATAGTCGAACACAGTTTGAAAGAACTGTACGTCATCCACGAACACTGTTTGTTAATATTTCTGTTCGGAATTATTATAAAACATACCCAAATATCAAAATAGTTTCCACCATGTGTCACAGAAACAAGATTTGTTCTCTTTTGAATAGAGTTTGAAAGAATTTGAGAGATACGATAAAATTAAAGCGCACTTCTTTCGTGCCCACAGCTGTGGATTGTTAACCACATACACGTAAAAGTTAAAAAAAGGTATATTTGTCCACAAGAGATGCTTGTAAATTCCATCAGGGCCGGCGATACTGGATAATTGTACCCGGCGACGTCTAGTTATCGATGAAATAGTTATCGCGTATTGACCGGCGTGCATTGTGCTACAGATATAAAATTGATGGCGCGCGTTAATTCCTTATTAGTCAACATTGATAGCTCGATTGAGCAGTACTGATGCATTCACGCAGTATCCTAGTTCCATCGAATAAATTATGCCGTGAATCCGTGCAACGATAGATAATCCCACTGTTATCGCGTCTCATCGAATTTCTCGCTCGTATTGCCAAGCTGTCCACTTTCCAGCCAGCGACGACTCGCGATATCAACTCACAGAAACGTGTAATAACATTAAATCGTTCTAAAATATCATTACAATCATTCACAAGATCGAACAACGGTGGTAACAAGCGTCGGGAGTGAAAATCGTTCCCGATGCGTCGCGACGGAGAGCGTGCAGGCCTCGGGAAACAATGGCGAAATACGGATTGAACGATTGATCAGAACCTAAACAAACGCTTCTGACACTTGCCACGGGAGTTTTAAACATTTCTATGATTAAAAGTAAATCTGTTATTCCTGTGGAATCGTTATTCTAACAAACGAGCAACACTTGTCAATAATAAAACAGTCGATTGTGCTCACAATTTGATTTACTCGTTCCTTTGTCATTTAGGGTTATTATGATTGTTTACTTTTAACAGCGACTAACACAACACGATTACGACACAACAACTGAACACTTTTGACAATCGCACATATTGGTAGCGCATCTTTAGAGTGAGCTAGAAAATAAATATATTTCGATTAGGATTATATGATCCTGTAAGGTAGATCAAAATTAGCACCCCAATGCCCTTGATTTACGACAGTTTCTATCTTGACAAAAGAACCTTGGTGTCCTGTGTATGTTTATCAAATTCAGGTGGGATTGAATGTTGTTCGCGACAAACGAGTGTTGTTCAAAAGCGTAGGTACTACAAACTATTCATTCAATTAACAAAACAAAAAGGGACTCTTCTAATCACAAAGATTCATGTTACAATGTTGTCTATACGTATACCCTAAAAAAGCTCTATTGTCTGTTCAACGAGACGAGTCAGTAAAAGTAACCAAAACATTCGCGTGCTAAGCCAAGCTATTGGCTGGCAACCGTCCCTGTCCCACCTAAATTGTCATCACCTCCCTTTGTTTATAGTTACCGACTCGACTCGTTGAATAAGGTATACAGGGTGGACCACGAAACGTGATCAGTTTAGATTATTCTACTGCTAGCTGTCGATCGAAAATTTTCTTGCATCCTCAATAGAACCAACTAGTTGTTTTCTAACCAATGGACGCCACTTTGAACATCGTTTTGATTCAGATAAATGATATTGAATATTTACTTAATGTTTCTTTGGTTTAGAAGAAAAACATTTTCTTATGAAGTTTGTCGAATTCGTCTCAGTGTCCGCTAAAAGATAGACATAAAAAGATATAGGTTTATCTATAAAAGCAAAGACTGAAGGTGACCTTGAAAACTCTGAAAAAAGAATGTTAACAAAAATCATCTTACAGGCGCTCCTTGATGTTATACCAGAAAGAAAAATGTTCGATCGAACAGGTAGCAGTAGAATAATCTAAGCTGATCACACGTTTCGTGGTCCAGTCTCTAGACAGTTGACAGTCCCATTAACAACAGTCGAAAGACAGAGAGATTTCCAACAATCGAACGGTCCAGAAACCACCGAAAAACAATCCCACAGATGCGATCACCGTCGACAGAGGGACGACGTGTGATCGCTATGGCAAGGGAATAACGTACCTGGACAGCATCGCCAGGTCAGCGGACGCTTGGTGTCCCAGCAGAGGATTGGCGGCGGTGTCGTTGGGTGGCGAGAACGTGGACGCCGGGCTGGTAGCACTGGTAGCACAACCGATACCGATACTCGTCGAGTTGTTCCTCGCCTCGATGGTGTGCCCGATCGCGGCTGCACTACGTTGGCTGGCGGTGAATCGCAACGGCGTTGGCGAGGACAATCCTCTGTTCGGGCTATCGCAAGCGGAGCCGTGTCGTTGGGTGTTCTGGGTCGGTGGCGAGGCTCTGTCGACGTCCGACGATTGCCTTTCGCCGGACACCGTGGACGTTGAATCGACCGGTGGCGATTCTGGTCGGCCCAGGATGCTCGAGATGCTGAACGACGTGTACTGAGGATTGCAAGCTGGCCTCAACGGCGGTTTACCCATGTCGAAGCCGAACGAATGATGATTGTTCAGACCGCAGCCGGTTTTCCCGTTCTTCTCCTGCAGCAGCAAGTCCGCAGGCGTCGAGCTGCTCCTCGAACCCTCCAGCTCGAGATCCTCCTCGGACACCACTGACACCTCGATCTCCGTTTCACCCGACATCGCGGACCCGTGTCCCGTAGAAGGGATCCTCTCGCACGGCACGATGGCACCCCCCTCCCAACGGGGCCGCGATTGTTCGTTCACCGATAACACAATCGTCGTCACCTGGTCCACTCAACACGATCTTGATCTGTCCGTCGTTTGGTCAGAAACAGGGCAAGTTTGGGGGGATTGGGCCGACGGGCCAAGGTCTATCCGTGCGGCGGAACGACTCCCGTGGAATCCGTCGCATGTCCGACCCGATGTGTGCGATGACCCGATTCTAGCGGAGCTGGACTGGCTAACGGGCCGCCTCCGTCGGCCGGTGGTCCCTGGTCGTCGTGGATCGTAGACGGATCGCTCGATCGCGCAACATTCGTAAGCGATACCCTGGACGACAGGATGATAGGAGACAAGACACTTGGAGAGCCCACCCTTCTCCAGAGAGTCACCCCTCTCGTCCTTCAACCACCTTCTGCTTCCCACCCCTCCCCTTTCCTCTTCTTCGCTGTGTCCCACCACCTCCTACCACCGCCTACCCAATCTGACACGTATAGGCCGTTTTCTCCTATCCTCCTCTACACGAAACCCCCCTTCTGGCTCTCTGGCCTCCGTTACCCCTCCGACTGTCCGCGAAACGTCGCCGTTCCGTGTAAAACCGCGAAGAGTAACACCGTAGACACTTCCTCGAGTCACTTTCTCTTCCACCGATCGTTAATCACTGCTGGCCTGACGCGCGGGCTTATTCCGTTCCGTTGTTCCTCCTACGGCTTGCTGCTCACCCAGAGACACCCCTTCGCTGCGCTGTACGGAATCGTATCCGGTGTCACTTCACTGTCGACAGACAGGGTCACATACGTCCCGATGAAGACTCCGCAACGATCTTCGTCGTCATAGTAATCACACACACGTACGTACGTATGTATACTCGCGAACGCGTATCACGCGGATACAGAAGGTAGGGTGGGGATCTGTCTGTAGCACAAGAACGGTCGCGTACTCGTGTCGTGTGATGGACTGCGGACGGGGCACTGTGCTCGCCCAACTAAGGGTAGGAAAACGCCGGAGAAACCGCACAGGTCACGCCGTACACCGAGAGCGTAGGGCCTAAACTCGCGGGGTAACATTCGAGCGGGCACGCAGCCGGAACGCGCCGCTCAGAGGCGCGAGAAAGGCTCCGGCTGATGGAACAGAGACAGATGATACAGGAGGGTTGCGCGCAAGCGGCGAGAGAGTAGGGTGGAGCGAGAAGAGTAGGAGGAGAAGATCGAGACAGCCGGTGGACGAAGGAAAGACAGAGACGGGGCGCGCCGGCGGCGGAGTCACGCTTCGAGAGTCACTGGGCGGTAGTCGGCCTCGGCTGTACACACCTATATATGTATACAGTCCGAGCGGATAGACTACCGAAGGACAGACTGAACGCTAGTCGAAGGGATGGGTTTTTGGTAGAAGAGAGGGAGGAAACGTAGGATAGAGAGAATTCAATGGTTCTTGTACTGTGTGTGCGTGCGTGTTTCTGTTTGTGTGTGGAGGGGAGGCGGATAGGACGGCTAAGCCGCAAGTTGTCTGAACGGGGGGTGTTGTCGTTGTTGGAAGGGCGGGGCGGAGCGAATGGCTTACCATAGGAGAGAGGGGGGAGGGAACGGATCTCGCGATTTCTCATAGGGCGGCGGGGCGATCGATGACTCGTGCTACTGTGCACACGGCACGGGGGTAACGGTAACGGTGGACCAATCCCGTCACACCCGTGGTCCTTAACTCGAAAGATACACTCGCCCTCGTACGATCCTCCTGGCTGGATCGCGGGAAATGGGGGTGGCCGCGCGGATGCTTTACCGGCGGCTATACCTACCTCTACACCCCGTACCACGCGCGGCCCCCACGGGGGGTGGGGATAACACACAGCTCCGCTGCTGGTGGCCGTGCCTGGCCGTGTTACTTATCCATTATAACACTCCAAGATCTTGATTTAAGCCTGCAGCCAGCGGTGAGCTTTTAACCAATTAGCCTTTATAGCCTACCCCCTCTACCCCCCTCTACTCGCGCCCCTCAGATCTCACCCCCTTTTCTCGTTTCCCTTCTCCCATTTTAGCTTGCCTGGTAGTCGTGTCTCTCTCGTTTTACCCACCCCGGAGCTACGATGGCAGTTGCTACCACCTATATCCGTATTCTATACCAACGTCCTCGCCGCAGTCGCGCGATGTACCCACCTAATCTACTGCTTCTCTCCCTTCCTCTGTCCTTCTCTCTCTATATACATATATATCTCTGTCGTCACTCTTTCTCCCTCCAACCTTTCTCTCTCTTTTCATCACATTGGTTACCTACAGCCGTGTAGCTTCCCTCTTTTTCTTCCAATCCCCGGCCCACCTTTCTCGCTCTCTATAACCGCATGCATTATGCGCGTCGGTGTATCAGAGCACCGCGTATTCGCGCGTGCAAATACCCCGAGAGCACGTAGCCGACCACGGGGGTGAGTTTTGTCGTTCCGAGTCAGGAACCCTGGTCATCCCCCTCCTAGCCTACCCCCCCCGTATTCGTTCAGAGACAGCGTAGGTTTAAATACACGTCTGGTGACGGAAATTAAGAGTAGACCCAACGATTCCTTTGCTGATACTACTGCCTACGAGTTTTTTCCGTTATCTTTGTTTTCGAATCAGAGTCGAGGGGATTGGTCGATTCTTGGGCTACACCATCCCGTTCAGGGTCAGCGTAGGTTTAAATACGTGGCTGGTGATGGGAATTAAGAGTAAATTTCTGTATTTTTCGAATTTTCTAAATACCATTTGAAATGTTTTCTATTCAACGTTGGTGAACTTAATTCTCCAGTTGAAAGTAACCATTAACCGATCTTGTGTATAAAAACATACACTTCAGAAACGCTTTGTCCTTAGATATGTAGTAGCTTTTAATTAAACGCGATGGGAAAATGATAGCAATGCACCCAAAAATACCAGAAATCGTCTCGAAGATTAATATCTCTCATCTGGCCCTGGATCACACGTCGACGAAACTTTCCGTCAAAACGGTGGACACTTTAATGTAATCTTCCTCCCCTATCCGAACAGAAAACGGTGGGTATTGAAAGCGGTGTTCTCCAAGTCGCGCCCGTACGAACAGAACGATCCTCCTCTCACCAGACGGCGGCTAACGAGTCCGAAGGGGCTGCTGCTCTCTCCTTCACAGCGATCTTTTCAGAGTCAAGTTGACAAAACGCGGTAGGTGCGTGGCATAATGGGCTGGTCCGCTCGCGGAACCAGCCCGGAAGGCCACAAAGGACGGCTGAAAGCGGCTGGATTTCGCCATCGGTGGGATGAGAGGAGGGGAGGAAGTCGCGCGAAAGTAGGAAAATGATTACACGTTGCAACGGCGTAGGCTGTGAGGAGCGCAGCCAGAAAGGGTCAAACGGACGGCTTTACGCTCGCGAGTGTATGTACGCCGCTGAAGAACGCCCGGAAAACACCACAAAGCAGACCGTCCCCTGCATACGCCAGTATTTACGTGTCTCTCCCTCTGTCATCCCCTTGCGAGGTAACGAGAAACCGTTGGCCAACCCCTCGAGAAACGTCCGAAAGAGGGGTGGGCAAAGGGGGATGTAGAAACAAGAATGAGGAGCGTATATAGAAGATAACCCGGGACTAGTCTGAGCGAGCACTAACGAGCTTATAGCGTAGGTCGTTTGTTGGACCTGCGGAATGTATCGCCTCTTTCTCGGACTGATGAGACTTAACCTGTTCGCTACCAGCACATTATTTCGAAAATGTTCGTCATAGACTATGCTAGATTTTTAGCATTCTATTCAACGGGATATCCTTAACTTTTTGATCAGACATTAAAAATACACAAAACAGAGACAATGACTGACCCGAAATATAGGTGAATATTGCAAAACCTATTCCCTTTTTTATCGAAGAAAGTATGCTGACATGGAACTTGGAGCGTCACACATATGTGACGCTGGTAGCGAACAGATTAAGGGAGGAGACCCCTAAGCGGGCTAAAAACGAACGAATTTTTGGGAATTTCTTTTGAAGAAAGTATTAAACCAATCTCTGTTAAAGTTTACAAATATTCCATTGTACATATAGTAATAATAAATCGATGTATAATATATATTTTCGTTTGTTGACTTGTAAAGAAAAATTCTTTAGCACGTAAGAATCGTAATTTTATTCGACTGTTAATGAATCAACAGTGTCAACACAAGATTCTACCGAACCAGATCTCGAAACCCCAATGAAATCATTCCACAACCAAGAAATAAAAGAAAATCCCAGAATCCATATTCAGGATCACAAAGGATCGATGGTCAAGTTGGGGACAGACGTTCTCCGATCGATACATTTCGGCCAAGTTTCACGGTCCAGATCCTGGACTGGGTCTTCTGGGCCCCATAAACGTCGTGTCCCGCGGGTGCCCCGAGGAACACCGCGGTGGTAGCCGCTTAAGAGATTTCGCGGGAGGGTGCAGGTCCTCTGGCCCGGAACTCTCCCCGTCGATTTCGTCTCCGGTGTTCCCCCCTGTCTCCCTCGAACACTAGATTTTTTCTTCTCTCTCTTGTGCGCCTGTACGCGTAATACTAGGGACACACGGTCGGTGCCTTGTGTTGTCCGTATTTTACTTTGTGCCCGGTGCGTAAGAGGATTATATCCTCCGCGGGGCGGGAGGGGAGGAGTTTACCGGGGGTAAGGGTGTTTGGGGTGGTTCAGACAGAGAGGGAGAGAGAAAGAAAGAGATCAGAGGTAGCAGAGATCTTCGTGGGCTAGACAGAGAATCCTCCAAAGCTAGAGTGAAGGGGGCAGAGTAAGAAGATACTGGAAGAAGACAGAGAGTCGAGTGAAAAGGGAGGTAAGTGGTGGGTATGCTTCACTTTTCACGGGGGCGCCATTGTTCCCTATTATCCGGCGTGATTAGTCGATGATGCAGGTAAGCTACCGCGGGGGGTCCCATTATACTGCCGAGAGAACTACTCACTCATCCGCGAACTGCGTGGAGTTTCGACGGAATATTGCGACCATCCTCTTGGCAGCTTGCTATCTCCCTCTCTATCTACGGTTTCTACATTCCCTGTCCTTGTCGAACACGTTGCGGATCGGTATTCGAAACCACACAACAGTGTGTATATTCGCCACGTCTATTCGAACGTTCGCGCAACCCCCGGACCGGCTGGCCTAGGCGAATCGGTTGCCGTCGCCGACCTGCTGTGAAATTTATACTCTTACCGTGTGCCGCAACAATGATCCTTCAGACCTCTACCGCCGCGTTTTTCCTCACGGCCGATTTGTATTATCGTTCGTCGGGCCTTTATCCCCACTCCTACGGTGGGGGTAAACGCGAATCTGCTTTTGCCGGGTAATTAGACCGTGCGCGCGCGCGTTTCGCCACTGGCCCGCACCTGGTGATCGATCCGAGAATCGATCGATCGCGCACGGTTGCTCCTCGGAGTCTTCTGGGAGGGTGGTTTTAAGTCCTCGTGACCGCACCGACGGCCGAGAGGTCCGAGAATCGAGAGCGTTTCATCGAGGATTTCGGAGTTGCTTGCGGAGGGAAGGAAACTTGAGAGCTCGGGGAATCCGTGGGAAGAGAGTGATCCACACTGGTGGAACTTGAAGAATAAACGGGACGTAAATTAATTTCGGAATATCGATGCATAGTAGGGGAAACGTAGCAATGGAGGAACGTTTAAGAGATTTTGTAATTGTCGAATTTTGAATGATAATATTAATAAACATTTGGCATATCGAAAATTATATTTTTTAGTATATACACCACCTTTTGTTATAACGCGTAGATTTCAATTTGAAACATTGGAAAGACGTAATTGATTAAATTAAAAATGAAGAAATACAGATTTCACCTGTGAATGAATGTTAATCTGTAAATGAATATTCTTCGGTAATAGCGCGAAAATTTTTTGAATATGAAACAAAGAATTGGAAAAAGTCAATACGATTTTTTACAATGAAAAGACCTATTTCTAGCACTGAAAATAGAAAGAATGGACAATTTTACGTTCAGATCGATAATTTGGATTGAGTAAAAAATGTTTTACACAAAAGTTTTCGAATGACCTTCTAATCTAATTCTTAGGTCATGATCAAGGATGAGTTATTTTAAACCCTGAAACTTTTGTATAAAAAAAAGTAGATCTATTAAACGTATACTGAAGTTTTACGCTGACATTAAAAAATAGGAAATATAAAACAAATCGAAATATTTGTAATTTTGACGTAGCCTTTTACCACTTGATCTCGAGAATTACTGAACATTCTGCCAAATTAACATTCGGCGTAACATATATTTCAGTACTTTAAATAAATTCACTAAGTGGCAGAAGGAGCTTCTCCAACGTCACTATTTCCCCTAGTGGAACCCGAGTTTGCTCGTGAGGATACGTCTGGCAACAATTATATTGTAAAATGAATGCATTCTCTGTCATCCATAAAGCTTATTATCTATACAAAACACGTTTCCAGTAATTTCCACCCAAGTCACGATTATCCACCGGGTTTCGATTAATCCGGGCTGCATGGTCTCTCGATTAAGCCGTTTAATCGAGGGGTCCCACTGTATAAAGAAGTACATATGCACTGTGATTATTCCCTGGATCGAATCAAAAGATTCGATCAGGTGATCGAACACGGATAACGCGACACTTGGGGTGGAGTGGAACAGGAACAACGGAGGCATACCGTCGCGGCGACCGGGGCGGAAGATCGATCAGCTCAACAACCGTGACATAATGCTTGCTTAACGAGGATGGGGGTATGGCTGACAGGTAGAAATAAAAAGAAAAGTAGTAGAAGAAGAAGAAGAAGAAGAAGAAGAAAGAGAAAAGTAGGTGGGGCAGTTAGATAACAAGCGATTAACGACGGTCACAGCTTAAAAAACCACGCTGAGGGAGGGACATAATGGCGACGAAGGTAAACGAGGAGTCTCCCCCCTCTCCCGAATGTCGTGGAACAAGCCACCGAGAAGAAAAGCTTCGGGTGGAGGCGCGGCTGGTTTTTTAATACCTTACATTAAACTCCCGGCGAGTAAGCGACTAATTACTTGACGCCCGTTCACAGTAAACGCGAATTAAAAGAACCCCGTTGCTCATTTTCGTTGGACGCTTTGTCTCTTTTCCGTCGACCAGAGCTCCCTTTCCCTTTCTCGTCGCGATGCGATCTCCTACCACTGATCTTTATATGCATACTATGTATGTAACTGGAGACGGTATCCCGTGTTAAACTCGTGTTCCGAATTGTAGACCAGCGTGCGCCATTTTGTGTAGATGCAGTTTCTCACTTTTCAGCGGGAAATTTGAATTAATGGAGATGTGTCTACCGAACGAATGTATGTATGAAAGTTGGGAATTATTATTTGAAATAAAAGAAGCAAGAAGAAACAGACGTAGGTACATAAAAGAAAAGGATAGGTATACAGATTCCTCTCGATTATCGTCTCGAACTCGGGTCCGCGCCGGGACAATAATCTTATAGGGAGAAATGTTTCAGACCCTCGTAAATCCATTTTTGCCCGAAGCCCGAGTCTCGGCAACAAAAGTGGAAGAGCAACAAAGTATGCGCTTGGCAGGTTACACGTCCACTATCCCTAGTGGTAGAGATAACGGCTGGACAATAATCGTGTAGAAGAAATCAGACAATAATCGAGAGGAGTCTGTAGATGGTCTGAAAGTAAAAAACAAATAATCGACTGATTCCGTGAAATATGAAAGCTGGATACCTTGTCAGTGTATAGGCGCCTCTGAACACTCAAAGAATATTTACTGTACTTGTAAAATACGGTTCAAAAGAATGTACTCGCGCACCTTTATACATTTCCCCCCCTTTTTCCAAGGCTCTTCTTGCCGTCTGCCGCACAAACCACCGGCTACAAATAGGGAATCTCATAAAAACGGTTCTGTACCGTTTACATCGATAAAGTAATATCAGTCCATCCAAGCGATAATGCAGCAAACTTCCGAAAGTTATCAGTGGTTATCGATAAAGTTCCCGTCGACGACCGACGTCGTGCCGACCACAATAGGGGATGGTCCGAGGAGGGACAGTTCGCGCGCAAGAGGCTCAGGCGGATGGACAGAGGGGGATGAAGAGGGACAAGCTCGGTGGATAAATTAAAATCGTGACGATCGAACGAGATGGGGCGATGGAGAATGGGGAGCGGACGCGTTGTTGCGGTCAATAATGGCGTTTTCACGTTTTGACTGGCGACGCGGGGATACGATCTAAATTTCGGGGACGCGCGCGCGCACGCCGGGGGTGGTGTTAATGGACGAGGGCGAGTGTATCCCCTAAGGACAATCGTGCCGGTCGAATTAGGTAACTTTCGTAAATAGCCCCGGCGCATGGTTCTACGGCAACGAAGCAGAGGGGAAGGGGGATGGTGCCGTGAGTTAAGGGCTGCTCGACCGTGAGCATCTCTCTTTTGGGAGATCTCGACACAGGAGGTTGGAATAATCGCGGTGATTCGTGAAGAGTGTGCGCAAGTGTCTTCCTGAGAATGTGGCCCGAGATTGAGAACGTTTATGGCAAACAGGAATTACTATGGAGAGAAATTTCTTTTTCATTGATCGTGACGCGAATTAATTTTTTCTTGTAGGCTCTGTTAGGTTGAGAGTAGAGTATTTATGGTATAAAATAACTCATTACCTATTAGTTGTATTATATGGCACTTTAATGAACGCATCAGATGGATAGACTTTATTTACTGGTAATTTTATTAATGTTATTATTTTGCTGTTTTAAGATAGTTTAATCTTTCATGTAACACTGTCAGGGAGTATTAAAAATTTTAATTAGGTGAAAGACTATCTTGTTCTTTATTTGGAACTGACATTCTTTTAGGGGTTGCAAAGTCTTAAGAGGGTACACTACCTTATAATCCTAAAAAATGTACGTTTCAACATTTTCTTTTCTCTGGTTCAGGAAAATATAGGAATCTTTATAATGGAACTTTGTGTTGGGTAATATTTTAACTTTATTTTCATGCATTAGTTATTATTTAAAATTACAGAATGGCGGAGTTATACAACATTATAAACCGTCGTGTCTGGCAGGACCTTGTCAGCTGGCACCCAGCAGATGTCCGAAACTATTCATCCGATTAACTTCAAATGATGGAAACATTATTCCGTTCTCAAATGAATAATTTTATAAATTAAGGAAATTACAGCTTGACGAAGATAAACATTATTCTCATTGAAAAATATCAATTGAATTTATAGAAATTCATAACAATTCAACGCATAAAAATATAATAAAAATTCTTTTCGTCACATTCTAGATAATTTTATGTGGAATAATGTATCTAAATTTGAAGTTAGTCGGATGAATAGTTTCGTAGATCTGTTGGGTCCTGCCAGGCATACACACAATGTCCTATAACTCCATCATTTTGTAATTTTAAAGAACAATTAATGTATGAAAATAGAGTTACAATAATGCCCTATTGGACAACCCCTGTATTTAATATTTTTTCCCATAAATAGGTCCCAAAATTTTCTTCAATAATTCCTCGAGAAAAAATGTCTAAATTTACCTATTTCTTCAGGCTTGTGGTGGTGTACCTCCTTAAGTCCAAAAAGATTGCTCGAGAGTCAAGAAACCCCCAGTTGATTTGTGATTTACAGATCTGTCGATTAGTTAAATTTTCTCAGTAAATAATATTAAAATATTCCAGTAACTGTTGTAAAAACTCAACCACCGGGCGAATCCATCGGCGAGCAAAAAATCGAATGGTAAAAAAGAAAAACGAAGGAAGGAGAGGGTATTGTTACATTCGTTCGGCGTGTAATGCACACGGATTTATTTTCCGGTGGGTGCATTATGATTATTTTAATAAATGTCCGGTGGCCGAGCGTTCGATGAAAAAAATGACATATTTAATTAAAAAGCGCCGCAGCGGCGACCCGTTTACGAGCGTACAATTATGTAAACAATACCTTGCGTCAATTAGGCCGTTGGCTCGTTACCGCCGTGACGCATAATTGTAATGTTAATACAAAAGGAACGCAAAAAATTGGCCAACATTTTATGCACACAGTGTCAACCCCTATACAAACCCCCGACCATGTACCCATCATTGAAATCCACGATTACGCGGATGCATGTTTGATCCATATACAGGGTGAGTCGTAAGAACTACTGTCTAAAATAACTCGTCACGTATTGGTTGTATCAAAAAACGTTTTAATGAAGTATGTAGCATTTTAAGGGACGCATTGGATGTATGCAATTTGATTTTTTTATATCTTACTTTTTTTTACATGTCAAGGTGACCTTGAGTTTTTTCAAGGTCGAAGTATCTTTTCTTTTTAATACCATCATGCTATAGGTCGTTGAATTCGTCCTTCTCTTGGCAACAACATGGTATTAAAAA
Source organism: Dufourea novaeangliae (assembly GCF_001272555.1). Classification (NCBI taxonomy): domain Eukaryota; kingdom Metazoa; phylum Arthropoda; class Insecta; order Hymenoptera; family Halictidae; genus Dufourea; species Dufourea novaeangliae. The sequence continues at coordinate 1,386,270 of NW_015374023.1, read as the reverse complement.
GAATATGCATTGACCTTGAAGAAGCACAGGGTCACCTTCATATCTAAAATAGATGAGATATAATGAAATCAAATTGTAACATTAAAACATTTTCTGATACAAGCAATATGTAACGAGTTATTTTCGATAGTAATTCTTATTGACTCACCCTGTACATAAACAACGAATATCCCGGGATATTCCTTATTTGTCGATATAAACGAATAATAATTATTCGCGGTCCCTTGTGGCGAACAGGGGTAGGTATCTCGCGATTAATTAAAAATCCGTTCGAACGCAAAATCCCCGTCGACGAACGGGTCATCGCCGGCTGAAAGCGCTGAATTGCAACGGCGAAGCGTTGACGTTTGCAACCGCGCCAAGCAAGAGGAAAAAGAAACAAGGAGAGCTCGATTTTCGATATTTGTTTCGCGAGATAGGTGGAAATATTATGCGGTATCTATTAAATTGTACCAGCGAGACGGGCAAATTCATTATGTGAATAAAGAGTTTCGAATAACGAATGAAAGATAGAAAAGCATTCGCCATTTTTAATCGATTAAACATGGAAATTCCAGTGTTTAATAACATTTCTTTAATTGTAAGTAGTATTTCTTCTTGAACGAGTGGAATAATTAATTATTCCAACCACTCAAGAGGGTTTAATTAATTACCGGCTGTGCCATTTCTTCAGTAGATAATTATCAGCTTGAGGGGTTAATCTCGTTAACTGTCTGAAGATGTTAGTTAGGATGACGATCTTAGATGCTGTTTATTCGAATAAAATTCTGCCCAACTCTGGGTTATACCATACGAAGTTATAAATATTTTATAGATTGAAACGAAAACACTTACTTTTGAAGAAATAATTTTTCTTCGATTGAAACATCCATCCTGGTGACTTGCTTCCAACGCGATATTATCCAACACAATTCAATTTTCATCAAAATGGACACATCCAGATTCTACGATTTTTTCGAACCGTAAAACTACCGACTCTCCATGTACATTTTCCAGGTGTATTTTCCGCGGTTCTTGAGCCGGACCCTGGAGGAAGCCAGAAAAATTCCTTGGACTCGAGGATCGTTTGGCCACGAGAGCCCACGAAAAGTCGTAGTTTCGACCCGCGAGACTTTAGGCTTCGACGCACACCCCCGACAACGCGTTTTCATCTATATGTTCTCTTTCTGTTTGGTGCTGATGTGGCTATTCCTAAATTTTCGACTGTCATCTGAATTTTCAGAGAAACCCTCCCGACCTATGGGAAGAATTTTGTTATCAGTCTGAATTCGTGGATAGAAGATTATACCGGGTGATTCACGAGAAACAGAACACCTGAATATCTCCATTAACACTAGAACTACCAACGATAAACACATATTTTTCGATCGATCGATACATATGACAAACTTTTAAAAATTTTTAAATTTATAAATTAACTAATTTCTTTAATGTCGTATCGTAATAAAAGTTATAACATTTTAATCATCGCTGTAAGAATATATTTGCAAGTCATTTTGATTTGCTTGGTAGTTCTAGTGTTAAAATTGAAGATCGAAGAAAATGTTCAACAGGAAAGTTGTACTATCCACGGAGGCAAATGTGATGATACAAAAAATGTTCAGAACAATTAAGCTAAAGAGGGCAGTATAAGTCTCTAAGGGTACCTATAAATAATTTCCAGAATCACCCTATTCCAACGCTAAAATATACCTATAAAACAACTTCCAAACGACTCAAAACTAAAAAAAATAAAAAATAAAAAATTGCGATACTCATCTACGGTCTCAATTTCTTTTGCACTCCCTGTCACCTACGGTCAAATGTTCCATTTCGTATTAACCCCTTGCCCTATGATTTTCTTGGTGTCTGCAGTCCCCCGGATTGTAATCGATAGTTTCCCAGAAACGAAAGGAATTCGGTACGTATCGCAACTGTGCTTTTACTATAAAATTGAAATATTACTACCAGCAACGTGGTAGTTCACTTCGACTCATAGAAAACCGAATAATATTCTCCTTTCTTGAATCGATTTTCAAATCGTCACGACGAGTCTGACTCGATGTTATAGGGCAAGGGGTTAATCCACAAATCGCGGGCACACTACCAGTGTATACCTATGAAAACGTTCCAACGAAGCAGCTCGCGAGTGTGGTGTCGCGGTAAAAGCCCAGTTCTCTGGTGGATTTGCGTTTCGGGCCGTTTTCTGGCAAACCGAGCAAGAAACAGGGACGTGACGGGAGGGGGTTGATGGCGTTGACGGGGCGAGCGACGTCGGAGGAGGTGGGTGACTTCTTTGGGGAGGGCTGAAATGGAGTCTTGCGCTCGCGATGATTACGGCGGCGCGAAAGAAAGAAAGAGCGGAACAAAGAGGAGGCATGAAAGGAAGGAGGAGACAGGAAGACCAGAGAGAGGAGAGGAGTGGGGTGGCGGTGGTGGAACCTACGACTGGGTCTCCGTGATATTGCCACCCGGCTAAATGAAACCGCACGTGAAAAAAGAAAAAGAAAAAAAAATAGAAAAAGAAAGAAAATGCCAGGAGAGAAAGGTGCAAGAGTTTTCGTCGATGCGCTCCAGCGAATCGTCGTCCCGACGCCTACTCGTTCGATTCTCTCCGCCAGGCTCCTCTTTATCCCTCCCCTTCAAACGACGCCCTCTCGATCCGAAAAATTTCAGCCTACTGATCGGTCCGAGAGGGTAAATCGAGCTGGAGATTTTTCTCGATTAACGCCTCGTGTTCGCTGGAATTTTTCTTATTGGCTTTTTATACCATGCTACCGTTAAGGGGTCAACACAACATGACCACTTGGAAATCATAGGTAACTTTTGATCTTTTTTCTGGGAATACGATAAGGTACACTGGGAATCATTGTAACGCGTTGTATCAATGTAATCTTTAGTTCTTTCAAAGCTAAACATTTTTAAAAAGATATTACGTACTTTGTCAGATAATTTCTTCTAGAAAATGAAAAATTCTTGTCTTTTTTTCGGGTACAACCTTGATCTGACTTTTGACACCAGCACCGCCATTTTGTATGAACCAAAAAATGTTTTTGTATATTTGAACATACATGTATTACAGACTTTGCAAGTAATTTCCAGTGTATTTTATTGTATTCCCAGAAAAAATTCACAAATGTACCTTTGATTTTCAAGTGATCAGGGTGGGCAACCCCTCGAGAGAAACTTTTGACTTCAATGACATTTTTCTGATTTATTTTGGAGCGTGAAAGAATTTCGTAGGATGTCTGGAGGGGTGAACTTTTGGCGAACGAAGAGAATGTGAGATGACGACCCAGGATATTTGACGGTAATGACGTGGGGAGGCATGAAACCGAGTGAGGCCATAATATGGGAGCCACTTTCATGGCTCTGGTCCGTGTAGAGTTCTCGGGCTCGCGATGATCCTTTAGCAGTTCTGAAGTTTTGCAAAGCTGGTCCAAGAGGGAAACTTATTTACGGAGCACTGGAGGAGATGCTAGTTACTTGCTGCTGTGATATACAGTTTGTTGACTGTCGGACCCAAATCTCCTGTTACGGTCGCGTTGGGTCTACTAGCTTTTGATTCTACTAGAGCTTGCGCAGTTTGCCTGATCGTGGTGGGGACCAGGAGTAGTGAACCGAAAAAGGAAGATTTAGTATGGTTTTTGTGGACGGTAGGATAACAGGTACCAGTGTTGCGAATGAGAGAATCGTCAGCATTGACCTATACAATCACTAGTCCTGAGTTTCGTGTTTATAGGACCTTATACTGGGTAGAGAAGGTTCTCCAGTATGGGTGACTTGTACCCTTGCTCCAAAAGTGACACAATTAAAAATATTGTTTCCAAAAAAATTCAGGAAACTATCATAAATTGCAGTGACATAATTGTTCTCTGTCTGCTAACGTATGAAGCCAAAAGATAAAGTTTTGATGATCGTTCGAACAATGTCTGTAACTTTCTCAAGGCGATAATTCGAATGACCTGTTTTCCAAATTGTGTAATTTTTGTAGCAAGGGATCGATACATACCATAACCGAGCTCACAAAATTGGAACCTTATTTTATTTTTTTTTCACCAGAAGGTGCCTAGACAAGGGAAACACCTCGACAAAAAGGCCCTTCCTAAAACAGAATCCCCGTCGAATACCAAGAGACATACAAACACCTTTCTACTCCCATTCTCCTAGTGTCGGCCGGTTAAAAGGCCAGCGATCAAATTTTCTTCTTTGCCCGGGCCACAGGAGCACGCAAGCCCGAGATAAAGACATTCCCTCTTCACGAAGACCCCGAAAGCCATTCTCCCGTTGTCCGAGCACGGTCGACCGTTCGCCAAAAGGATCGTTCATCGCGGAAACGAAAACGCGAATCGTTGAATCGGCAGATGGGAAAGGTGGAGGATGGTAGCTAGGAAAAAGAAGAAACAAAAAAAAAAAAAGAACAGGACGTATATACACGTTCGCGCGTTACGAAGAGGGAAAAAGAGAGATAGGACGGGAGGAGACAAACGTGGAGGGACATAACTCGACAGGAAGGTAGAAAGAGGGAGATAGAGAAAGAGAGGGACAAGAAGGGGTGAGTCTGTGGGAAGAAGGGAGGGGGTGGCAGAGGCGCGGGAGAGGCACGGAAGGAGGGATAGCGCGATCGATCGGATGGTTCTCTCTCTCTCTCTCTGGTTGCCTCCGGTTCAAAGAAAAGCCGGCGCGCGGGAATCGGGTGCGGTGGGTAAAGCGGCCGTGTACACCGAAGCGCGACATCCGGCTAATCAGAAAATGTAGGATCCGCGGCGGGGACTAATAGAGAGTGAAAAGGCATCGGATAAACAAACATCGGCCGCCACGAAGATAGGGGGAGGGAAAGAAGGATAGAGAAAGATGCCCTGACAAGGGTGTACAGGAAACGGAAAAAGGATAGAGGACCACGGATCTTTGGGCGGAGAAACGGGCAAACGGTGGCGAAACCTAGGGCTAAAGAAGAATCGGCGCGGTAAGACGCGATAGTAAAGTACATGGTAGAGAAAGAAAAGGGTGGATTGTGGCGGAGAAAATTACAGAAGGGGGTGTGGGGGGAGGGTGGTGGAGATAGCTGAAGAGAGGATGAAGCTCGTGGAAGAACGAGGCTAGAGGGAGAGAGACCAGGGCGAGATAGGGCTATTAGGGTTGGGTATAGGCGCCGCCCCGGCTATTAGAGGGTTGTTTCACCCCTACCAGGAACGCTGAAACGTCCCGACTACACACATTCACACCCAGGGGGTTCTAGCCTCTGTGTGGATTTCTCGCTGTCCTGTTCCCTCTTCCAATGGCTATCCTCGTGTTCCTCCCTTTTGGATCCTCGACGTGTGATCACACGTACACATAGAATCTCTACTCCACGTGTCTCTGGGCTCACGGTCGCGTCATATAGTCGACGCATTCTGTAGACACATACACACACGTATACACGTGTGGTCGAGAGAGAGAGAGAGAGGACTCAGGTTACCACGGCAACGGGCGTGCTTGCGGCGCGCAGCAGAGATGCCTTTAATAAGTATCTTCTGGGTGGAGATGGACCCCGAGCGCAGCTGGGCTTCCGTAAGTGTGGTACGCGCTACGTGACTGTTTCTGTGTGCGTTTCGGTTCCCGTACACCGGACCAGTCCGCTTCAAACCGGATACAACGAACGCACCACCTTCGGAGGGTTGGTTGCCACGTTAAACCATCCTCCCTGGACCGTCCTCTGGTTCTGATCTACTTCTCTCTCTCTCTCTCTCTCTCTCTCTCTCTCTCTCTCTCTCTCTCTCTCTCTCTCTTTCTCTGTTGCTCGGCCTTTTTCTACCATTTACCCGCCGCGATCCAACGGTAATAGAAGGTGGTGGAGTCACAAGCCGACGGTTCTTCGTGTGGGATCACTAATACCTGGAACAGAGGCTGGATGCGAAGAGAGGGGGCAGACGGGGAGGGTGGAGGTAGCCGACGGTCGTGGACCTGGTGTGTGTACACACGAGCGGATTTTCAACGGGCTTGAGGGGGGGGTGGGTCTAGAGGGTGGAAATGGCGGAGGGATGGTGATACATCGGTATGCATTTCAGTCGCCGCGGTGGAAAAGAGGACGCGGGTAAAAAGGGCGGAGAGAGAAAGTTGGGAGGGGGGAAAAGAGGGGCAAGAACGACTGGGGGGTGTAAAGGGGGCGGAGGTTGGTTGAAACGACGCCGGCGACAGCTCGTCTAAATGCTAATAGCTTTATCGACTGGATCTCAAAGTCCCCGAGTTTCGATTCTTGCTCCACCTTCTCACTCCGCATTCCCATCTGCGTTTCCACCCTCCCCCCACCCCCTTTCGCGTTTCCGTGCTCTTTATAACGCGAACGGAGGAAGAGAGGAGATCCCATCCACCGTCCTGGCGCCCATCCTCTTTCCGACTATACCGACCATCCCCATTTCTCTCGGTCTTATCATCCTTTTGTTCGGCCGGTGTTGCCGGTGATATTCGCGATTTTTTGGATGAACATGGAACAACCCCCTCCACGATGATTGTTCCGCGGGTGGCGTGCTTCCGGGTTGCCACCGTTGTGTTTCCAGTTTCTTTAAACTCCGTATCAGAAATTCTACCCAGACGCGGCGCCAACACGCTTTTAGGGGATACTTCGAGCGATGAAAGAATGTTGGAAAGGTACTATGTATTTATTGAGGAGTATTGATTATAGTGAAGCACTATAGTCTAATTGGGACGTTAACCATTTGCCCTGGCAGCCAATTTATAGATGCGTGTTATTTCGACGTCTGTGGCGCGTCATTCCAGAGTAAGAGGTTAAGTGTAATCTTCTGTAAGCCTAAAGAGAGGAGGTGATAATTACTCTTAGAGGGGAATGGTCTAAACGGTCCAACTTCGATTTTAATGGAGTTTTGTACAGGTTTCTAATGATATGTGTGAAATGTTAGGTGTCTAGAGGTCTTCTACTGAAAAACAAGTCCACTCTGGCCATATACAGTGTGGACTATTTAAATGGGGACATCTAAATACTCTCATTGATGTATGCAATATTTTAGGTGTAGACGATAATTTTAAAGATATAAACAATTAAAGTTACGTACTTTCAAGATAAGTACTGTGTAACTTATCGAAGTATAACGTTCTTTGGCTGATAAATCAGAGGTCCTGGTGACTTAAAAATAGTCCTTGACTAAAAAATAGTCAATTACACCCTAAACAAATTTCCCAGTCAGGCCACGACTAAAATCCCTGAAAAGCGAACAGGACCGATTTTTCACTTCCACATCACGTTTCATACTAACCGGAAGGATTAAACACGAGGATCGACGGACGAACGCTTTCGGTTCTCCTCCGATCGTTAGCGTCCAGGTTGATAGGGGGAGGTTCGATTCATCGCTGCACAACGGTGAATGCAATTGCGATAAGTGCATCGGGGCCAGGAGACCGGTTCATTAAAGAACAGCGGACGAGCGACACTGCAATTTTCCGCTTTGACTGGCGGCGGTCGTCGCGACGCTTGGGGGTGGGGGAGGGGATGGCCACTAATAGGGTGCAAAGTAGAAAGAGAGAGGGGAGTTTAAGGCAGAAACTGCAAAGGCTCGATAACTGGTTAGCCTGATATCGGATCGGCAAAGGTTTCCCGTTGCTACTATCAGAGAGATTGGCTACCGCCATTGTGACCGTGGCTGCATCCCGCGGAACGTTAATATTCGTAGCCGGAGAACGCCAACGCCACGCCGCCGCGTTTCTGATCGCAATAGCAAGTAATACCGACGGGGGAACGCGGGCCACAATGGAGCAACCACTCCTTTTCATAGATTCTGATCAAAGACCCCTAGTCGGCTGATGCTCAAAGTATCCCTGGCCCCTTTGCGGCACGGCCTGACCCCTCCCTCCCCCCTTCGCTGCCGATAACACAACACATCGAGCGTATTTCGCGGGATTGAACGAGCCACCTAATACGATTCCGTGTGGCCCACGAAACGAAAACGCTCCGCGGAGAATCCAGGCTCGGGTTAAGATTTTTAAGGCCCAGGGACATCCAACCTTGCAGGGTTTCCTTGATTGAAATAGGGGGAGGGAAGGTTTTGTAATAAAATATAAAATGAAGTACATAATTCTAAAAAAATTGAAGATATTCTAACAAGGGTACATCACGAATACTGGACAAACGCCACAAACGTGTTAAGAATAAATTCCTGGATGGACATTAAAAGTTGTTTAATGGTTGTTCTTCGGTTACGAAGATTAAATTAGGACATCTATCGGTATTAATACCGCGGGTCACGCGATCCAACCGCGGGAATGTATTAATGCAATTTCAGATAATCGTCGCGTGACAGCCGGGAAAAAGCCTTTCGTATTCTTCAGGGGCGGCGGGGGGAGGGGAATTCTGTTCAGCTTTCATCTCGAATATTAACGTTCCCGGCTTTAGAAACAGAATTTTTTCCGGTAAAGGAACTTCATGGCTGACGTATTGTGTTATATACATATATATTCGGCGCGGTGACCCTTTGTGCCTGGAGCTTTTACGAAGCAAAATATAATATTGGATAGAATCGCGGCAAATCTGTATTAAACGGATTTCGATCCAAGAGAATAAAGAAATCGTGTAAAATACAGAACATTAACTGTACGATTTAATCTATATCTAGATATCGCGAGAAAAAGTCGTAGATTACAATCAATTAATCCGTAAAACCATCGAGCTGCGAGATATCGTTTACATATTGACTGGAATGGTGATCACCGATGACCACGCTATTTAATTACAGGAAGAAATATTGAATTTTTAGACAGGTACATTTGACATTTTATAAATATGGATAGATCCATATTTTGTCTGTCCTTGGATGTGTTTTGGAACGTATAAACGTTTCAGAATCTAGATTTTCGAATCCAAGGTCATAGTGTTCTATATCAATGAACACGTTTTGACATCAATTATAACGCTATGAAGTTAAAATGATACGATGGGGTTTAAAAAATGTCTATGGCCTTCGTTACCCTTGGAAATAACATCACAGAAAAAAGTTCGTTCGCACCACCACCTTTGGCCCCTCGAATAATACAAGATTTGTCTTGGATATATTCTTCGTATCTTTAATCCCAACAACGATATTCAGGAGATTTTCTTGGGTATTATATCTGTATAAAATTCGATCTTCTCGACTAATGTATTACACGATACGGCTGTACGAACTGTCACGCGTGGATACAAAAGTTGACAATGCTTTCATACATTTAGATATCAAGCTACCTGTAAAGAATGAAACTTCTTGAAATAAGAAAACAAATGTTCGGTTAAAACGTTTAAAATACAATTATAAACTGACAATTATTTTTGTTTATTTTTCGTTACTAACCCTATAATCATTGCAATTGCGATCTTTACTCCCATCAGAAAAAAGAATTTTTCATCCCAGGGCAAAATTGATCAGAGTCCATACCTACTCTTTTCCATTAACACTAGAACTACCAAGCAAGACAAAATGACTTATCAATACTTTTTTACAATGACGATTAAAATTTTATGACAATACATTTTCTCAGACCTTTTGCATCTTTTATTATAATATGAAAGTGAAGAAATTAATCAATTTGTAAATTTCTACATTTTCAGAAGTTTTTCACCGAATATGCCTTTATCGTCAGTAGTTCTAGTGTTAAAGTCATATTAGCTCAAAACCCAGACTACAAAAACAAACGTTACTCGCATAAAATTCATGAACACACCCTAGAAACCGAATACAAAAAAGAAGAATAATAATTTTTAGATCGTATATACTTGTTGGCCAAGTTCACAAAGTTTGATTTTCAAACAGAAGATTTTCCTTTTGGAAACTACGATCGTTTTTCCCTTGGACCCTTGAAATGGGTTAATCGAGCTGCTCTGGTCGCCTACAAATAACACGAGTCCTCTAATCACCAGCGATCCAAGACGGTTTCGAGGAACAATGGTTCGTACCTAGGGGGATGAAAAAATGGAAACGTCAACGTGGGCGTTGCGACGCGAACTGATTACCACCCCCTGTCGCCGGTTCGCGCACAATTTTTATAACGTCGGATTATTTATTTGCCTTGTTTGGTGTGCGTTCGTTAAACAGGAAACGCGTCTCGCGGTGACAGACGGAAACTGCGTGGGCGGGCGTCTCTGACATCGCGAAACCCGATGCGAACGTTTCCTCCTCCCCCTGGTGCGTCGTTAGTCTCCTTGCGTGATAACTGTTCGTCTATGCTGTTGTTGTTATTATTTTACGCGTATACTACGGGCCTTGTCGCGAGCTTTCAGCATTGTTCCCCCGTGTTCCGGTGGCCCGTCTGCACGGCGCCTATGTTAGAAACCTTATACCGTTTCCCAAAGCTTCTTGAAACTGACGAGTTACCGCTCGTTCGGGCGAGCAAACACTTTGTCGAGGAGCAAAACGATGGGGTGTATCTATCAGACACTATAAGATAAATATTGTCAATAAGGGAGCCACCGCCGATTTCGATGATTTTGTAATACAGTAATGTTTCGATGATTGCGACGTGCTCATTTCTACTTCGGAGCATTCGTGACAAGGAGTTGTTTTTATTAGTTCCACATAGGAACCGGTGGTGGGAATAACGCCGTTGCTCGAGTCGCATTCATCGAAGAATCACTGTATGTTGTCAAGGTAACCTTGGGTAGTGTTGTGAAGGTTTTTTAAAAAAAGTTTAGTATTGTCCTTGACATATACTGCCATGGTCAACCTCCTGAGTGATCTTCAGAAAGATTCAGTTTATCTTTATGAAAACGTGATTAAGAGAACAATCATATTTTTTGTTAGCACATGACCTGCATGGATGTTTTTAGATTTTTCTAGCAGAAACAATTTTACATTAATATTTTTCGTAGTATTGAAGTACTTACAATAATATCGAAATACCTGTTCTAATTTTAAAAATATGTTCAATGTTTGTAAATTTATCATATATAGTAAGAGTGAAATAGTGGATATTTCTTTCTTTCTCGTAGGATTTTGCAAAACCATGGCGGTTAATGTATCTCTACTATCAGCCGTATCGATCCCCCACCGATGGTGTTCCTTCTAACGAACGTCGAAACGCTTATCGGAATCGAGCCGGAAATCGTTGGAGGAACAGTTGGTTAGAGGCAGAGTGGCGACTACTTTTATGGGGAAAAGGGATCAAGGATTACTTGTAGGTACAGGGTGAGTCAATACCAACTATTATCAAAATTAACTCATCACTTATTGGTTGCATCAAGAAACGTTTGAAATGCATTATATTATATAATAGTCGTGATTCCTCGAATTGTATCGCATTTATACCAAAAAGTGCGACACCTGCCCCAAAAGATGCAGGTGACCCAAGCCAGACAACAATCCACGAAACCTCCCAAAATCAGCAATCCACAAAACCTCCCAAAGTCAACAATCTACACACTGAACTCTTCATAAACCCAATTTCACCGTCACCACAATTCCACATTCCAAAAACCACTCTCCTAACCGCACCATCACGCTTGGTATCCAGGAAAATTCCAGTTCCGCCGGAAATCAATGCAAACCGAGCGTGTGCATCACGTACGTTCACGGCCAAGACAAAGGAGCCGGAAGAAAGAGAACCAGAAAAGAGAAGGACGATCGCGCGTGTAGGTTCTGAATAGCGGAAGGTAGACGTGAGTAGGCAGCGTTAGAAGCAAAGAAAGAAAGAAAGAAAAAAAAAAAGGAGAGACGTCATCGCGACGATCGTTAGAAACTGAGAGGATGAGGATATCCCAGGGATCGGGTACGTTTAGCCGAAGCCTGGTGTGTACATAAACAACGGGAACAATCTCGCGGGCGCAAAGTAACTCGACGGTGGTAACCGTCGCCCCCGTGTGTGTAAGTGTACACCGACCAACTAGGGGGCTTGTCTCATTCCGTGGAGACGACGACCGGAGGTGTAGGTGGCCGTCGTCTGTTGTGTATAGGTGTGCGTTTTGTGTTCTTCTCTGTCGGTGGCGCGGAAAACCGAGAACAGGAAGGCGACGGAGAAGACGAGTGCCAGCCCTCGGGGGTGGTGGTGGTCGTTTCCCGGGCAAGTAGCCGGAGTGGATGGATAACTTGGCCATTGTGACGAGCGATGGCCTCCAGCAAGAGTAAATGATTGCCGGGGAAGCGGATACGGGTAGAGAGGGTGCCGGCGGGTCTTTGTTGTTTCGAATAACTGAAGGGTTCTTCGATGGGGCCCATCGAAACCATCCCCCTCCCTATTTCACCCCGTCCACGCGCCGATCCTCTCTCTTACTCGTTCTCTAGAGGGTCTTTATAGTTCATCTTCCGTCCCTGTTCAGTCCACCTACACGTTGACCGTCCTCTTTGCCGCTATTATCGGTAATTAGAAGTACCCTCGTGGGCCACGCGACCATCTCCGAGAACAACACGGTGAACCTCGGCCACGCGATCGGTAACAACTTCGATAATTCGAGAGGGGGTTGAGGGAATATATCTCGTTGAAACGTTCGACCGGATCCCGCGGACCAATTTAATTGGGGATGATTGTGATTTGCTCGCGGCACCCTTGTTATTAATGCGATCTACCTACACGGGATTTTGGATTTTTTGTACGGTTGTCTGGTTTGCTCGCAGGAACGTTGAACTGGGTGTATCAATAGGAAATATTATCTAAAGTAATTCATTGTCTATTAGTTGTATCGAAAAACGTTTTAAGGTATTATGTAACATTTTTTGGGACGCATCAAGTGGGTAGAATTTGATATCATTATATCTTTTTTAGATGTCAACGATAGAGTGTGGAATTCTGAAGCCAATGATATGTGTTTCAGCCGAATATGGATATTGGTTTGTGGAATATTTAATGTTCAGTGCCGAGAAGCCTTCGAACACTCATCGAGGATTTACAGGAAGTAGATTACCTACAAGCGCCAAAAATGGGATTAAAATTTTAGAAAGTAGATTTTACAGTAGGAGATCTATTCTATATACGAAAGCAAATCAAAAATATGCAATCAAATTTTTTCCTATGATGCTTTGTTTCCGAGATAATCGAATTTGAAAATCTGCTGGATACGCGAGCAATTGAATAGGATTTGTCTTACGCGTCTGTCCATTACATTCTGTTTCTACTTATTGTAGCCACGAGAAAGTTCCAAGTGGTTTATTTGGAGAAGGGGTGGTTTCTTCCGCAGCTATATTTACAGTTTCTATAGTCAATAATATTCGATGAAATTTAAAAAAAATAGAAAGTCTGATTTTTAATATTATACAGTCACTTAAAAAATTGAAGTAACGCATTTCTAAAATATACACAGAAGGGGCTACTCACTTCTTGTTTCCTACACGTAGAAAACGGCACGAACTGAACACAAAACATATATCTGTCCGAACATCACTCTGACACCAATAACACCACACACGATATTATTTGCTCAGGGGTAAATCTGACGGAACTATCAACAAACTACCCCCCCTTTCGATCGAGCGACAAACGCGTTAACGTCCGCCACCCTTATTTAAACACCTCAACAGAAATCACTCAACGACATTACACAAACACCGTTTCCAAAACCACAAACCCATTAACAATAAATCCAATAAATGTCATCATCAGAATGCATCGAATCACGATCTTCGCTGTCAATTCTCTCGCGAATAACAAATTTTATTCCTCCGTAATCCCAAATGAAGGCTGCATAATATTGTCTTCGTGACGCCTAATACACACCAGACTTAGACAAACTTTATTCAAAATGAAGATAATAAATAACTATTTGCAATAATAAATTATTTAAATTACTTTATTATGTTTATTGTAAAAATGACTTGTGAAAAGTAATTATTAGACTACTGCTTGTACTACATCACTTTAAACAAAATTTACCGTGACCCTTAAAAATTTCACCCTCCTTATCCAAAGACATCCACGGCACCCTCAGTAACTGGCGAACCAGAAACCGGGTGGCAGACCGTCTGGCAAGTAGATGCACTCCGGTAATGCAATATCTGGATAAAAAAAAAAGAAAGCATTTTCCCGCGGCCCGTTCCCAGGGACGTTTTATCCGAACTATCCACCGGCTGGTAAACGCGGAAGACCTCTTTTCACTCCTTTAACGTGGGGAGGTTGAGTGGGAGTGCACTTATTAGACAGTGGCTGTATAAAGCCAGGATAGAGAGAGAGAGAGAGAGAGAGAGGGCAGTTTACGTCGGTTTGGGTTAGTTGGCAACAAGAACGACCGAAACCACACGTACATACACCGTGGCGCAGGCGATATAACAGGGAGAGGCGGTTAGCTTCAGCGTGAAAATGACCTCTCTCTCTCACTCTATGTACGCGTATACACCAGACTACGGTGGTAAACTGCACTTTAGTACTATGGGCCGGCTTAAACGATATCGAAGCTAGAGAGAGAGACCCTTCCTCCTGCACTTAAAACATTTCACCCAGTCATTACCGAACGATCGTTCGCGAACACCACTTCGCGACCGATAAGCTGACCGATCCTTTTTGGTGGATCGTTTCTTACTGACTGGCGTCGATCCTCGATCGAACTCTGCTAGGGTAAAAGCCCAATTACTGACACTTTAACAAAATAACTACCAAACCCGTCGAAATGACGGGTTACAGGTTTTTTATTTTAGGATTACTGAAATTATGATACAGACTCCTCTCGATTATTGTCCCGAACTCGGGTCCGCGCTAGGACAATAATCCCATAGGGAGAAATGCTTCAGATCCTCGTGAATTCGTTTTTTACAGGTTCTTTTTAATACTTTTGACAGGGTCCACCCCACCCCCAGTGGCGGGGATAATGCCTGGAAAATAATCGAGACTAGTCTGTAGTGTTTTAGGCGAAATTTACATTGGTTTCTAATTTACTACACATTTTATGTTATAGAATATACGAAGTGGATCCAAGTACGTCGCACTCATCGAGACTAGTGTATTACTACATTATACAATTTAATTTAGTATACATTCAGTGCTGGTAGTTCTAGCGTTAAGAAATGACACTAACATTATTGCATAATTTTCGAGTCAACTGACCAAAAACATAAATCTCGATTCGTATTTATTATTATTTAATATGTTTCATCCAAGGAAAAACTTGTAATTTTCTGAACCTCCACTTTTCTTTATAAATTCATTAGTTTCAAAAATATATCTCGAACGCTATTACTGTCACTCGTTACATTTTTTAAACCAATCTTTCCAACTCCACAAAAACCCTCAAGCCAGTTGCTGCAATTTCTGAAAACTTGCAAACACGAAGACTTTTCATTCGCCTAACTGTATAAATCAAAAAGGTACTCGAATATCCGAACACCGATGTTACCCGTCACGAGCCCCATGATTGGTAGCCAAAGAAACAAAAAAAAAAAAAAAAAAAAAAAAAAAGAAGAAGAATCAGGACCAACGTTCCACAAGGGAGCAGAGTCAAAACACGGGGTCGTGTTCTCAAAGAGGGGCAGTCTTCATCGTTCGATAAAAATCTCTCCGTGATAGTTGATCGATCGGTCGTACGTATGCTAGAGCCGAAGTAGGTGATCATCGTTCCGCCGTCGAAAAAGCGGCGGACCGCGTAATACGAGGGGGGCGGGGGTAGTTCGGTGGTGGATATCGAAAGGATACCCGCGGGTGAACCATTAAAAGGACGAAAAGAAGTCCCAGAAGGGATATTGTACCCTGGCTTTACGCCCTGGTCGACCAGGATAGATGGATGGATGCTGTCGCACCTACGACACCCACGGCTCCCGTGCTGGTTTTGCTTCGGTGAGCCCACATGTCGAGCCGACAACGCCGTTGCCTCCTCAGCCCTCCACCAACCCGAAAAATGGTATGGGACCATGAGTCTCGCGCCCCAAATGGACCATACTGGAAATGTATAGAGACGGTCTAATAGGAAGCAACCGAGCGCCAAGTGGTTTGAGGGGACGGATGAAAACAGGGGGTTGGGGGTGGGAGGGACGTGGGGGCACTATGTGTGTCTGGTGTCTATTCAAACGCTTCGTTGGACTGAGAATGGACTTCTGGCTCGAGCTTTGTATATCGTCCGCGTAATCACTCGTTGATGCCGTATCTGTAGAGGATCTCGCGTTTGATTATTATTCTTCGCCGAATGATCGGTGAATTTGAGACTAGCTGAAGGGGAGGTACTGTCATTGTCCAACGGTTCTGTTCAAGCTGTGGTTTTTTGGTGAACGAAATGTTCAGTATAAATGACGTGTTGTAGATTTATTAATACACTTATTGAGGGTATAAACAAATTTTTTTGGAAGTTTTGATAGTTTTGTATATGTAAATTAGGCAACACTTCATTTACATTGAACATTTCGTTCATTGGAAAAGAAATTCCCAAAAATGACAATTTTTCAGGGGTTCAAAGTGGCAACAGGCTTCAAAATATAATCCTAACGCTCGTCGAAACACGACTAATCGCCGGTTGACAGTCACCGAATACACCCACACAAACGCAAAACATCCCATTTCCAGATGCTCCGCGTGAAATATTTTGCACACCGCGCGATCGCGATCGCAATAATTGCTGTAGCGGCTCGGCCACGCGAGTTTAACAGGTGCGATCAATCGTCGATAACAAGATCACTCTACGCTATTTCAATGTTCTGTGTTTTATGTTTTTTTAAAAAAAAAAAAAAAAAAAATAAACCAGAGACAAGGGGCTTCGGTGTGAGTTACATGATCACTCGTCAAAGGTTATACAGCCCCCCCTCACAAAAGGAGGGAAAGTAGCACGATTATCGATGATCGATTTTCAGACCGTGAAACAAAAAAGAAAACAACAACAAAACAATGTATTTCCCGTAGTGACTCGCGGTGAAAAAAAAAAACACCGAATAACAGTAATAAAAATCGGAAAAACATCATTGTTTCGTAATTGCCAGTTAGCCATCGCCTGCGATTTCACTCTTTCTCTCTCTCTCTCTCTATTTTTCTCTCTCCTCGTTTCTCACTTCTCCGTCTATTCTTTTCTAGCGATTTTGATTAACACAGCTCACGTATGAGGAATTTCGAAAAGAAAATTACTCGGAATCGTCGATAGAACCACGGGTGCTCCGGATACACTGTACGCGGTTCAGAGGTGGTTCCCCTCGATGGGTGTGTATAGCCTATACCAGTGTCGAGCCTGGGGCTCGAGGTTGTAATTTTTATTTACCGCGCCGTTTATTTACGAAGCTCGTCGACGTGTACTCGGAGCGGTACAGGACGACGTGGTGGTGATCCCAGGTATATAGGGTGTCTCACTCGAATGGGACAAGCAGTAGCGTTAAAATGATAGAAGATGGAACAAAATTTTCATTAGGAAGAATTAAAGGGTTACATACGGTTGAGTTCTTAAATAAGAAGGAAAATTGAAAAATTGTTTTGTCTTATTGTATTGAAAATTGTATACATTTTATTATATGTTATTTCCATAGCTGAAAAATTGAGCCATATATTCATGAACAGAAAGAAATGATTGTCATTTAAAAGCGTTTTACTCGAAATGCAGTTTTCAAAATTGGTACCAGAAGTATTTAAAAGACTACTGAATTTGGATGAAATTTTTTGGTAAGATTCTTAAGACTGAAATTTAGGACTTGCCGAAGCGAATTGTTTGTTTCTTTAGTGATGGTAGAAGTTGAAAATTCACGTCGGATCTACAAGTTTAAGTTCAAACAGCCGGCATTTTGTAAAATATAGATCTAGAAAGTTTACAAATTTATAAATTTACTAAATCCTTCACTTTCATATCGTAACAGAAGTTGCAAAAAATCCGACAAAATGTACTGACAAGTCATTTTACTTCCTCTGTAGTTCTAGTAATAAAGTATGTCTGGATACATACTGTCCTTTTTCACTTCGGAAGTCAACCTTCTAAACTCATAATTTTTCGACGGAATTACCTCAACACTTTTTTTAAAAAATTAAAAAATGCATCCAATGGTCTACGTAAAAATGCACAATCCCATGTAACCTCTTCAGATACAAATAATTACGACTATTCTTCACTTGCATCTATTTAAAATATATTCATGACTCCTACTGACAACCAATTGACATTTTATCCTTTCCTTTTTCTAATGGAATTTTATTCATTCTACCTTCGAAAACATGCTTGAACAAAAGGAAAACTAAACTTACATTCAATTCAAGATGTTAGAAGATACGGGTGACCTTGAAATCTTCGAAACCCCTCCACTTTCACAGAATACACATTTCACCAAAGTGACGAGTCCCTCGAAACCATTAAACTTTTCCTAATAAAATGTCCTTCTATCCTATACAATTTTAACGTCTATAGCTTGTCCCATTCGCATGGGACACCTTATATACGATATCCATCCGTTGATGGCCAGTGATGTTGCACGGGGGCCTCGAGATCCGTCGTACAGCCTGTGCTACCGTGTAAACCAGAGAAAGATATAGGTGGAAAGACACACGCGCCGTTGGAACGAAATAGGGGTGGAAGGGATGTCGACGTATCCCGGTCGTATCGACTCTATTTACGGCGCTACTTGTCACCGGGGCCTGGCTTTTTGGTCGCGCGGAAATTTCCCCGGGAATGTCTATTTTTTTTTTCTCCCTCCACCCACCCCCCTCCCCTTTCCTGCTCGCGTGTGCGGAATGGGAAAGTCGTCGAGGGATAGAAAGTTCGATAGATTGGAGGAACTACGGAGGGGTGGTAAAAGAGGGGGAGGGGGTGAAACGAGCGGCGAGAGGCTACATTGTACCTGTATCGACATAAACAGCCTTCCCCCCCCTCCCCCTCTTCGCCCGTTACCACTGCTACGGTCCCGCGGAATGCTTTGAGACGCTCCGTCGCCTCCGTTACGGACGAGAAACGCCCCCAGATTTTCCAACGGCTTCGAAAGAATGGCCCTTCGCGGACGAGATATCGGACGGTGTGTTACGAATTGTAACACAAACAAAAATATAAAATAAAAAGAGTCTTTGCTTTCTAGATAGCATATGACGTCTGTAAGACGTTCATTTTACGGCTAATTTAGGCCTAAGCCGTCTTCAAGGCGTTATGTGCTATCTGGGTTTTACGTAACACTTTCGTCGGTATTTTTAAATCGATTCGAGTTAATTGTGCGCGGTGTATATATTTTTCAGACCAGACTTTTCCTACAATTATTATTAAAATTTCTACTGTAACAGGCACAAAATATCTCAAGTGTTCATTCATTAATCCCTCCACCCTACTACTGTTCCCAAAAAAAAAACCAAAAATCCAAACGGTTTACCAGTGGAAATCTCTATTTCCACGTTCCACCGTTTCGTATCCTTCCGATCCGTGCACCATTTTCCCTTCAACGTCCGTCGTATTCGGTCGGTAGCCACGTCAACCGAAAAATCTCCCCGGTCGTTCGCGTAATCGAATCCCTAACCACCGGCACGTAAGATACGGGAGCCTTGCTGCGACAAAATGGCGGACGGGAACGCGCGCGCGCGGGACCACGGGAATTCGTAAGAATCCCGGCAAAGCCCGGGGATAGAAGGGTAGCGTAGGAACGAGAGGACGACAGGGAAGAACCGTCATCGTCGCGATCTTCTCCTCCCCAGTTTCGTGCTTTTCACCTTGCGTCGTCAGAGCCCCCGTTCTCGTTCGTCGGGAATAGAAGTCGTCCAGGGGATCCAGCGACGGCCATATCGCCGGCGAGCCGACAGATTGGAGCTTGCCACCTTAATGCTTCAGCCATGGCGGCTGGGGGATGGGAGGGGGTTAGGAACACACTAAGAGGAAGGGAGGGGGATGGTGTACGCGGGTGACAGGGCAAACAAATTTATAGGTCTCTTATCCGAAAGATACACGGGATTATCCCCCGGGTCGCGGCGCACTGGCGGCCCCGAAGCTAGACGGGGATTGGTACAAGAGGGATGAGACGGTAGGGGGGATGACTCTTGAGGCAGAGCTCGAAAAATCGTAAAAACTTTATATAACTCTGAAGGAGCAAGATATTCTACAGAGGGAGATCGGAAAAGGGGGGGGGGGGAGAAGAAATAGCGACCAAGGAGGGAGGTTGGCCGCCAGTTGGTTTGCAGAGGGGTGGATGGGTTTGGTAAGGAGAGAAGGAAGGAAAGACATTTATCGGAAGGCAGAGAGCCGACGGAGTTTGTGGCCCCGAGGGTGGTGCTGAAGCGTTTCAGAAAGAACGGGAAGGAAACAGGTCTGGAAGACGTTGCGGAGAGGGTCTCTGATTTGGGAAAGAGAGAAACGAAGATTATCAGGCTGGAAAAGGGTGCAGGGGTGAACGGGGGAGGGTAAAAGCAACGGCGTAAAGAGAATAAAACCGCGGAGAGAAGGGCCGAGAAGGGAGATGGATCCTGGGATGGCAAGGGTCGATTCATTCTAATTCGGTTGTGAAGGCTACAGCTTGTCCAACAGCTCTGTAGTATCCAGTGGGGTGGCTCTGACTCTGGATGCCACTGTTGCTGCCAATGTGGCCGGTGTACTCCACCCGTTCCTCCGCCTCTTCGTTGTCCTCCCCTCTGTTTCCCATTCTCTCTCGTTCTTGCTCCCTCTGGATAACTGTTCATCCAGATCTTCTATCTTTTTCTGTCTCTTGTGACCCTGGGCCACGGGTCTATCTATCTCCAGCCCTCCCTCCCCTCCCCTTTCCAACGTTGACTTCTCACCCCTCGTGGGTGGAAATATTTTTTTTTCACAGGAAATTTCCCTGCCCGCGGATGGATACGCCGCGGCGATGATACTTGGTAACGTAGGCGACACGTACCCTACCAGGCGGACTTTCGCGACTTGACAAATTGGCGGGGACGTTGTCGGCCCCATTAGCCGTCCGCGAATGAGGATTTCTGGCGACGATGTAGCGCCCCTTCGATGCGATGTACACTTTCCGTCGGCGGATGGCGGTCGTGTACCGACGGCTTCGCGACGAAGTATCGACTTTCGGGCGGTCGCGAGGACGAAATCGTGGTTGTCGTGTTTTTCTTTTTCCTTTTTTTTTTTTTTTGGTTGTTTTTATCGAGGAACGATGTTCGAATTTCTTTGGGCGTCAATTCGAAGGGGTGTTAAGTTGGTAAATATTACTAAATATTGTGAAATATGTTTGTATCTTTTACAAGGGTGATTCATAATTATTGATATAGTGTGTCGGTGAGTTTCGTGGTCTCTCAGAATCCCTGAATTGATGAACTGAGATCTTGCGAGACATTAATTAGTTACCACTGTTTCTGGCCTTTTGGATTAATGTTAGTTCATGTATAAGGTAATTGTGGGGAAGATGCCTAAAGGTTTCTTATTGAATGCATATGAAATTTAATACATATATTTTTGAATCAATATTTATGAATCACCCTGGAATTACCAAAACTGTCAAAAAAAACTGGTTAGTAAACTCTTCTATCATTTTTTCCGATATTTCGCAATTTTTATTCTGGTATTGAAAATGAAGAAATTTGTTGATTTAGAAATTTAATCATAGGTCTTTAAAAAGTTTGTCCTGATTATATTATTGATCCGACAGATTTATCGTCGGTGGTTCTAGAGTGAATAGGCTTCTTTGAGATTTACGTTTGCTGGAATATCAAAATAATTATCCGCTGTCGACTATTATGGGCTCTGAAAGACAGTATCTCAGTTGCCGTTTTACTGATGTATCCAATTATATTTAAATATAATACATACAAATAAAAATATGATCAAAATTTCTTCATACAATTTATCCTTCAAACCCACACTGCCTCAAAAATTTGTTCACAGAAGACTGTCACATTTACTTGACCAAACTAGGTAACTTACTTCAAAATAAAGAAAAAATTATGACGAAACCATGATAAAAGTAAAAATCACGAGGATACATAAATCGAAATTGCCTAAAAATTTCTACATGTAATTGCAATTTGGAAAGTCCACGAAAGAACACGCGAGTCACTGTATAATGAAGTTTTGGCTATCAATCGAAATGGCGAGAGTGTAAAAAATTATACAATAAATTGTAAATATTGCTAGCTACCTAATCGAGCCCCAACGACAAAATCAAATTTTCAAAAACCAAAAACCACCGCGCACAATCGTCCAACAGTGTAGAATCGCGACAATCGACATACAATTTCTCCCGAAACACGTTCTCCGTTCTTCTACGACGCTTTTACTTAAAGAACAATCTCGCAGGTGGTAATCATAATCGTCGACCGGAACAACGGCGACAATGGGCGCGGAGGCACGAGAAGAACGCCTTTGACGCAAATTACTTGTTCGAGAAGCGAATAAAGAGTGACGACGGTGGGAGAGGGGAGTGGGAGTGGGTTTCGTTCGGTCGTAGGCCGAAAAGAGCACCGCCGCGCGATTTTCCTTTTCTCCGGCGCATCGATCCGACGCCGATGAGGAGGCTAATTGCACGTGAAAACGTTGCCCCTTTAATGCGCCTCACTTTGCCGGTGCTGTGTGCACCGTACGTAAATACGTGTGGTGCACTTCTAGCGACGCACTGCACCAATTCCATCGTTTCCCTCCCCCCCAGTCACCCACCCCCTCAACCCCTTTCGGTTCATTAATACGGTCCTCGAGAGACCGACGAAGGGAAGGGAGATAGAGAGAGAGAGAGAGAGAGAGAGAGAGAGAGAGAGAGAAACCGATGTGCTAAACGACCTCATTAGGAGGCACGCCAAATGCATTTGTTGTTCCCCATTCGTGATTTTGCCGTGATACCCGGTCTCTCTTGTTATGCAACTCTATACGGTTTCCCGTTGTCCCGTTTCATTCTTTTATTATCGGAGACATCGCCCTATTCACGAACGGGGAAAAAATTCTCTCTCTCTCGTATAATAGAAACTTTTCAATGATAAAGAAAAGACCTACCGGAGAGCCAATTTTCGAGACTAAGAAGCGAGAGACCGAGTTGAAACGTTGAGGAGGTGGTACAAGGGGGGGCCAAAGGGGTGGTTGAAAAGTTGGAACAAGAGTCGTTCAAACGGACGCATTAGAATAAAGCGGAAGATTAAAGTTTAACGCGTCCCTGTCGGGCTCTGTCGACGCGACTAACGGTTCTTCGGGGGTTGTTCTAACGTTTTCGTAACGTCTAACCGTTCTGTGTTTGTTTTTTCTCTGGTCCTTTTGTTTTCCTAAATTCTCGACAATTTTTCCACGCTGTTTTTAAGCTACTGTCCACACACGCGCAGTTTATTTTCTAGAATGCCGTGAGCTGGAGGTATCTGTCGGACGCGTGGAAATTTTACCATAGTTCGTGGTAATTTATCGGTGGAAATAAATCGTCGGGGAGGCAAGTGTCGCCGGCGAAAAATTTGCTCCCCCTTCCACCCTTGATGCGTGTCTCTGCACTCGAAATTTTACGCTCGCCCGGGATATTTTCGCGGTTACAGTGGTATGCATTTGTATGGGGGTGGTAGATGTGAAATGGATAGAGGGTGCGGAATGTCGCCTGGCGCCGTTCGTCGGTGGATTTGATAACTTAATCCAGGATTATTGAAATCTGTCGATAAATTCGTTTGGTGATATTCTCTTAACATCTTTCGATGGGTTACCGCATGAGGGTTGGCCCTTGTCCTACTCTAAGGGTAACCCCTGCAGGAAGGTAATGTAGAGAACGGACTTACCTCTGACGGATACAGTATTGGCACAGCTGAGAACAGATACAAGTTACATATGTCACAGACGAGATATATGAATAGACCTAACATGCAATGTAATTTTCTGTCCTATGCTTCGAGGGCGTCAGAAGCGCCCTTACCATTTTAGTGTCAATACCCGACGTTACCCATAAATCATGAGTTCTGAGTATTATTAGCACAAATGAAGTGTTATATATTCCATTCATATTGCGTGTATCTATATGATTTCACGGGAATAAAAATATCCGATGCTTCAGTTTAAAGTTAAGCGATAAATATGACAGTCATGAAACATGAAACGGAAAAGTATATATTTTTTCACTTAACTACAAGACAATTTATTCTAAATGCAACGTTAATGGACATTTTATTAATGTTACTTTTTACATATTCTTGTTTTATCAGCATGATTTTCGTGGGACACCAAGTCCCATAAGATGTTAGATCTATTCTTATATCTCGTCTGTGATCTACATACATACAAATGTACAGTAGATGCTCGATAATTGTCGGTACGTTAATTACTCACGGGTACCACGACGATATATTAAGATCAATAAATTATCGGGAGAATGTTGAAAAGCGCGGGAGGTGCTTGTTGTTCGCTACACTATTTTACTAAATATCTAATGAAGAAACTCCCGTGCACCTTAGTCTCATAATATGGAACACAATTGCTTTATGGTTCTGATGGTGCCAGAATGGTTTTAGGCATCCGATAGATCGCACAACTAAGCCAGACGCGACCAATCTGTATCGCAATACTAATTAAAAAAATAATAACTTCAATCGCGCTCAGTCATTATCGCAACAATATTTTGAAATATAAAAACAATCTTAAAGGAAACACGGTCTGATTTTTCGCAACACTATTCTCTAAACAAGTACGATGATCTGTATTGAAAATTTACAATTCCATGCAAACCGTGATCTCGTCTCATCCGCAACACTAATTCAAACCACGATTTACCTAGTATTGCTGGTGGTTGGGCCGATCTGTCGACCACAATACAAACTACTACGACTACAACTACAGGCGAGTACAGTGACAAAGTAGTAACAGAATGACTCCCCATCCGAAGATGCAGAGCCATTAGTAGTTGCCCTTTTCAATGACAATTTCTGTCGGGCCTCTTCGGCATATAGCCTCTTCTGTTCTTCGGCAGTCCACCGACCTGAAACCCTCAAGCTGCTCGGTTGTGGACGACCAACAACTCCAAGAGTCTGTACGATCGTACCACGAATGCAATCGAGCAGGTCGTTCGTTTCGACAATCCTATCGTTCCGATCGCGACCGCGACGACGACCTCCTTGGGGTTCGCCGAATTTGAAGAATCGAAATCGAAATCGGAAACAGACAGCATGCTCCGTCTGGACCAGTTTCGAATCGACGCTACAAATTATCCCGGTAGCAGGACTATCACGCGAAACCTACGCGCGCCTACCCCATCAGAGAATGTGATAGCCTGCCCCGGCCCCTACCTACTTACAGTCTAATCGTACACATTCACACACAAGAAAGTATGCTACCTGCCTACCTAGCCCTATATTTAAAAAGAAATGGCAAAAGACAGATTCTCACCAACACACAACACTCCACGGTTCTCAAGCATACGCCCGGATGCAAATCAACCTAAGACCTAGGGAGAACGTCCCGGGACGTCTCCGACACCCGAGCGCGACTTTCAACATGCACACTCTAATAGGTACGTACCATTTTCCTGAAATCGACTGGCAAAGGCTAGCATCCATTGCGATAATAGAAAAATTGTTTAAACATTATACGTATACTTGGTATTATATCGATTATGTGTTAATTTTCTCGTCTGATAGCGAGAGACACGAAACCAGTACATATTCCATGGAAATTTTATTATAAGCATTATATAAAGCAAAGGTATATGTACGACCGATACCGGAGTTGTGAGAAATTGTTCCAAGGAACAACTACACATGAAATGTTAATTGATAGAAATCTAACCGACGCAATTCCACTGCCTAACAACCACACACACAAGTGGAAAATACGTCGTGCACGGTAAGTTAACGCATTGCCAGTCGCATACACATGTTATTGTTATTATATATGAAATCAAATCATCGTTCCCCGCTGCTCTCGCCCAATCAAGTAGCACCTGGACACGTGAAAGGGTTTGAGCAACGAACACGGAATAATTATCCTGAAAATCCTGACTAAAAACAATTATTAGTTTCTGCTCTTCTAACGGTCTAATATGTTCTCATTGGTTCTCACTTCATTTGCAACAACCATGACTCGACTTTGTATTAACAAGTAAGAAGATACTAATGTAAATTTATTTTTAACGACAAACAGACTCTACATCATGATTATGTAATAAGATATTTGACTCTATACATTGAACAACCCTCGGGCGATTCCGTCGTCAAAGTCAATGTGAGACACATAACATAAGTGTAACAAATCATGTCACTTTGACTCAGAAATCTACCCGTCGCGAAATGCCTTCTTGTACATGGTCTGTAAAATTACATTTATTCAGAATTTTACGTTCTAGCTCAATCCATGTATATCAAAATGCACTATTTAATTTTTATGGCTGTCTTTGAGAAACGTGATCATACGTACTTCTGATATTATTCAATACGCATTGTTAATGTAATTGATAACATGCAATGCTTCATGAATATTCTTATGTGAATTAAAGATATAAACGAGAACAAGTGTTCATCTGCTATCGCATGAAATCCTGCATTTATAAATCAAATTAGTAAATAGTAAGTAGTGAAAAATAGTATTACTAATTACCTTAGTAAATACATTTAACTCCAATTAATTATCTTATTTGTCTACAAGTGACAGTACAACTGTTGAAAATAATGATTAACACACAAATGGGTGAAATAAAATTTGATTAACATGCTAACAATCATAAAAATTGACTATTACCAGAGGTGTCCAAATGCTACCCACGAGCTACAAGCAATTACAAGCCTCCCCTCGTGGGTTTCCGCCACTACCGATCTCAGATTGACTCGACCGAGTCAAACTAAGACCCATAATGAGGGTACCTCCGGAGGAAAAAAATGCTGCTCATAAGCAATAAATGGACACCTCTGCTCTGCCCTTTATAAAAGACAGAATACTCATTCCTTCTGAGTATATACGTCTACCATACAAATATGTTTGTGGAACACAATACATGCTGGTAAAACATAGTAGTACCTTCCCTGCATTTAACGCGCACACTCCAAAAGTGGTCGTGAATACACGCCAGTACGTCTCGGTAGTCTACCCGTGTACGTAACCGTATGCGTTCTTTGCCAGTGGCAACGAAAACACCGGCCACGATAACTGGAAATCGCAATGCACTTTTCAATGGTCATACATGCACAACGTGTTAAATTGTTCCATAACACGCGGTTTTTCACTAGGGCGTGCATATCGATGCACAGGTGACATAACTTAATACGTCTTCTTTTTATGCACCGATACTTTATTGCGATTCCCAGTACACGTGTTCCACTATTCATGGAACTTGCAAATACGAATGATACCTTTGTGTCTTGCGACACTGGTTCCGGTTTTTGAAACGTGCTGTCGCGTCTCGTGGTATTGCGCTAACTGCTACAACATGCTCATCTGAGGAGGCACCACCATGTTTTCCCCTCTATTTTAAACATACCGGTGTGGCTTCCGTTCTTTCTACTCTATATTCAAATCTATTATCTAAATTTCTTTTACACATTAATGAATTTAATACTATTTTCGTACCAGCTGACTGTAGTTGTAGACTATTGTGAATTTGTTGTATTTTCTATATTCTGTAAATTTCCTTATGTAAATTGTACTCCATTCTACAGTTATAAATGATACCAGACGACGACATTGAAATTATATGTAAGCAATGTGACTTCGTTCGCATCACATTCACCTCTATATCAAACTTTTAAAGTTGCATTCATAAATATACTTTAAATATAAAATATTTATGAATTGCATTACTAATTGTAAACATGGCATACAAGAAGACCCTAGCCTAGCTAAGGAACACAACAGATCAATGTTACTACTCGCGGATATGATTGCATATCCGCGTTCACTGTACTCGTCAAATTTAGCACGTATACAACCAGTCGCCCGTGCCGCTTCGGACCTATCGTCCTACGGCATGATTGGGGACCAGAGGAATAAAAAAGCATGCGACTCACCCGATGGTAGAAGGGCTCTGTATAAGACAAGAATCTTGAATCAAGTGGAGCTTTTCCCGTGGACATCTTATTGAGTACTCAGTGATGAATGTGAGCTTTCCTGGACGTCATTATCTTGAAAATCCTGACGAAAAAAATTATTAGTTACTACTCTTTTAACACGTTAATATTCTTTGATTCTTTTTCATTTAATTTGTAATTAAAATGACTCAACTTTGTATTAATAAGAATTGAATAGCAAAAATTGCATATTTATTAATTTAATAGAATTCAGTCATTAAGAAAAAGACCCTACTGGAAATTCACTTTTAAAGACAAAAAGACTAATCATGATTCTTTAATTAGATATTTGACTCTACATATTGAACAATCCATGGGTGATCCCATTGTCAAAGCCATTGCAAGACACATAACATAAGTATAGCAAACATGTTACTTTGCCTCAGAAACCTACCCATCGCAAAATGTCTTCTTACACATGATCTCTAATATAATGTGTGTATGGAACACTTTTTTTTAATGCAAAGTATCAAAATTTTAAATCATGCAAAATATGAAATTAGATCAAGCTATTCAATGATATTCTCATTGGATACCATCTTGTATTATCATTGTGTGATTATATTGGTTTGTCCAAGGAGAAAGTCTGAGGTTGTCACATTCCTCCACTAACGTTTCATTCATCATATATGTATTCAATATATTCTAGCCTTCAGAGATTCATATATACAATGAACTGAAGAATACACATTGAGTATTAAGAGTATTAATACTGCTTTGTCCAATTATAAAATGTTTATTAATTGTATCAGTACTAGAAAATGCTATGTATAAGAAGACCCTACCCTAGCTATGAAATACAGTTAATCAATGTTACTACTCGAAGGTATGATAGCATACCCACGTTCACTGTACTAGCCACATTTAGTATATTATACAACCAGTTGCCCGTGCCACGTTGGACTAATTGTCCTATGGCATGATTAGGCACTGGAGGAATAAAAAAGGCATGCAAAGACTCACCCGATAGTAGAAGGGCCTACAGTCATTGCTGGTGGAACTTCACAGTAGGATGTCCGTTTTAGTGTTTGACTAAAAACAAAAAGACAAGAATTTATTATACTCAATATTAATATTATTGATAAATGTTACACGCTCATTATTTAGTTCATAATATTTATGTATTATGTTGTAGCATAATACATAACTATGCTGTAAGCATGTTTGTTTTTTTATTTAATCCACATCCTGCTTTTGTACATATTTAGAAAATCTTTACAAGTACCAAAATTGCATTAGTTACACATACTTTGATACAAAGCATGATAAACTATACAGCTTGTATTAATCAAATTTATATCCGAAACTGTATATAAATGCAAATACAATAATCTCATACGGAAAGACACGAGAAATTGTTTATTTTAATACGATTTCACGACCGAGATACAGTAAATCACAAACATTTCCAATTTAAATGTCTCGAAGTATTGTCGTTTAAATTTTGTAACATTCAAGGAAGCCATTTTGAATGCTTCAACTAAATATATGATTTGAAAAAATTTCTCGAAAAAATTCTCATTTAATCTTAGAACAAACCACAAAATCGCGACTATTTCACTTACGGTCAAAAACAATATAAAAATATGTAATGAAGTGTCACTTTTTTGTTATAATAAATGTTATAATAACTTACCAGAGTTCACCAATTTCCCGCCGAATTCCGTTTGAAGGGACTCAACGATACTCAGGACGGTAGTGCGTACTTCTGAGCCGAAACTCTGAAACAGAAAATAAACATGCATTTTAAGTAATTACACAACGTTAAGAATAGTTACGTTACAAATGAACAATTATTGAACTCATGGTGTGTCGCAAAGATTACAAATTGAGTCAGAAATACGTAAATATTGTATTAATTGGTACACAGTGAAACCGAAGATTAAACCGATACCTAGGTATCGTATTAATTGAGATTATTTAGTCTAAATAGGATAAATATTAAAGGACAGTAACGATAGAGAGCTAATGAAGGTACTAGTAATTAATATATATGATTAAAGATGAAAAGTAAATGTCAAACACTCACTTTAGCACGAGCAAACGGCTTCTACGTCTTATTCCGTCAACTCCTCCTAGAGGAATGACACTTCGGTTACACTCGGCCGGTCTCGAGCGGTTCATTCGGCTATCTTCGGGGGATTGCGAGTAGCTGATTGGTCACAGCGGTAGGCACATTCCCGCCTAATTCACTTGGCGCGAACAACATGTGCACCACTTCAGTTTCAACGACGAATGTAACACTTGGAAATACATAATGCCAAAAATATATATGTATTTCGTCACTTATCCAAAAAAATAGCTTATTAAATGTCCGTTAATACGTATATACAGAACACTAAATTTATTCAGACTTTACTTCATGGGAAGCATGATCTGGGAAACTAACATATTTCTCGTTCTTGTTGACGAAAGCCAATGTCAAGGTTAATAACAATAAATGCCGATTGAAAAATTTAATACTTTCTAAATCATTTGCTCGAAACTTATGCACAAAACGTAATTGCACTCATTTAAATAAAATAACAAATATTTAATATTTTTCGCAAATACTAAAACGGGATTGTTGTTTAATCATTTGTGATAAAACACAAATTATTCACTTGTAAAGTAATTTTTAGTGAAATAATTCTCATTTGATCTTACGAAGACTAAACCGATACCTAGGTTTTGTATTAATTTCAGATTATTTAGTCTAAATAGGATAAATATTAAAGGACAGTAACGATAGAGAGCTAATGAAGGTACTAGTAATTAATATACATGAATAAAGATGAAAGATAATTGTCTGACAGTAAACGAGCTTCTACTGTATCCCTGCAACAGCATCCCCTGTGTTGATAACCCTCGATCGATCGTTGAGATATGTACCATCGATGAGTAAAACAGCATTTCTTATCGTCCTACTGTCGGTACATTAGGAGGATAAAAATGTTATGTCCTATCGAGGATAACAATTCTCCTTTTGATTATCCTGTGCGAATAAATATGCATTCAACATTACCAACCATAGAAAATCAGATTACAAAATCGTACAGGTAGTTCTTGTCATTCGAAACATTACGTTCATACAATATGAAGGTTGATTTCTCAATCGAGAAAACATTCATTCTCCACCAGTAACAAAATCCCAAGTACGACCGTCGTTTTCAATTATTTCAACCATTTCTGTGACTATTCATAGGCACGATCTTCTAGAGTTTGTCTGTAAAATTCATTTTCGAATTGTCTTTGCACGATCCAATACAGATACACGGTAACCCAAACAATATATCAACAGATGCAAATCGCACATTGCATTGACTACCCTTAAGGAATAGACATTCCAAGGATCACCATAACACGAAAACTTTAATGGTTATGGACCTACCCGTCACGCTCGATTGAAGTTCCCTCGACTGCGAGCTGTCCGGACATAATTTCCCCGAGTTAGAGAGCCAGTAAGAAAGGAGTAGAGATCGAGCCCACGAGGACGGATCTTTTACTTGGCCCGTACTTTCCAACCCCCACCTCCAATCTTTCTCCATCCCCTTTTCTCGTTCCACGGTATCAACGAAAGGGTTCTTCACGGTGTAAAGCCGAGAATCCCCGATATAAATGTCAAGTTCGCCTTTCGGCTTTCCACTCGAACCTCCTCCATCCGCTACCCTCTCCGCCTCTGTCAGCCTTGGTCGTTCACCGTCGTCACCGAGGGGTTGGTTTCGGCTCTCCCGTTGCCCTTGACGCGGGCTGTATCTCTTCGTTCACCCTACTTCTGTCGTTACTTCCACCCCCGAATTTTCCCTCGGCCAGGTTCCTTCCGAATTTCCACCCCCTCCCCCTTACCCTCTCGAGTACACTTACACTTCGTCTCCCTCGGTCGCCAACCCCCTCGATCTTACTCTCTCTTGCTCTGGTGTCCGCGTTGTTTCAGCCAACCCCTTTCTCGGCCCACCCTATACCTTGCAGTATACAACGAACAAAGTGCAGAGAAGAGAAACAACCTGGGCTGATTCAGAGGGACGAGGGGGGAGGGCGTAATCGCGGCGATCTTCGCCCAAGAAGTGAGAAGGCAATTTAGGCGAACCGCTACACCGCCAGGCCCCGGGTACACCAGGTCCGGTTGGATAACGAACGGCCCGCCAGGTGGTAATTAACGGTGTTTTCCATCCCCTGGAGTAATGCCACTCGTTACAAAGGTTTCTCTCCTGGTCGGCCCGTCGCGACGGGGGTGGTTCTCGAGACCGCGGGTAAGGAAACTGGGGTTTCCGCAGAGTTTCGGGAACGGCGGAACGGTTGGCGAAAATGGCCTGCGAAATCGCTAACGGTGATTTATCAAAGTGATCGTGGAATCACGATCACGGCCATGATTTGAGGGCCTTTTTCCTTTGATGGGTGGAAAAAAGTGGTGACAGGAATTTTTTTTTAAGGGGCGAAGATGATATGGTAATCAAACTTCCTGGTCTTTATTTGTTATAGGTTGAAGGTGTTTAACAAAAATTTTTGTCTCACTATTCCTGCGTTTGCAGGTGGCGTATTGATCCAAAATTGTATTGTATGCAAACGGTGTCCATTGTAACGTAAAAAGTTGTTAACCGATTTTAAAAATTCTGGTGGCATTATATAGATTCGATGTATAATATAATAGTCTTTTAAGTGAAATAATTTTTCCACAAATTTTAATAAAGGGGTTCAGCGCGATTTTTTAATATTACGTCAGCCTGATGCCACTTCTCAGAATTCTTATGTAAAATGGAATATGTCTTAAGCCTAATCAAAATTAAGCGGCAGTCACCGGATAGGTGTAACTAGCGGTAATTTCTGGCAACACTTCAACGAGGCACATTAACCTGCTACCTGGAAATATGCGCCGAGTCGCTGTCAAGTTGTATCCAATTGCTCGTGGACAAGTGGTCCAGAGTTTTGGCAGCTAGTATCCAGACTGGACCAAGCTCTGAATACACGTGGACGACATCAAGTTCCATAATTAAACCGAATACCCCCACCTTCCTGCTATAAGGACACCTGACAGGTGCCTGTATTTTATTATTTTTCGAGTTGGACAAGTTGAATGATAGGTGGCACTGCTTAGGAAAAATGACTTAAAAGCACGTTAAAAATTCAGATGTGGTCAAAATTACTTTAAAGTTTCTCAGTCGAAGTAATTAGCATTCACTGTAAATTAGTATTTACAATGTTATTTAAGTTAGCAAGACTGACTCGTATTGACTCTTTGCACTCCAACGATGATTCTCACTAACTATCATATTATTTACATTAATAATTTATCCTTTCTTTAAAAGTGTTATGGAATTGCAGTTTCCCCGTGGGAGAAAAGCTCGGAGTGCAAAGGCCTAAATGCAATTCATCAATCTAGACCTCCTTTTCTTCACCAAATACAATAAAATACAAAATTTCGGATGATTCCCTATAAAATATTGTCAAGGACTACTAACCAGAATAACGTTACAAACAAAAAGGTATACCTCAAAAAGTCATCCTCACACCAAACATCATTTCCAGAGTCCAAGACCCAAAGCACAATCCCAACTATCTCCACCAACCCCAAACAACATCAATACCCTAAGCGTCCAGCCTGATAACGACACCTAGAACGACCTCAAAGCATCAAATTCGCGACGATAAAGCCAGTCAGACATCTTCCAAGAACCTGACATGCTATCAGACGCTGTTCGAAAGCAGCAGTCACGCATAAGGAAACGCGATCATCCCCCCACCCCCTAAAAAAACAACGATCACGAGCTCCCAGAAACGATCTTTCTCCCGCGCCCATCTTGGCGATCGAGGCTTCTGCCCCGATTCTTCCCCGTGTCCGTGTAACCAAGACGACGGCGCACGGTGGTAGATGAACCGTCAGGTACGTTTCCGCACACACAGGCACAGAGAGCTGAGCTACCGACGTTCACATACACGGCGGTCGTGTACACACTTGGACACGACACGCCTACCTAACGCCGCGACTGCGGCGGAACGCGGCCAGAGAGTTGCCTCGCACCGGTAAATAATGCAAGCCGGGGTAATGGCGCTATCTCTGCGCATCTTTTATTAAACGTTCGCTTCGCCGCCCCTCCTCCTCATCCCCCAACGCGATCCCCTCCCCGTCCACCACCCCCTCCGCCAGGCGCTCAACTATCCGTGCTGGAACCCACACCACCCGCAGCCGGCTGGGTTATTGCCACCCTGACTGCTCTCTTCTTCGCGAAAGGTGAGCGGCTCGTGGGTAGCTCGACGGAGTATCGACGACTGGTCATGTACACGTTTGTCAGAAGTTTCTGTTGGATGCCTTGATATTTTTTTTTTTTAGTATGAACTATATTCCTCTGATATTCTGGGGTAAAATGGGGAAGAAGGTACGACTGATTGTACAACGTTTGTGGCGCGGTTGTACGGTCATGCTACAAATCTGTCGATCTGTCTTTGCAATTTGTTGTACAAGTTTAAGGACGATAAATCGCAGTGAAGTACGATAATCGTCTAGGGGCTGTTTTAGTGATGTTCGGTTTGACATAGTCCTCTCAACAGAAGGCATTTTGCGTTCCTACGCCCTGGCCAGATCCTTTGGGTCCTAGGTACTAGAGTCTTGGAGTCCATTGTTTCCAGAATTTAGGTCCTAGAGTCCATTGCTTGCGTTCCTACGCCCTGGCCAGATCCTTTGGGTCCTAGGTACTAGAGTCTTGGAGTCCATTGTTCCTAGAATTTAGGTCCTAGAATCCATTGCTCCTACAGTCTACATCCAAGGTCTTAGAGTCCTAGAGTCCATTACTCCTAGAGTCTAGGTCCTAGGTCTTAGAGTCCTAGAGTCCATTGTTCTTACATTCTACATCCTAGGTCTTAGAGTCTCAGAGTCCATTGTTTCCAGAATTTAGGTCCTAGAGTCCATTGATCCTACAGTCTACATCCTAGGTCTTAGAGTCCCAGAGTCCATTACTCCTACATTCTAGATCCTAGGTCTTAGAGTCCTGTAGACCATTGCTCCTACATTCTACATCCTAGGTCTTAGAGTCTCAGAGTCCATTGTTCCTACAATCTACATCCTAGGTCTTTGAGTCCTAGAGTCCATTACTCCTAAATTCTAGATCCTAGGTCTTAGAGTCCTAGAGTCCATTACTCCTGGATTCTAGGAACAATGTCCTAATTCTTAAGACAACCCAATGTCCAGTTGCTTGTCATCTCCAGTTTCCACCTATTCCTTTCAGATAAACAAACCTTTGTGTCATCGATAGTCGAAGGTCTATCTATCATCTAAGTCTGTTTAGCCTCACGCACCCTCTTTCAAGACCGCAGGCATGCCAAAATCCTAGCTTAAATTCTCCAATGATCAATGAGCCACAGGCCATCCACCTTCGACTTCACTCAAAACACATTGACGCTATCACGTTCATTCTAGCTCCACGCTCGTCAACATACAATTGTCCATGGTTTGTCGACGTTTTTAGGCAGAGAGAGTGGTGACGTACGCGGACTAAATGAGCTGGAATTGTCGCCATACTGTGGCTGCTGATGGTTCCGAGAACCTGCGAGACGAGGGTTCGAGTCTATGCTGGTGTTTCGCGTGGAACGGGGTAACAGCGGTTTCACGGTATTGTACCCTGTTTGTTTGCTTGTGTCCGGTCTCGGGTGAGCCGGACCGTGAACTTGTAGATCGTGGGCCCAGTTGGATCGGGAGGCGACTAGGAGGTAGGGTGGAAAAGTTTCTCTCGTATTTTTAATGAATCGAGTGGAGAGATTTCTGCGAAGAAGTGTTCGACAACGACGGAGAAAGGCTGTTCGGATTAATTTTAGAGTAAGCAGAGCTTCTGAAGACAGTAGGTTAAGGGGCAGAAATGATTTTCTGAATGACCTAACGTAAATTGCCGTTCATAAGTACTAGGACACCTGGTCTTTAATAATATCGTAACAATTCCTCAAATTCGTAATTATTAAAAATCGTCACGTTACCGTCAATCTAGTCAACGTGTGTACAGGTTATGCCGAGTAATTAAAGGGTCCAGTGCAAGGGTAGTCTTGTTTGATATTGAGGCTTTTATGGAGAGTAGTGTACATCGTAGCATACTATGGTTGTACTATACTATCAAGTCCTATTCAAATTCGATTTCCTCTACAAACAAAGCATTGTACATATGATTAGTAATAACATTAAGCCACAGGAAATGAAATTCGCGTACCGTAAAGAGTGGTGTACTGTAAGTGGGTACCGTAAGTGGGTGAAACAGACATTTCCGTGATGGGAGAATCGAGCCTCCTGAGGGGGTGAACGTCGCCTTAATTCGCGACGTTAAGTCTTCGGAAAATTTCGTCCGTGACGGCTCCAGTCAGACAATTCGGCTTATATGGAGGAGACGGGAACGTGATCCGAGTCGGCAGCTACTCGAGCGTGGAAACCCGAAGGGCTGGCGCCGTCGATTTTCGCGGGCGTGCTGATTTCAATTAGCATTATTATTAGAACCGCATCGCCGACAAGGAGAGCCGCCGGCAGCCGTAGTCGTCGACGACGTCGACGTACGTGGTGGTGCCCACGTACATACACAACCGTGCACGCGTTTAAACGCGCAGGTCCCTCACGCACACGTACCACGGGGCCACGGGGACCACCCCGAGCGACTGACGCTTTGCTGGGGTGTGTTTGAAAGCGGTGAAATCAATGCTTCTGTTTGCACTGTTGAGGTCGAACTGAATTCCGTTCCTGCCTGCCAGGATATCACGGTGTGTATGCGCGTGTCTGTGTGCGTGCGCGTGTGTGCAGCCAGAGGACGGGGACGTTCACAGGCCGACGCGACGGCTAAGGTGAAAGTGCATGCAGACGGTTGCATCCCGAGTCGGTTTCGACACGATTTTGGCGAAATTCGAACTGACGTGGGTCGATCATTTTTTATTCGTTTTGGACGTCTATTCGATTCTAATCTGGATAGAAGTGATCGACATTTTTTTATTTACTGACGCTATTAGTGATTCTTGGTCTGACCATGGTTTTCCACTTCTACTGAATGAATCGTAGGACAGCTAAGGTGAAAGTGTATGGAGATGGGTTGAGTCCAGAGTCGGTTTCGACTGATTTTGGTGGAATTTGAAGTAACATGGATCGATTATTATCGATTCGATTTGAATGTCAATTGTAATCCCAACTTTTTTTATTGATAAACACTTCATGATTCTAGGTCTGACCATGGTCGTCCATATCTACTTAGTGTTTCATAGGATAGAATTAGTTAACAGTGAGTTAGTGGGAAGTGTCAGTGGGATGTTACAGAGAGAATAGTGAAATGTTTCTACTTATTATAAAACTATCACGATCTTTAATATTCAAGAAAATAATAATATCGACAATAGCGATGTGTTTCCTTCTGCGTGTGTGTGTACTTAAAAAGTACTCCTTTTTTATTTTAAATAATTTTGTTATGACACGAATTTATTGCAATGTCAACGAACAATTCTGAATAGCATAATGTGTTTTTACACTGCTAAAAATACTTGACTGACGAGTTTCCCTAGTTAGTTACTTGAACAATTGAACAGATGTTTATGCCCTATGCAATCGTCGATTAAATTCCAACTTAAGTGTCAAATTTAACAACGAACTTTTTATTTTTACCATAACACAATCCTATCTTTCTTGCAGAAATCCCCCGCAGAATCTGATCGTTCATCCACGCAGGTGGAAATTCTCCAATTAAAGAGCCTCGGCCCGTTTCGACCGAATAATCGAACAGGCATACAATTACCGCTTTAATAGGTCCGAACCCTTCGACTGTCCAGATAATGGGCGTTCCACGATAATTGCTCGCCCGGTTAAGCGCTCGCCAGCTCCAGATCGCTATTAACGCCTCTCACGTTGAATATTCACCAGCGATTAAACGGGTCTATAGTTGACACTAAATAATTTTATAACTACTTTACGCATCTCAGTAGGAAAAGTCTCTCGAACTCTAAACCCCCACCCCTTTGATGCTTTCTATAACGTGGGCGATAGAATTTGTTATACACCGGGTGACACAATGAACTATTCTACAAGACATGAATATTTATGAATTGGCACGTTTGTGTTTCACAGTCACTCGATATATGTGATGCTGTAGGAGGCAAAGTTTTATGACGTTGTCAAGACATTGGTAACTAAGGTAATCGAGAGGTACACTCCTGTTCATAAGTATTAGGACAATTACCAAATATGCAAGAAATGTTACAAGGCATTACGAAATACGATATTTTCGACTTTAAAATAACAAGCTACAACATACATATCAGTTTCGTAATTTTAAAATAACGATTCAAGTGTCTAGACGTTAAAGGGTTCAAGTAATTTTTACGGAACATCACAATGTTCTTCATGCCGACAAGGTCTTCTAAATACTCATGCACGGTTGTGTAAATGCGCAAACAGGTACGAAATTCGTAATTTTTGAGTCATAGTCTTATTTGACAACTATACGTCCGATTTGTGGTGCGTCGCGACGAACACTTGAACGGATCCACGAAGAAAGGATCGGCCTTCCAGGCTCCCAATTAATCCCCCGATCTCGTCGTAGACGCGTTGACAATCGAGACGAGTCGCGAGCGTGAAACAGCAGGCGTTCGTTGAACAAGGAAAGAGGGAAACGCGGACGCGAAAGATAACGGCTCGCAGCCAATCGATCGATTCGCGGAGGCTTTTGTTCCGTCTACGGTGGCCCCACTATCCGATTTAACTACGAACGCCCACCGGAATCGAGCCGTAAGAACCGAGTTTATCTCGCCGCGACGAGAACGGTACAAGCAACCAGCCCTGAAACTTGCGAAGGGAGCCTGGAAAAATATTGCCAGATTGTGTTGCGGCTTTCGTCTATTCGCGACTGAACTGTTTTATTAACCCTCAACCGTCACTAATTTTCCCAACGTAATTTGTTCCTCGGTGTCAGATTGAATACACTGGTAAAAATTGCAATGCAATGACTTTAAGTGATAAATAATAAAATTTGCTAATTTTTTTAAGTAAAAATCACGAAGTCTCTGATAGGTTTACCTGCAGATATTGTCGTTAATTGTGATCCTATGGAATTATCATGAAGGATTACTAATAAAGTCCTTATACACGATGTCCCGGGAATTTTTGATCGAATCTTTTAGCTTCAAGCGTGGTGACAGAGTCTTTGAGGAAGGATGTTCACGTGCCAAGTACCAACGTAGAATCTATTACCCTTTAATTCATCACTAGACACCTTATATCGCATAAATTATATGCTCCTTTCGTATTTTAATGAAGCTCCTCGTAGACTTATGATATACGAACCTAGAATAGATTCATTTTCAACGTGTCCTTTGACAGGTTTACAGTGGAGCCTATTTCGGCTGACTTTCCGTTCAAGTAGATTGTATCGTTTGACAATGTAAAATTTATATTTAATATGTATTTATAAATTAAATTTATAATATGAAAATTCCCTATTTTTCCACAGAATTCCTAATGCTAAAGGGATCACCAGTCGTCCCATGATCCACGACCAACGCGGTCTCTATCGTTAGAAATTTACGAATGCTCAGGACAGTCCATTGACAAAACCAACTCACCTGACTGATGTATAAAGATACCTGTCATCCGATTGTCACGTGATTCACGGTACACCCACCCAGACCCGTATAATTGTAATAACCGAATCATAGAGAGGCGAGACGCCTGTTCGATGGACTCGATCAGCCAATTAACAGATTAAAATTAGTCCCGTTGAACCCGTCCTTGGTCAACCGACACTCATATCGAGTCGACGTCTGACTAATTAACTACCAACAATTAACTAGCAAATGGAATATCGCTCGGAGTGGGGGAGGGAAGGGGGCCAGGCAGACAACATCCTCCTCGGGGTTAAGTATTTCGGTCGACGCCCAGGTCTATAAATACCGTGTGACGATGTGTGTATATATGTGTACACATTCGTGTGTATATGTGTACATTTGTGTGTGTATATGCGCGAAATACAGTGGTGACCCTCGGGGCGTACTCGCAGACACAGGACCGACAGCTATTGAGCTATTACACGCTTAAGTGGAACAGCCCTGACTGCACCAGTGGCGTGCCTTGCTGCTTTACTGTGCGCGTGCGACTCCGCGACCTCAAACTGGTAATCCGTTATACACGGGATCCGTGGACCTGTTCGAGCGACGGTAGAAAGCCCGTGCGCAACCGGAAGAACGACGCTGGGACACGGATAAAGGGAATACAGTAAGTCCTTGATGAGTGTTCGAAGGCTCCTGGTAATGTCTCGATGAGTACGATGTATTCGAGTTCGCTTCAGAGCATTCATGGGAAAGCGGAAAGGTATTCAGCCTCGTAAATTTGGTCTCTAATTTTTGCAGTCATCGAGGATTTACTGGTTGCAGTCCCATTCAACGCTGGATCAAGGAGGGGTTGTATCCCCGGGTTCAATTTTGCAACGTTGATCTTAATGTAATTGTAAAAATTGCATTTATATAATAAAAATATATGAATAAAATTTTGTATACTATTTCCGTTTTGAAATATTCAAAAATCGCCCTGAATGTAGAAATAAATCGGAACGTAGTTATTAAAATATAACGAAGCAGTGTTCGTATATTATTTAGTATAAATTTCAATCTTTGAAGATGTATGTAGGCGCTTTATTGTATTTCTGATTATAAAACTTTTTGTCCCCCTCAGAAAAATAAGATATAAGAAAATCAAATTGTATCCGCCCGATGCATCCCTTAAAGAGCCACATAATTCACTAAAACGTTTTCTGATACAACCAATAGATAAAGAGTTACTTTAGATAGTAGTTCTTATTCACCCACCCTGTGTTCCTCAAGGGAGTATCCACCCAATCTGCTAAATTTTCCCGAGCACAATACCAAAATACAATAACTTTCCCCCGTAAAATCTCATCATCTACTAACACCAAAAAATCATCCCTCCAATTTTCTCTAACGATCTATACGGCCCAACAATTCCTCCAATCGTCTCTGCACAAGTGAACTATCCTCCAGCTCCAAGAAACACCGTCCCTTCTCCATCCAGCCCTCCGATACCTCCTCCGTCCATTCGACGTCATCGTTAATTTGCCACGCTAATGAGCCACGGTTCGGAAATACCGGACCAGTTCTACTAAGAGTCCCGAGATAGATCGTTAATTAACGCCCCCACCTGCCCCACCCCCCCCTGCCAGGTAGCCTGGCGGGGAGGTTAAGCGTCCTCGAAAAGAATCTCTGGACCACGCGGTGGCGTCCGCGGCCGAGGTTACGCCACTGTCACGTGGAGGGGTGGAGGGAAGGTGGTTTCCGAACGTGGGGTGTGTGCGAGTGTCGCGCGGGGGTTGGTTATTTCACGGTCCACTCGCTCCACTCACACCCCTTACAGGCGACGGCGGCGACGGTGGCAGCCCCTTTCCAAATCCACCCCTAAGAATTAATTCGAGAGAATCGTCCGGCGGCCGAGCGACAGCCACCTCTTCTGCTTCCACTCGGATCATCTTCCTCTCCCCTGCCCCCCACCTCGTCGTCCCGTTCCCCAGTATCCAACGGGATCTTTCTTTTCGTCCTCTCCTTTCGCATTACCGTTCGCGTCGATCTAACGTCCTCCTGACTCCTGGCTTGATAACGATGTCGTTCCGAAGGGTCGAGAGATAAAGAAAGAGGCCTGAATGTGGGGGAGTTGGGTGGAGAAGCGCCCTTAAAACTGGGGACACGGTTTTTCATTGTCTCCGGCTGAACGGACGATAAGACCACCGATTCCACGGGGCTAATTTTTCTGGCCTGTTGTCCGATCCGCTTGAACCGGTACGTGGGAGATAACTTCCGGAGGGAACCGAGTTAGGCAATTAGGTTGGTTTAGGGAATGCTGGGTAGTAATGATTGGACCGTGGGTAGTGGTAACGATTAAGAAGCGAAATCGTAGGGAATCTGACGGATTTGATTTTCAGTGAAAGCAAAGTAGATCTTTGCGTTTTCGGTTCGAGGATTCAAGTACTTCCTTCGAAAATAAACAGAAGATATAAGAAATAATAAAAATTGGTCGGTTTAATATTGATGTGTTTAACTTCAAAATAACAGGATACAAGATATGTATCAGTCTCGTTACTATTACGTTTACTAAGGCTTTTTTACTCAGTACAGTGTGTCCTATGTAACATATAAATATTAAATGTTTTTTTTTTGGACATCCTGTACATTTAATTATTTTTTAGCAGTGCTTCGTATCCAAACAAAATAAGCATCATATATTGCAGAAATCAGACTGTTTTACCTTGAAAAATAAAATAGGAAGTTCATTCATTTTGAAGCGTTTGGCTTCAGCTATGTATTTCATTGCCGACAAAGCTTTGGTGAAATTGATTATCAGAGATTGCAAAAAAAAAACAATTTTCGTTGGAAATTTCGTCAAATAATGAAAAACAGGGCCAAACTGTGTGCGGTCAACACGTCCACAGCGGATTATTTTCCTCATTAACATCGCTCGAACGTCCGCTGACGATGACAGACGACATCCAATGAGAGGGGACACAGATCTCTTATGGAACGCATCGTGCGATATTTCATCCGTCGAGCGTCGAAAAATCATCCATCAGCCGGCCAATACGGTTCAGTTCCCGAAAAAATTACTCCTCACCCATCACTTGGATAGAAAAGCCTCTGAGGTTGTTCTATTATTTCACAATGAACAATATCATAAAATATACAGGGTGTCCCATATAATAGTTACGACAATTTTTCAAGCACTTTCGTTGATTTGACGAAAAAGTGTTTTAAATAAAAGTTGATCAGTTTTTAATCGGCTACGTGTTACAAAAAAATTTCAGTAAATTTTTTGAACGAAAGTGTATTTATTTGTAGCAAGATGGGTGTCCACCTCAGAATAATTTTCCACGAATACGTTTCCGTTCATTGATTCCTCAATTCTGAATTCAAATTCATTTCAAAGTCACATTGTACTAGGTGGTTGAACTCGTCTCGATACGATCAACAATACTTCACTTTTTATGCAAAAAAATTTCCGAAATTTGTTTGTAACATATAACCAATTGAAAACTGATCAACTTTTGTTTAAAACACTTTTTTATCAGATCACCAGAAGTGCTTAAAACATCCAGGTAAGTGTTACGTGTGACACCCTGTATACAATAAATGATAAAAAATTTAACCGAATAAATAAACCGTACCGAAAGCAGTAGAATATGTTAGAATTATTCATTTCAGCTTTTCCGTAAGCCTCTGTTACTCTTCTCCATTTTATCCTGACGAAAGTTAAAGCCCACAATTTATTCGTCTGTCCATTATCCTGACCTTCTTCTTCTCTTAAAAAAAAAAATCTGTTTTCATAGTCTGGCGCGAGTAACCCGATAGAAGAGCGATTCGGTTA
This sequence comes from Dufourea novaeangliae, assembly GCF_001272555.1. Lineage (NCBI taxonomy): Eukaryota > Metazoa > Arthropoda > Insecta > Hymenoptera > Halictidae > Dufourea > Dufourea novaeangliae. The sequence goes on along the minus strand of NW_015374023.1, from coordinate 1,343,171 downwards.
CAGGTGCAGCATTGTTCAGGCCCCAGCCATTGTGCCCGCCACAAGAATTTTCCTGTTCCTTGGTAATTTGCCGTATCGGTTGTCGGCTGGTTTCTAATTTCAGCATCAAAGCGAGACGCGGACGATTTTCCGTCAATTGAACCGCGGGCTCTGGGTACGAAGCACGGGACAACAAGGTGTCGTTGTGCGTCGCGAACCGTTTCGTGCACCGAACGAGTGTCGTCGGTCTCAAAGAGAGCCGAATATCCGGCCGACTAATGGCTCGCCTCGCTTAGCGACATCCTTCCTCCACCCTCTTTCCTTCCTTCTCGATCTTCTCCACGGGTAATGCTCGGTTGTTAGTCTCACGAGCGAAGAGGGCTCGGTCGTGGAAGAATCACCTGGATCCCCTGGTAGCTTGATAAAGAAAAAAGCGAACGAAACGGAGGACGGAAGACAATTAGGTTTCTAATCCCGATTCGAATCGAGTCCCTGGACGATGGGGCGCTGGTTGAGCGATGGGAACGCCGGAACGGGAGATTTCTTTTCTTTTTTTTTCGGGAACAGAGACGTCTGGGTTAGGTTTTTTTTTATAAAAGGAAATTTTTTTACCATATGTTCTTTGCTTTCTTTAAAAAAATTTTGAGAGGATGGGGTCTTATGGGAACGTCCATCGATTCGTTCTACGAGGAAATCGATGAATCGCAGCGACGAGACCTGTCGCCACGGAAACTGACTCAGGGTGGACACCAGGGTTGTTCAACGGAGAATAATTTCCGCGCCATATTGCTGACCGAACCCGATCGATCTTTCCTCATAGCGGGGCACCGTTCCGGGGGGGATTATCAGCGTGTATTCACCGGGCAAAAAGGCTTACGAGGTGTAACGTACGGTATTTATTTTACACAGGAACGTACCATCGCGTCCCGACGTGGTTCAGTTTTGCGTTCAGCACAACAAATTTGCTGGCTAAATCCTCTCTCGCGCTCGTCCATTCGCTCGCTTTCTCTCGTCTAACACGGACACACACAGTCTATCGATGTGTGTTCGAAGGCTCTTCGGCATCGACAAAGATAGGTCCTCAGGTGCAACGCTGATTTTTTAAGGGGTTACCTTTGAACTATTAAATAGAAGGGAAACTTAAAAAAAAACAGCCGTCATTTTGTAAAATATTAATATTTTCAAAATCGGCTCGGAAAGGTACTAGTTCCTTTTGTCTACTTTAATATAAAATTTTAAAAACTTGTTTCAGGTCAAAGCCCACAGAGATATATCTATTTCCTTCTGTTGATATATAGCTCAATTTTTCAGAAACCACTAAGGAAATAACATGTAATAAGATGTATACCTTGAATATTTAATAAACAATAATTCTGCATATATAAAAAAATGTTTTAATATTCCCTCCTATTTAACAGTTCGAAGGTATGTAACCCCTTAATGAGGTTTCGAACCAGTGATAGAGCTTGGAATCCCGAAGTCAACGATATATGTTTCAGCCGCATAGGGCCAGTGGTTTGTGAAATATTTAATGTTCAGTGCCGAGGAGTCTTCGAGCACTCATTCCTCATTTACTGTATTTCTCACCTCCTTCTCCCTGATACACGTTAATTTTCATCACGCCTTAGAGCCTATCGAGCATCCAACCCCCCGAATAAAATCTACTTCGTTTCGCAACGATATACTCTTTCGCAAACGATCAAACGGAATATGTTACAATGGCGACGAAAAACTGTTCGGAAGTTAACTCCCTGTCCGCTCTGATGGAAGTACAGAGCTTTCCACACTGATACATCACTTCACTCTCTCTTTCTCTCTCTTACACACACACACACACATACCAACACACGCTTTTTCAACCGTGCGTATGTTATTTTTTTTTCGTTGCACGCGCATTTCGTTACTCGTCATTGCGGGCCCGTTCAAACATCATCGCCTGGATATTGGATTGAAACGCGAGAATAACGGGTGTAACGCGGTGTTCCCAACGGTTTTATATACGGTTACTTCGTTCGTTTAATTTTTTAATTATATCCCGTCCCGGGGTTTTACGCGTCTCCCCACCTCCCCCAAACCACCCCCTCTGCAATCGAGCGCGCTTGTTATTCTTCGTTCACGTATCACCGCGTATTTATCTTTCCGCTCGGACGATAGATTCCCCAGTTATTCAGCCACCCAAACCCTCTCCCGCCAAACACAGGCTGGAATTTAAACGCCCCGACAATATCCTCCAAAGGACACGCTCGTTTTCTGCACGTCGAACCCTCCCCCACACCCCTACTTTACCACGTAAACCGATTACCCTATCGAGGCGACCCACGTGCGGGACGATCGACGCGAACCGATGCGACTGGAACAATCGGCCCCGACACTCTTCTGTAAATCGCGCGATAATGTTCGTACGGTGGACTGGGCGATCATTCGTCCTGTTGTTCGACGATCCTGATCGCGGAATCGGTTAATGGCGATGAGATACTCGCGATACAGTGATTCCTCGATGAATGCGACACGAACGACGGAACAGAGTAAAGAGAAGCTAAGCAGAGGCTCAGTTTCGTGCTGGAAACTAATTTATGAGGGGCTGAAAACTTTTCCGCCTTGCCACGAATTCTCCGAAGCGGATTCGAGTTCGTCGCACTCATCGAACCATTACTGTAGTTGCGCTTGATTCGATCATCGTCGCGAAACTGGGGAGGGTGAATTCACTGTTTTCGGCGGAACTGTATGGCCGTGGAGATTGATGAATACTTTCAATTGTTATTTACAATCAGTGGAGACATTCGCAGAGCTGTCCGAGAAAATTTGAAGGAAACACTTGGGATATTTCTATGGTTGTCACGAGAAACGCCGCGTGTCATGTGTTTCCACTTTCGTGATATTTTCGTTGAACCATTTTGTAAATATTTACCAATTCTTCATTTTCATTCTAATTATCTATCATTGAAAATAGAAGATTATTAAATTAAAAGATAAACAAAAAGCCTCTAGCGAGAGAATCACCCCAAACAGGGGGTTGAATAGCTAGGATATGTCAGAGGATTAAACGTAAAATATTCGCGAGATGGAAAAATCGAATTTTCTTCGTGAAAACCACAAGTTCCATTCAAAATTAACATAGACACCACTCTGCAACGTTCCTCCCTACGCACTCTATCGATCGCTACAGCCCTCGATCATCATATTCGAAGAACCAACAAAAGCAACCCACATCATCACCAATCAGATCCGCCCAACCATCCACGCATACCGACCACATAACCTCGCGAAATTATTGCACAATACGAAAAAAAAAAAAAAAAAAAAAAAAAAAAAAAAAAAAAAAAAAAAAAAAAAAAAAAAAAAAAAAAAAAAAAAAAAAAAAAAAAAAAAAAAAAAAAAAAAAAAAAAAAAAAAAACAGAACAATCTCGAAGCCCGCTCAATGTACATCGCAACGAGAACCATAAACCGTAATAGAAAAACTAAGAAAATGGATACCTCCTTCACTCATACTTCACAAAACGAAATCGATGGAGTGCAGATAGCGGACACCTATCTTCATTCGGCACACCAACTGTCCAACTGACCCTGCGGAAAGTTCGTCACGTTCCACGAGATTAGCAACACCGTGTGATCCTGAACCGGCGGATGAACACCGAGAAACATCATCCACAAAAACGACACGTTCTTTCAGAGTTCCATGCTTCATCGTTCGATCCAGGTAAGTCGATGTGTCGACGACTACGAGGGCAAGGACGACATCCGCGAGCGTCGAGTTCGCTACGCGTGCGGATGCGTGTGCGTGTGAGGATGCGTCGATAACGCCAGCCCGGTCGAGGTGGGCGTCGTGGTGGGCGGCGGTCCGGCGGCGGTCACAGGTGTGCCGGTCAGATGATGACCGAAGAACGTCGGACCGGTTGGCGGATAAGGTGGCGCCGCTGGGTGATAATAGCCAGGTGGCGGCGGCACGGGAGACGGATGATGGACGTGGGCATGAGGATGTGGATGGGCGTGCGTGTGTGGGAGAGGGTGTTGGTGGGGGTGGGTGGCGAACAGGAACGCTGGCGCGTAAGGCGGTGGATGGGGTGGAGTGGTTGGCACAGTTGGACTGTTCACGTCTAGGCCTGGATTCTGCTTCTTCCATTTGGTTCGACGATTCTGAAACCAGATCTTCACCTGGGTCTCGGTTAACGAGAGGGACAGGGCTAGGTTCAGACGCTCGCAGACGGACAAGTATCGAGTGGTTTTGAACTTGTTCTCTAGAGCGACCAGTTGCTCGTACGTGAACGCTGTCCTTGCTCTTCTTGGCTTTCCACCTGTGCTACCGCCGCTGCCACTGGTACCGTTTTGGCTAGATTGGTTCTGGCTCTGGCAACCCTGAGCCTGGACACTGCCGGATGAGGATGAGGACGACGAGGACTGTCGTTTCTTGCAGTTGGATGATTGAACTGGACCGCTAGACGTGCCAGTCTCACGATCAGCATTTGTTGATTCTTGATCGGTCACCCTCATCTCGACGTCCTCGTCTTCTTCTTCTTCATCCTGGTCCTCGTCCATGTCCTCCATCCCCGTGTCCGGTGTACCCTCCTCGTCCTCCTGGCCGCTGCCGCAGGCGAACTCGCCCCGCGAGTCCCCATCTGAAAGCAATAACGAGAGGAGGATCAGCGTCTCGTTGCGGAAAGATCCAACAGGGGGTGGAGAAGGAAAGCGATAGCGGTGTTGTGTGACGAAAATTGATTATACCCGGGGATAAAATTGCGCGGGTGGTGTCGGTTTACTTATGACGGAGCGGTAACGCGAAACCGGACCGATGTTTCACACCCTGTTTCACGAAGACGCGACATGGGGGAGGAGTGGAACGAACCGTTTGCGGTCCTACGACGCGTTGTAAAAGTCTTTCATGGTCGGTCGGGAGTATGAACGGCGTGAGGCCTGTCGTTGTGGAACTGCTAATGGTCTGATTAGTGCTGGGGGTGAATCTACTTGCAGAACCGGTTCGCGAAGAGATTCAAAGATTGAATTAAATCCATAGAAATCAAATGTTTCGTTTTAGGTCTGTTGTAGGGGTCTGAGCAGCATAGTAAATCTACTTAGAAGATTTAGGTCCCTTGGATAAGTGATAGAAAATATGATTTAGTAGTAGTTGTGGAACTGCTAATGGTCTGATTAGTGCTGGGGGTGAATCTACTTGCAGAACCGGTTCGCGAAGAGATTCAGAGTTTGAATTAAATCCATAGAAGATGAAGTGTTTCGTTCTAGGTCTGTTGAAGGGGTCTGATCAGTATAGTAAATCTACTTAGACGATTTAGGTCCCTTGGATAAGTGATAGAAAATATTATTTATTAGTAGTTGTGGAACTGCTAATGGTCTGATAAGTGCTGGGGGTGAATCTACTTGCAGAACCGGTTCGCGAAGAGATTCAGAGTTTGAATTAAATCCATAGAAGATGAAGTGTTTCGTTCTAGGTCTGTTGAAGGGGTCTGATCAGTATAGTAAATCTACTTAGAAGATTTAGGTGCCTCGGATAAATGATAGAAAACACGGCAATGTTTATTATTCTCGATTCACGTAAGAGGGTGAATTGAAAACTTCGCTGCCTATTAGACCTGGATCATTGCATTACTACATCGATGGACCAAATGTGAAGATTTTAAAGGGGACTATACTGAAAAATAATGTCAAGATAAAATGTCCACGGACTCCTTTTGTCAGTTTTATTTGTCGGGAACACAGGAGTCATGGACATTTATGGACAATAACCCTTTCGTTGCTATAATTTATGGATTAGTACCTTACCATCTAATTAATCTTATCGATTATCACTCACGATTTTATTTTTAACACTAACCGTCAGTCAAACGACTGGTTTTAAATACGGTACAAATAGGTATACAAAAGTCTCGGTACGGTTAGTGCAAAAGTTTTCCACGCGTCATACCTCTTGTACTAGTCTTAGACAAATAATAAACCCTCGAAAATGAACAAAGACTAGTAAGTGGTAGTAGCAGTGCCATAAACAGTGAACTATTACGCGCATAGGCGACCTGTTCAAAAATAAGTAGCTTATCATTTGGATCCCATATCATTTAATACCTCCAGAGGACAACCAACGAAAAAGGAAGCCGAAGACTGCGTCTGATCGGCCGACCGCGGGGGCCAGCGAACCGATTCAAACGCGGCGACCTGGACAAGAGGTACGCGTTGGCTGGCTGGCGATACGAGCTCGAGAGAGAGATAGGGGCAGAGATAGAGAGAGAGAGAGAGGGACAGAGCTAGAGAAAGAGCGGCCAATCGTTCGCTCAATGAGAGAGGAGATTGGAGATTCAATCAGCACGCAGATGTCCCGGGGACAGATATTCCCTGGCTCTGGTCCGTGGAGGTTGGGGGCGCCCCTGGGAGGTCTGTAGGGTGGGGATAGGTTGCCGGATGGATAAAACCAGCGACAGAAAAGGACAGGTTATCGAGGGGGGGTCGAATGGGTGGGCGAGATTGAAAGAGACAGAGAGAGAGAGAGAGAGAGGGTAGAGCATGGGATATCGGGATCGAGGGGTGTAGAAGCAGAGGAAGATATGGGAGAACGAAGGGAAAAGACAAGCAGACGACAGAGAAAGAGACAGATAGAGAGACTCGGTGGGACTTTATCCCAATTGCCGTGGCTCGTGGCCCATAGCCCGTAGCCTAGCACCGGGCTTGGAAGCCCGTAGGGGGGCCACGGATCGAGAAGGTTTACGCCGTAATGGGATTTGTATCTCGTTAACGCGCGATCGTTCTTGCCCCGTCGTACAGGCCGCCGACCGGCTGGCTGCCTGCCTGCCTCCCCCACTTCTTCTTCTTCTTCTTCTTCTTCCTTCGCTTCCTTTTCCCTCGAACCAACGCTTCCGCCAACAGCCAGGCGACCTCACACAAACCCCTGAACGCATACACACACGGTGTGCACCTCTGCGTTCCGATTGATTGCTTCTAATTGAATTGCGTAATTTATATTGTTCCTCGGTTTTCCGCGACCCTTCTCGCATGGTCCAGTGGTCGGTTTTCAACGGTGTCGTTGATACCTACGGACTCTGATTATACGGGGTGAATCCGTGAATTTTTTAGTCGTTCGAAGGCCTGGCAGGTTTGTTCTCGGTGGTCAAGGGAGTCGTAGGATGGTTGGATCGGTGGATAGCGACACATGGTCGACAAACGTTTCGCTCAATTAAGCCCAGCTACGCCGTCCATAACGAACAACCTCTTATCGCGTTTATCGAGGTTTTATAGCGTTAGGAGCATGCCTGGAGCATTTATCTCGGTTAGATCTTCTTCATTAAGCACGATCGGACGCGGGTTTCAGCGCGAGAGAAACGATCGGAGGGGGCTAGGAGACCGTCTCCCTTGGGGCCCATGTTAAGGGTGCACAGGGGAACCGGTCGTGACGCGGGGGAGCGTCACACAGTCAGGAATAGTTCTTTCGGTTTTCCTCATTAAGCACAATGACACGGAACGTTTGACGGCGATTCGGTGGATCGATTTGGTAAACAGACGGATGCGAAGTGTTTTGGATCGAGGGCCTAGAAACGTTAATAGAGGGACGAACGAGACTGCCGGAATTGAGAGAAATGAGTGCACGACGGTGAACGATGAAGAGGCGTGCAGACCTGGGAAATCATGAGGATCGTGATTGATCCAATAGGGGATAGAAATTTGGTTTACAAATATACTTTGTAAATTGTCGCTGATCAACGGAATATCCCCTGATCGTCATTAAATTCGGTTCTCTGCGGTCTATTCGAACGATCGGATTTTCTGTGACGTAGAACCATCTGGTGTAGTAGAGAAATTTCCCGTTGAACGTTTAGGGAGTTAGCGGAGGGTCGCGACAGCGATTAGATTTTCGTTACATTGTCAGGACAAGGTTGCAGTGATAGTTGTTTTGGAATGTTTTCGGGAATTTCTCGGGAACTTTGAACTTTTATTTAGAAAACAAATTCCAGGGCTCCTTAACCTCTCAAGCCATTGACTGCATCTTTCTGCTATCTTGTACGATAAACGATGTGTTTGCTCACGATAAATACCAAGCCAGGAGTCACAGTAACACCGTGTTTTTAATGCTTGGATATCATGAAAAAACGTTCCAAACATTATCACTGACACGATAAAATAGGCGCCCAAGATAGATTCAAACTTTTAGCCATCTCAAAACCACCCAACCAAACTCTTAACCAGTAATCTCAAAGCACTTGAATGACAATTATTATATTACTTCAAGAACCAAGTTCACGAACGTCTCTTCCAGAAACATAACAAGTACAGAATCATCCAATCCCAATCTATAAATGATACCAATCTCTGAATCTCAACTAGGAAAAACACCAGAATCAGAAGATTCAACGTTTAACGTTACCTCGTGCGGCCTCCAGAGGGATAATTACAATTTTTCCAGAAATCTAGCGGAAAATCCTGGTAGCTTTCGAATCATGAACCGAGGACTCGCAGAGCGAGTAAGGGGGAGGGGGACGAGTGCGAGTTTCTCCGAAAGCGAGGGGGGTTGGCGCGACCGAGCGCTGGCTGTTGGGGGGTGGATCGAGGCGCGACGTGAAGGGAGAGGGAGGGAGAGAGAGAGAGAGAGAGAGAGAGAGAGAGAGAGAGAGAGAGAGAGAAGTCATTATGATGCAGAAGAGCCAATTTTCTGGGCGGCTTGGCGCGATGCGACGCGATACGCCGCGATGCTGCGCGATTATCATAACAACCGACGATATTATTCCGTCGGCGGATTTGCTGTGAGTGAGGGAAGGGGAGGAATGGGATGGCTGGAACCACGTAGGGGCTGAATCCGTTGCCAGCAGTTGAAACGGATCTCGTCGATCGGCCTGCCGTTGATGCACTTTTAATGGGTGGGTGGAGAGGGGGTGGAGAGACCCCCTGGAAGATGGATGGCCAGGGAATCGTGTAATCCCCGATACCACTACGTCCGTTCGAAGATTTCCACGACCTCTCGAGCTTGGTCTCCAGATACGAGATACCGTGTGTGCGTGTGTTTTTTTTTTTTTCTCTAGGCTCTTCCCAACGCAAGCAACCGAACGACAGTCGGTTGATTTCGTTTGCAAGCCAGTGTCCCGTACCGGGATAAAGGGACGATAATGATGGGGTTCAAGGACTGGTTAACGCAGATTAGCGGAGCAATTTGTCACGCTCCGACAGGCCACCATCGCGGAACCGTCCCACCTACCCTCTCCACCATCAACGACGGTGGCGGCTCCTTCGTTCTGTTTCTACGCTGTTTCACCCCCTTCGCGTGACGCTTCTTCTTCTTCTACCTCGACGGGGCTCCGAGGCGCACCTTATCGGCGGACCGTCGAGATTCCTCTTATCTGGACTCCATTAAATTCGAAAGTCAGCTGTGAAATTGGATACGCGTAGGAGGATCGACTGGCAAGGTTCGATCGTATAGGTGGATAAGATTTTCTGCCGGGGACGGACGGATTTCCGGATGCCGAGGAAGAATTTAATGAAAGCGCAATCCTCGATGCACTAGACCGGCTTATATTCGATCAGCTGTCGCGGAACATCGGAAGACAATGGGGAGACAAAGTATTTGACAACGAAGCTGAAGTTATAGGAAAAAATAAGGGCTACTTTCCCAGGAAATACCGGGAATCGTTGGATATAATGGAATTAAGTCTGAACTTAATCTAGAGCTCCCTCCATATTTTTAATTGTTCAGCTAACCTAGTAAAATTGTCTGTTAATTGGTGAGCAATGACTCCAGTATATTGGAGCATCACAAGGCACAAACCAGTTCGATGTGTCATTAGACCCCGTGACGAAGCTACCAAGTTTGCAAATATTGAGAAAATAATTCCACCAGGCCTCGGCTTACACCCGAAAGCCCCAAAATAATATGATGCCGGGTGAAGCCTCAAATCTCTGACTAAGAATCCTCGATATTTCTCAGTTATCGATGAGTCCCAAAGACATAGGCGGGCCAGAACGATTTTGTTTGTCAGAATAAAGATACCGTGGACGTTTCAGGAGCAAAATACGTCGCGAGAACTCGTTAATTGGACAGTTCCACGGGTTCGTTTAAACGGATCAGAGACCATCGCGAGTGGCCCTCGGGAGAGAACGCGCGCAAAAGCGGAGACTCACGCTGGGGCCCTCTCTCACCCTCCCCCATCTGTGTTCCGAGTAACGGCGTCTACATCATCGCTTTTGTAGGAATCCCCTAACACGCAAATAACTTCGAAACGCTTGTGGAAAGAGGCCGTCCTTAACCGTCGTCTAAAGTTAGAACGAGGAAGAACCGAGAGAAAGGGAGACCGTCGGGTTCGAAGGGGGAAGTAGGAGCGCGAAAAAATATCGTTCAAGATCACGGGGTCCCCGGGGGACGACCAGGCCCATATGTTCCTGAAGAAAAAGGCACCGGGTCCGTGTTTTGGCGAGCGGTTACGACGTCGGAAGACGGTGCGCGTAGTAAGCAGGAAGCAATAAAGATACGAGCCCAGGGGGGTTTTGGCAAGTGCAAGACACTCAAGGATTAAGGGACTTTGGTCCCGCGACGGCGAAATATTCGTGGGGATTAATCGACGTGCTGCGATTAAATGGTTCACGATTACGATCCTCCTAGCGGAATGGACTGTTCCGACTACTGACAGGCCGGTGAATTGGCAGATTAACCGAGTGTTCTTTGCAGATGTTGGATCAGATGGACGGAAGCTATTAGAGGCGATTGTCGACGGATTTGTATCGCAGATTCGTGATCTGCGAACGTTCAAGCCTAGCGATCTATTTACTGTACTTGATATATTATAGATGGTTTTCTTTTGAGGAAAATAGAGGTTAAATACTAGTGGTTTTCTTAATACGTTATATACACAGTGAAATGAAAAAGAGTTCATATTTTTTCGGGAAGATAGTACTCGTCAAATGATGTGAAAAAGTCGTAGTAAACATGGTTCGAAGGAGTAATATTTTCGGAGTTATAAATAAGTTTTTATTTCGGTTAAGGAAAGTGTAGTATCATACAGAAACAATGAAGATAATTGTAAAAAAACTAATAGAGGTTGTAGAAAACCTTCTGTAAATAGGAAAAGAAGAACTGATAAGGCAATCCACTCTAAGTCACTTGCTTTAAGCGATACAGAAAATTGTTTATAACTTTGAAAATATTAATCCTTCGACCTATGTTTATCAGGACTCTTTTTCATCATTTGGCAAGTGCTGTCTATCCAAGTCTCTAAGAGTTAAGCAGTAAACAAAGTATTACGCGTGGTAGGGAATATTTTGATCAGACCACCTATTCTACTGATACCCGTTCAGCTACCAAAACTATTCATCGAACCTTCGTCCTGCAAAATATCAAGCAACTTCCTCCAATAACAGTGGCAGACCAACTAATTGTTTCTTGCAATACATCAACCCTTTCGTTACAACGGACGATAGTACCTACTCATTGATATTTAGATCATTGTCACCTGCCGCCGGCTCCGAACGCCGCCTTGATAAGAAAACTATCCACGATAATTTTTACAACGTTAAAGAACAGTTACATAAATCCAAAGAAAATAGTAAACCACCTTCCAGTAAACATATCCAAAAGGAACGATTTTTCGCCCGTAATACCGTACCGATACTCAAACACCCAATTGTACAAAACATATTAATCAATATACAGTAAAACATCGTTGAGTGCTCGAAGGCTTTTCGGCACCGAACATTAAATATGGCCTAATGCGATTAGAATAAATATCATTGACTTCAAAATTCCAAGCTCTGTCACTGGCGATAAACCTCATTAAAAAGTCACCGTTACACCTGGTAACCTCTCCTCGTCAGTGCCGAGAAGGAATCGAGTACTCATCGATGATTTACTCTACATCTGAATTCACCTTCATGCACGCTATCGGCCCGCCGATGCCGCCGATGCTGTATAGGATTGTGCACGACCCGTCCGCCGGTGAACTTGTTCGGGTCGAGGATATTCTCCACGGAGAACGCCAGACACCTCTTCTTGCCCTGCACGGTACTTGACGTGGTGGTGATGGTGCTGGTCCCGGTCCCGGTGGTGCGTGCAGTGTTACCGGAAGTGCAAACGGTCATTACATTCGATGCAGCGGCGGCGTGCGCGGATATATACACAGGAGTCCCGTGGCCAGTCGTTTGGCCACCGCTCTGAACACAGGAGAAAGGGTGCACACCGCGGTTCGCGAAAGGATTGAGGAACTGTTCAGACCCAGCGCCTCTGGACGAAGGAGCAGTGAGATCCACTGGGCTGCTGGGATTGCTCTCGTCGACTTCGTCGCGACAGACATCAACCTCCACGTCTTCATCGTCCTGGTAATTCCCGTCGCGACTTCCAGGATGATCCTCCTCCTCCTCCTCCTGCTCCTCCTCATCTTCTTCGTCCTCCAGATTTCTTCTAGGCGTAACGTTCCGCTCGTGTTCACCGTCGTCCTCTTCCTCCTCGTCCTGTTCGTCCTCCCCATCCTCCTCCATCTCCGTGTCGATCCTCTTCTCTCTGATCGGGCCGTGACCGTCCATCTCGCGGAACTGATCCTTCTCGACCGAGCACAAGATCGGCGAGCTCGACGGCTGAGGCGAGTGTTGCTGCTGTCGCACAGTCTCGTACCGTACAAAAGGATCGCCGGTCCGTACGTGGAGCAACACGTGCCTCCTTTCTTGAGGCGGCAATGACAGACCGGCACGCATATCCGCGTCTTCGCGCGGCAATAGGACTGGTCCTAGCGGCGACACGGTGGTCCTGCTCTCCTGCATCCTCCACATAACACCACCGGGATGTCCTGATCCTTTACCTGACCCCACGACGCTTCATTCCCTCGTCGAGCCTGCGGAGCACTGTATCTCGTTTCTCGGTGCACACAGGGAGGGATGCTCAGAAGAGACCGTCAATAAGAAACATCCGTACGGGGGACATCACTGACACACTTTACATTCCGATCGTCACTGAATCGTGAATCACCAAAACCGTTCCCGATCGAGACTTCTCGTCACCACGATCCACCGACGGGGTCCGCACGGTTCTCGAGATTGTGGTACGTCACGACGAACTGATGATAAAGCCTCTGCCGAGGGGGGTTGGTGCACTGAACCGGCCAGGATACACTGGGGCCCGACAAACAGTCAGACGTTTTCACCGGGTCAAGAAGAGAGAGAGAGAGAGAGAGAAAGACAGAGACCAGCGTGGTCGCGCGATTAGCAGTGTCTTTGGTAGACAGACGCGGCGGCGGCGGCGCGCGTCCCGTGAAAGCTGCTCTCGGGACCTCCACGTAGAGCCATGGTGGCTGAATAGGTGGTGTATATCGGCGTATTATTAGTACCGGAGGAGCCGTCGTACGAGCGTAGTCGCGCGGCGGAAAACCAAGCAGCCAGGCTCGTTTGGGGTAGGGGACGGGTCACGCCCCGTGTGGGCGTGGTCCAATCCCCGATCGCTTACCAGAAAGCGCCGCCGTGGTCCGGTGGGCGTGCACCGTCTGCGTTTCGGGGCTGGGGGGGCTTGCGCGCACACACGTGCTGCTAACATCTCCCCTCCACCTCGATGTACGTGGCTGGCGGTCCGAGTCTCTTCCCGGGCGTTTGGTGTGTTGGTGCTCTGGTGCGCCCGCGTGCGCGTATCCTCCAGCCGTACATACGATCACGAAGATGCACCCAGACAGAGTGAACTGAATGTGAATGGACGCAGGACACGAACACGAAACCTCCCGTGCAGACGTTTCGCGGCCCTCCCCCCCGTCACGATCGCGAGCTTTCGCCAGATACTCGGGTATGTACACACAAAGTCTACCTTTTCCTCCTGCCCCCCGCCCCTCCGACGACTCTCTAACCGGCCCACTCTCACCCCACTCTTCCATCGTTCCGCGATCCGACCGGCTAAAGTGGTTTGTCTTTGATTTAACCACCACCACCGCCGCCACCGCTACCACCGTGGCTGTCGATGGAGGAACGCTTTTCCCTCCACGCACGTTGCCGTCGTTCAACGGTTTCCCGTGTACATGCGCGCGCGCGTATGTGTGTGTGTGTGTGTGCTGTGGAGGAAGTCGCACGCCTCACTCCGTTCCTGGGGTATTCGCGATCGTGAAACGCCGCCGGGGGTTTGTCGATGATCTCGGATGCGCCGGGTACGGGCCAGAGGGGGAAGTCTGCTAGGCATCTAGGATCGTTGTGTACAGTAATCGTGCTTGGAGTATAATCGTGGCTTGATGCTATGGTGGTAGCCTAGCTAGCTATCTCTCCGACTCCTTCATCCGACCAGAAATCTCTTTCTCGCTCCTCGCCTTTCCTCCACCATCACCACCACCGTCGTGTGCACGGTCTCTTTGGTTGGAGGCGAGCTTAACCCAAGACCAATACTACCACGGCTGGCCAGCCGACCAAATGCACGGATCCCTGGTCTGGTGCTACCCGTTGCTGGTGGTGCGCTGGTGCTGTTGCTGCTACCCGCCGCCGCCGCTCTTAACTCGGCGCGCGGATATTGTTTACCCGACCATTTAGGTAATTGCTGGCCTACCGCCCTGCCAGCCAATCGAACGTAACCGGCGGATGAGCCTGCAATACCGAGTCCCTCCCTCTCCCTACTCTCTCTCTCTCTAACCCCCCCGTTTCTACCTCTATCTCTCTACCTATGTCATCATCTTTCTCTGTTCACTGGCGCTGCCATTTTTTCTCCTCTTCTTTTTCATTTTTAGCCTCTCCCTTTCAGTTTCTCTCCCAGGGGGTTCGGGTGTTTGTTCATCTTCGTAGCAGAGACTACCCTCCCGATCATCATCGAGTTAGCTCAAAGCCAATCGCTCGGCTAGATTGACGCCAAACGCGAGTTCTACACCACGTGGGAAGGGGGGAGGGGCGGTGAGGCCCCAGAGCGAGCGATGATCGATTCTTTCCACGAAATTGAAGAGATACTCAGCGGCTCTCCGCCCATCCCTCTATATTACGGTCGGCCCCCAACCTGTCTGTCGGTCCCGATCGTTCAATGGCCGATCAACCGTGACACGATCGGTGCGTTCCGGACGTATTAATAGGTTCCGGCCGTGTCGACGCGCCGTTTGAAAACGGTTACGCAAACGCCTACTACCCGGTAGGAAAACGGGATCCAATTAACGATCGGGCGGACAGGATCTGTCTTCGAAAATTACGTAAGTTTACCCGGAAATCTTCGATCTGAATGTCGCCGGTCAGTGTCACGTAATCGTGAAACGACGACAGTGGACGTTACGTCGAGTTGTTCTTTTATTGGAGGGGGAGAGAGGACGACTTGCTTAATTTGCGGGACTGTTGTTTCTCTGGAAATACGTCCAGCGGCCAAACACAATATTAAAACCTTTTAAAATAGCTGCAATTTGAAAAATAAACATTGATTTTTGCAATTTTTTTCGTCCTTTTCGAGCTATAAAATTAAAAAGAAAAATGTTTTGGCTTCATTCTAGTAGGGACGATAGCGACACATCTGTTGAAGATGAGTGTTCGAATGTTCCTCGGCACTGACAAGAAAAGATTCCTAGGTGTAACGCTGACTTTTTAACGAGGTTTAGCAAAGTGATACAGCTTGGAATTCTAAAGCCGATAATATTTCAGCCGCATATGGCCATTACTTTACGAAATATTGAATGTTCAACGCCAAGGAGCCTTCGAGTACTCATCGAGAATTTACTGTACCCCTTAATGTGTTCCTACATTTCACCTCCCAACTCGATCCACCACCCCCGTTAATAAGCTGTAATAATAGGCGCCGTGTGTGCAGCTCGACCGCGCGCGAATCGATAACATAATGAAGCAGATCAAATATTTATAATCCGTGCCTGGTCGGTCGGGTGCGTTTTACTTTCGTATACAGATGTTCCGGCGGCGGGCGTAATCGCGTCGCTCCTCTCGCTGCCATGATTTCCCGGCTGGCAATTCTCTCTATATACGTGTATATGTGTGCATCCACGACTAATTTCCGCGTGTGTGCAGACCGGTGGCCGGGGCTAATGAGCATTATCGTAAATTTATTTCGCTCTGCCAGCCGGCCACCGCATAAGAACTAACAAATTAATTTAATTCGTAAATGACACGTACGGCGTGCACGGTGCATTTACTGCATTGAATGCCGGCGTGGGTGGATGGGCGGCCGGGCGCAGCTCAATTTGCAGTCCAGCCACCGAAGCTTAATTAAAAATTTACACTCGACAATGTGACCGCGCGCCTCCCCCGGCGGTCTCTACCATGCGCTACGCTAGCTCGCGTGCAGTTGCTCCTTTTGAACTATACATCATCCCCCATCCATGTCAAAAAGGTTGTTTCTTACGTGGTACGAATAAACAAGAGGGTTGCAAAACACGATATTGTCTTCTCTAATCCACTTCCCTAGTTAAAATTGTCAAGCCTGGTGTGTACGATCATCGAACCTGATTGCCATCAGAGGCGAAAGAAAAATCAACGAACCAGTCGTGATAAGGGGAACCATCGAGGAACCTAGCCGCAGGGGGGTTGCAGGTGAGCACACCGCCGGATTAGCCTACCTGGGGGTAAAGTGATGTGGGTTTAGGCGGGCGTTCCTAATAGTTCTGAAACGGTTGCACACGAGTCGAGTAGCAAGCTAGCTAGCGATAGGTATATACATATAGGGATAGACTAGCTAAAGGAAGGTGGAGAGCGAGCAAGCAAGGGTGGTTAGAGGGGGGTGACGTTAGAGGAAGATAGATCGATAGACACTGGGGGTATGTAGCCGAGAAGGACAGACGCGTACCATGGGCGGAAAAGAGGAGGACCGTAAATATATAGAATAAGAGATGATAGGGGGCGAAACAGAGAGAACGATAGAAGGTGGCCAAACGGGCTGGTGGGGTAGTTTGGAACGGAGATCGAACAGACCAGCCGTGACCAATTTGCGCCCGTTCGTGCTCCCGATTCTGATCCCGATCCAGCTCGCCTCCACGACCATCCATCCCCTCTCTGTGCACGCACACACACATATGAACATTACTCCATTTGTATAGGTGAACAACAGGGGTGGGGGTGGAGAGTGCGAATCGACGGCCAATACAGAGGGGGGGGGGAAGGTGGACACCGTCGATCTTTCCCTGTGCACGAGAGAACACCATAGCAGGGCCAACGATGCCAAAAGATACCCGTCAGAGAGAAAAGTCACGGGGGTCCTGTGTGTTGGTCGCTGCCTACTCGTTGTTGCGCCCTGCGCCGGCCGCCCCAAAAGTTTCACGCCTATCTGGACCGACCGACGGCGGCGGCACCCACCTCGATTCGCGCCACGATAATTGGCCAATTAAAACCGGCCGAGAGCGTTCGAGTTACCTGGCATCCGATAATTATACGGTATCCCTCGCGGTGGTTCGACCACGTATCCACGCGACCAAGGGGGTGTCGGAAACGAAGGGACAGAGATGGATAAAGAGACAGAGAGAGAGAGTCTGATGGCAAAGGGAGGATCCAGAGGGACGAAGGAGGGCGTCGTGCCTCAGGAGGAAAAGGGGGATGGAATCGACTATTCCGATTACGTGGCTTCGGATTCTACGGACTCCCTTTCTCTCCACCTGTTCCTCTTCGTTCCCATCCCTCCCATCCACCTACCAGTTTCCGTTTCCTCCACCCTCTGGGTCTTCCTACCGACGTCCTGTCCTTTTCTACGTAAATCAATGCGGCCAGCACGCCCTCTCCTTAACCCCGTGACGCATGACTGGAATATTCCTCCGGTCCTCCGCGTTCATCCGCGGTCTGTTTATCCCACCCACCCCCCTACGGACTCGTTTCGCCTGTGGAGCATCGATACACCCCGTTTTTTGGTCGTCGATTCAGGACGAAGAGGGCCACGGAGACAGGCTAGACACCGTTGGACCGGCTCGTTAGGGGCTGTTAATTGAGGTTGCATAGGAGAGGGTTGGAACAGGGTGGTTCGCGTGGATCTTTGACGATTCGGGGATTCTTGTTTTTCTTTTCTCTGTTTCGTGGAATGAATTCTTAATTGGGTGTTTATACGCGAATGGGTGAATCTATTGTGCAGAAGGTGGAGAGGAACTGTTAGGTGTATGGGGTTGATTTGGGGTATGGATGTTTGAAGGGGGATTCGTGTGGCACCTGGACGCAATGAAATGTGTTTGCGCTGTCAGGTGTCTCCGATGGGGGATGCTTATCATTTTAACATGTCGAATGCCGTGGGGGTCATCGATGGCCGATACGGCACTTAAGGGGTCATTCTATTTCGACGGCTGAAAAAGTTAAGCTTTAGGATTAATTCTTTCTAACTAGTTTAATTCTTTTTTGTTTCAAGTATTTTCTTGGGATGAATGTGGCATTTGAAAAAAGTAGTTAAATAAATACTAACAAGATGCATTTCATTACATATATCATTTACTGAGGAAAATTCCCTCTGATAATCTGTTCCAATATCATTGTTATTAAAGAGCGATCAAGAATTACTATTCTCGAAGGCGCCTTCCATAACGCCAGCCGTCGGTAGAATCGACCACAAGATGTTCCCTGATTTTTTTTTTAATACAATTATTTCGTACTCGATCGTAGGAGGTCCACGCCGAAAATGAAAACCGAACCCACATGGATACCCGTGCCGATCGGCCACGCGATCCATGATTTATGTCTCATTAAGAATGTTCCAGTTTGATTCATCCCCGGGCGGAGTGATTGATCGTTTACCCCTAATTAGAGATCGGGGAGGCCTTGAAAAACTAGACGAAATTACGCGTGACACGAGCGGAAATTAGGTTCGCGGCGAACAGAATGATCTATGACCGTTATACTTCAGTAACCTTAGCGACAACCGCGGCTAAGATACCAGCGGGACCGTGCGGTCGTCGCTCTATTTCCGATGGTGCGACTACTCGCGGGAGGCAATTATCCTCTTAATTAAAAGCTGTTTCCTCGAGCATTCCGCTCCCGTTTTAGACAGATCCGGACCGAAAAGAACGGTAGCGTAGTTCTTTGTAGATTCTTCCGTCGTTCTATCCGATCGGCTTGGATTTTTTTTTCTATGGTATCGTAAAGTGCTGTTGACATTCGGGTATGTATTACACAATTGTGGAAATATGGAATAACACTTTGGGCTACGACAGTAAAATCGAAACAGAACAGGGAAAAATCTTAAGGCTAATTAGAGCAGCTGCATGGTATGTGGCTAACGAAGATATTAGAAAATCTTTAAATATTAATACTGTTATTAGCAAAGTATTAAAAATGCCATGGTAATTATAGAATTAATAGACCAGAACGTAATCTAGTAATAATTTTCATTGCGAGAAGTAAATAGAACAAAAAAATTCGGTATGTAATCGCGCATATATGAGCAGTTGCCGATTATCGATATGCAATTAACATTTCTCATAGTCTATTGAACAGCAATTAATGTTAATTATTAGCTACCTGTGTTTGTATAATTGTTTTGATGACATTATTCGGGGATCGTTATTGAACAATCAATATATGAGGAAATAAGATATTGGGACGTTGACTTTTGACTTTTACCATCGAAAAGAGTGAAACATTTTCAAAAACAATACGACTTAATACACTTTGGGGACCAGATAAGATCTACTACCTTCATAAATTGGTTGACAGAGACACTTATTTCACTCTGTCTGTTCCAAGTAAAACATTCTAATTCGCGGCAGTCCTTCACACTCCTTTGCCAAACTAATGTTTTTCATCCCTGTCACTGTTTTGCAAGGGTACATCTCTATTCCCCTCCACACACACACAAAAAAATCGTAATCTTCCCGCCGGTGTATTCACCAAATCACATCCCCGTCCGATTTAACTCGCAGATTAAGAACGAAACCGCCAGGTTGCGACAATTTACACCCCCTACCATGTTCGATCAGATATTTCGACAACATACATATTCCAGCCGGACCATGAATGCGCACCACACCCCCCCCTCCACCCCTTAGATCGAACAATGCCGTCGTAACGGGGGATCATAATGGACCTAATGACGACACAGCTTTCCGGATAATTCGATGTCAAGGAGCCCAGGACGATTTCGTGAAGGACGCGTGTGTCGCCTGGTCGAATAGGGCCCAGAGGAGGTGATTACGGGGTGTATATATCGATGGTTGGCGCGGGGATGACGACGCCCACGTGCTCGCGAAACGCGTGAAAGGGTCGTGTCGGGTACATATATAATATATCGCATTAGGTTATAGTGGGGGATGGGTAGTGGGGTGGGTTAGGGGGTACGCAGGGACCGTAGAGTATCGCTTACGCGTTATTATTGCAGCGATACGACACGCTACGGTGTCACCCGTGACCTCCCATGGGGGGAACCAAGGCGAGATAGAGAGAGAAAGATCTACCATATCATATATACAATGTAGGTACCAACTGTCACACCATCGGCGAGGCGACGGGAGAGATCCCATGGAAACCGGCTAGGCGTGCTTTATGGTGCGTCAAATTAAAAGATTCCCTCCTTTGCGTTGCCCTAACTGCGATCTGATCCACTCGGCCCATGGAGTTCCAGGGGGCTAAATGCGGAGGCGACGGGGGCGACTGTGTGTGCGTTCTTGCCGCTTTGTATTTCTCGCGACGATCGATCCTGGATCGACCACCGGTAATCGTTGGTGAGCCTTAATTCGAGGCGATTGCATCGCCTGGAGGATCTTAGGATCGTTGGGGATCCACGATGGTCTTTTGGATTCGAGTGGGGATCGGTGAACTTCTACTGATGGCTAATTCGATTTGAATTTTCTCGTCTGCTTGAGACAGGCTGGATTTCTTTGCCGTGAATGTTCTGAGTATTGATAGGACCACGGTAAATGCTCGGTTAATTGTTAGAGGCTGGATTCTTCTCCTGCAAATATCTGACTATTGATAGGAGCACAGTAATGACCGGTTAATTGTTAGAGGCTGGATTCTTCTGCTACGAATGTCTGAGTACTTATAGGACCACGGTAATGCTCGGTTAATTGTTAGTAATAAATTTATCAAGTAATCATTTTACGCCACTATAAAGTAATAAATGTGGCCCTAAATATGTAATTTTTACGAAACATAATATAATCACAATCAGACTCAGGTAATAATACTCCTCGTCTGGGAAGAATTCATAAAAAATTATGAATTCGTGTTTCATATTTTTTTGCTCTCAATAGAGACAGTAGTTCCATCGTTGCTCGGTAATTTGTCCCATAGGCGTTCGCAGTTTCAAGGCGAGAAGAGGCGTACAGGATGTTAAATCCGAAAGGATAGTTGTCGGGAGCAGCGAAAGGATTAAAGGGGGTGCTAAATAGGTTGCGAGGAACGCGAATCTTCGGGTCGGGATTTTCGCTCGCGTTCTGCCGGCGAATTAGACACAGAGATGAAACGAGAAGCGTTTGATCTAATTACGTGACTCGTTGCCTTGATCTTTTATACTTTCGTTAAATCTCTCTTCCATGGAACAATGCTTTTCATCGTTCTATCCTTTTTCACAGAGCAAAAAACCTCGTGTCCCTTTATGAAAGTATGCTCGCTTGTTCCACTGTTTTCACGATGAAACCAACGAAAATCCCGTCAAGAGTATTGTGGCTCCCAGGATAACTCGGTTAATTCGCCTAATACGAAAGCCCTACAGCGTGTTAGCTGGCGTTCGCCTTCATTAATTTTCGCCGAGCTCCCCCATCGAGCGGAAAATGCCTCTATTATAACGCCAGAACCTATTGCTCGAAGATTCCCGTGGCTCTCGAAATAACCTGTGATAATAATAGTTTAGAATCCATGGTCGAATGTAGTCTTAAGGTAATTAACATCATTGTAGGTTAATTAACCCATAGGATAGCCTAGATCTGGTACAAATGTACCTCCACTACAAGGCGTAGAGGATTAAAAATCATGTTGACCTAAAAGTGGCAATGTTAAAGTAGCAATATTAAAAAAAAGTTTGATATCAATAAGTTAAAGCATTAAAAAATTATAAAAATCCACATTTGGGTAGACTAGAAATGGCAATATCTCGAAACCTCCAAGTTTTACAGATTTTTCGTGATGCACTCTTTTGTTCAGTAAGTGACGATCTATCAAACGCCATTGGAGTCGATGATGGCAAAAAGAAAAATAATTACCCCTTTGTCGCGGAGGTCTCGGCTGAAGCTGTACGCGTTCGACGTTCTATGGACGGTGCCAGAAGCGTTTCTCGCGGGGAATGCGCAAAGTGGCCGGCTGATCGACCGGTAGGCGAAACGCCTGTCCGAATTTTGGCGACGATTCGTGGCTAATGGACCGTATTATCGGCGCCGATTCGCCACGCGACGGGGATATTTATGCTCCAGACGGCAACACGGATCACGGATCGCTCTGACGAATGCCGTTCGATCCTCAGGTATCCACGATAAATCATTCTAACGAGCGAGCATCGGGCACGTATGGTGCTTGGAAAAATTGCCGATTCTCGCGGGTGATCGAGCGAGGCGCCGGGATTAAATTGAAGCTGAAATTTGAGGCGGATCGAACGGTCTTTCGTTCGAAGCTTCGTTTGAGAATTCTGCGCTAACGAGTGGTTAAACTCGGTTTAAAGGAAGTCAACGGAAGTTGACTTCCTTTAGCGATCAGTGTGAAAAATGATATTTCTAGTTTTGACGTGAAAATACAGTAAGATGCACGTATCGAGACCATTTTTGAGTTAAGTAATCGCGAGAAACAATTTTTTCCTCTGAAAGAGGTGTTTTAGCGTTAGAGGGTTAACAATAGTTTTAAGAAAATTAAAAAATAGTTTCATAGACTTCAAAATAATAATTTACAACATATATATTTTTTGTACACATTTTTTTCTATCTCCAGTAACAGAGGAGATTTTCAGGTGGCTTCTATTAGGTGCCTCACCCTGTACAAGTTACCCTAAAGCTGCGTCTACACTATCTAGCAAAATAGTGTTATAAAACAAATTGTTGTATAACTTTACTATATGTATAACACAGAAATACCATTTTTCTTTCTGTTTACCTAACAGGTTTTATAACTTTGCAATATATGTGTAGACGCAGCTTTAGGTCAAACTCAATATATTGCCTAGTCTCTGATAACTGAAACATCCACCTATCCTTCTCACAAGCAATCCCCAAAAAACAAACGTCCACCCACCGCCTCCAAAAAACGACATAATCCTCATCAGCACCATTGCTCTCAAATCCCCCCTCCCTCCATCCACATCGCGAAATCGTAAATTCGTACATTACCTCAAGGAAACAGTAATATCCACCGTCAAGGTTCGCGCGCCGTCACTTGTCCGACCGAAATACGAGAGACCGACCGCGACCGTCTTCTGGGGGCGTCCGTTTCATCTTTCCTGGGTCGGGGCAATCGCGAGGCTGGTCCTCGTTTACGAAAGTGATTTCCGAGCCCCCTAAACGTCTGTCGTTCCCGATTCGAAACCGCGGGCGCCGGGCAAACGAGCCGCCCGCCGTTCGATCTTAATTCGCGAGTGCAAAAAAACGAAACAGGAAACCAAAAACAAAACAGAGAACACGAAGTCTCGCGTCGCGGAGACATGCAGCCGTCGGCGACGACGGAAAGAACGTTGGTCCCCGGGCTCGGTTCACGTCGTTCTCCCCCCTCCCCCCCCCCCCACCCCTCTTTCGCGCGGCCCGTAACTTTCAATTCGTCCTCGCGTCTGGTGAGACGCGCCGCGGCTGGAGGGGTGGGGGGAAAGGGGGAGGAGGAACGGCCGAGCGTCTGAATTCTTAACGACTGTACGCGTATTAACGACGTTGAGCCGCGTGGCAGTTTCGCGGCGAAACATACGGCCGTGCATCGTTAGTAAAAATAATTCCGGCCACGCCGCTGTTGGACGTTGGACGAGAGGCATCGCGCGCCGCGGATCTTTCCTTCGTCGCTCGGTCGTACCGGTTCTGTCGCCGAGTAGAGAGTAGAGGGGGGTACGGAGCGGAGAATGGACTGGGAGAAAAACGGGAACGAACCGTGCTCGGCGGGCCTAACCTCTCGCGAACGTGAACGGAACGAGTCTATAAGTCCGTGTCAAACCTCCCGGCGCGAATAAACTCGGACAGTTCTGTCTTAGCAAGGCGAACATCTCTTTCTCTCTCTTTCTTGGCACCCTCCCCTTCACCCTGCTCACGTTTTCGCCGTGACACACGGTCGTCGCTTGGTCCGTGGATCTCTTTCTCTCCTTCTCTCTCTCCTTTCTTCTCCACGGGTTGGACGTTTCGCCTCTTCAAAGTGTCAAGTGACAAACGGTCCCGCTACCGAGTAGGCGTAGTCGTCGGGGTGGATATAATTTGTCAGGAAATCACCCAATTAGCCTCCCAGTTATGCGGCCCAACAGATTTAACCAATTAGTTTAGCTATGCGAGCCCTAATACATTTCCACGCCGCCGCCGGCTACCAGCCGCAGAGACCCGTGTTACTCTCCTCCCTTTTCTGCTCGCGTCTCTCTCCTCTCCCTCCGCGATTCCGGCTATGTGTAGTTCCTTTTAAACGCTTCTTTCGTCGTCTATCCCTATCCGTGGACGTTCTATGGGTTTCGCCACTGTTGCGAATGTTCTGACCAAGGGTGTCCGATCGGTCGATGATGATGATGATGACTACCTTTTGCATCCGTCTAGCATGGATAAGGTATGCTTCGAAGCGTCCAGAATCGGGACCAAGGATATGGTGTAACTTGTCCATGATGATGATGACTATCTTTTTCATCGTGGGTATGGTATTGGTTCGAAGCATCGAGGATCCAGACCTAGAGTGTGCAACCGGTCAATGATGATGACTACCGTTTGCATCCGACTATCGTGGATACGTATGGTTTGAGGTGTCGGGGATCTGCACCAAGGATGTGGTGGAACTGGTCGATGATGATGATGATGTCTGCCATTTTCATGAATCTATCGTGAGTACGGTATGGTTCGAAGCATCAAGGATCAAGATTGAGGGTGTGCAACCGATCGAAAATGATGCTGACTACCTTTTCCATCTATCTATAGTGGATACGGTATGATTTGAAGTGTCGATGATCAACACCAAGGGTATGATTAAACCTGTCGAAGATGATGATGACTACCTCTTTCATCCAACCATCGTGGATAGGGTATGGTTCGAAGCGTCGAGGACCGGGACCACGGGTGTGCAACCGGTCGAGGAAGATGACATCCACGGGGGTATTGGTCTGATCGAATTGTCCCGTTGCGTTCACGCGTTCTGCACATTCTGAACGCGTTCCCCGCGCGCCATGTCGCAGGGGAAAGTGGTTTAGTATCTATTTATGGACCACTGTCGCGCTCCTCCGCCGCAGGGCGAGTGTGGATCGAGAGAGAAACGAAGGGGTGTGAGAGAAACCGAGAGGAGGGGTAGAGAGACTCTGGTATACAGAGTCGAGAGGTGAAGCAATTTGTCTCCCTAATGAGATGTCACCCCATCCGTACGCGTGGAGCTGCGGCCAGTAAGGAGACGGGCGAGCCACGGCGAGAACCGATCGAGCAGAAATTCCCCGGCTCCTGCGACGTTCTTCCGCTATCTTTCGCGCCTCCTGGAACGCACGCATGCACGAGGGATCGCGAAAATGCGAGCTGGACCGTTTTCTTAGAATTTTCACTAATTTCTCCTGGTGCAATAATAACGGCTAATAATGAAACAGCCGTCGATAATGTATTATATTAAATCGTTAGTTGACTACTTTGCCGAAGAACGAAAATGGCAACTATGTTTTGTGTACAAATCTAATACCGTTTTAAAATTACAAGTAAATATATCACGAGTTTTTAAAATAGGTATTAAATGTAATTGAATTAAGTCTTATGTCCCTCTGAGGATGAAGAAGTTATACATCTTACATTTACTATGGAAATTAAATATTGGAAACACCAAAGTACAGTAAATACTCGATCATTGTCCGAATGCTCCTCGACACTGAACAATTAAATATTTCGTAAATTAATGGACATATGCTGTAGAAACAAATATCATTGGCTTCAGAATTCCAAGCTCTATCACTATGCTAAACCTCATTAACAAGTCAGCGTTACACCTGGGGACCTCTCCTTGTCAGTGCCGAGGGGCCTTCAAATACTCATCGAGGATTTACTGTGACATTTCACTTCGACTAATGAAAACTAAATAACATTCCTTTTGCGATTTTCATCGACAATCTAATTCTAACTAGATATCATAAGACAAGAGACCAACAGATGCTGCATAATTGTCCACAAAAGATTGTAACCCTTGCTAAAAACTCGAATTAAACTGCAATTAAACTTCCTGAAAAAGTAGTTGAATGGAAATTCATTCGTTTCATTTACTAAAAAATTAACACACACAATAAACGCAGAACCTAATACGTAGGTACTTTAAAAAATACTAATACGTCTCAATACTGTCCTCGTTCACATTCCAGAGTCTCACTCCACCATTCGTTCGTCATTTCCTCGAGTCTCCACCGCGATTTCTGAAATCGTGACCGCAGATACGTGATCGGACTGGCCACCAGAAACTTTATAACGCTCGTTTTCATTCACGAACGACCACGGCCGGTTCCCTTAAACACCATTCGAAGGGGGAAGGGGATTTTTACTGCGTACGTGGCAGAGGAGGGGGATCGCCGATTTTACGCGCTTTTACACGGTAATCGACGCACAGCCGGGGCTCCACGTGAAACGTTTAAGGGCATGAAATCGCAAAATAGTTGTGAAACATTCGCGTGGACCGACGGCGCGCACAAAAGGGCGGCGATCTCGTCCGGTTATGAAAATACGATTAGCCGCACGTGAAACGTTCAACCCCATAGAGGGGGATGAAACGTCGCTGAAACGAGTCGATTTTTAATCATTGATTCTATCGACATCTATGAGTGTCAGCATCATAGCAACCAATCGAGCAATTTTGTTTCGAGTTGGTCGTCTTTCATGGGCTGCAGCACCATCTTTATTCCATATTTCTAATTAAACAAACTTTTTATGTATAATTCAAGGTGTATTAAATATACAAGAAAAACGGTCAGCGTGGATAACTTTCATTAAGCCCTTAAACAAAAATTCCTTAGTTTCAGTGATATGAAATAGATCTCCACGTTTTCAGTTGTCAAATTTAAGTATTCCTACCAAAAAATGAAGAAAAAATGATGAAAACAGTTTTGTTTAATATCGATATTTTCGATTTAAAAATACCACGATACGAAATATGTATCAGTCTCATAATTTTGAATGATTTAGGGGTCTAGGTGTTAAAGGGTTAACAAAAGCCCATATCACAGTACAATACCCCTTTTATTTGTGAACACTGCCAGGACATGTTGCTTGTTCTCTAACTTGTGAACACTTGCAGGATACGTTGCTCCCCCAGTATTCCCGTAATTATTCGCGGCTCTTTTTCCCGACAGCGGAATCTCCAGTAGCGTTTTAATCGCGGCAACCGAGGCTGAGAGGTCGATCGAATAGGGTAACATGGTACGGTTATAGTGAAAGAGAAATCGAGATAGATGGGAAGGGAGGAAGGGAGAGAGTGACAGAGAACGGTCAATGGGACCAGTTGGAATACAGGATTGCTCTGGTCGATTCTAATTGAATCGTCCTCTGGCCTCTAAGCGATCGCAGATCCGCCCACTGTTACCGACGAGCGAGACGTCCGACCCAACCCCCTGCAGCCCTCACGGTTTCTATTACGCGTTTCAGGGCACAGATTCCGCAGCAGATGACTCGTCTTATTTTAGACGCGATCGGGTCGAGCCGTCCTCTTCTTTCTTTTTTTTTTCCCCCTTTCCCGCCCGCCGGAACTCATCGTCGTCGATAATTGCTTGAAAATTAATTTCCCGGGAGCGGGAAATTGACGTTGGTAACGGGACCCCGTGTGGAATTTTCAAGTCCAGTGAAACGGCAGAGACGAGACAGAGAAAGAGAAAAAGGCTTGGGGAAAAATAGAAACATCGATCGTCCGTAATACACTATCGGTTGCATAGTTCGAGGGGTTGGATGTGAAATAGTAAATAACAGTAATATCACAAGCAGAGAAGTGAACAATGATATAATGGCGATTCTATTTTTCTTTACTTCTTGTCTTTTCGCCCACGCGCGGTCACAATTGCGCAGGAGATGTCGTTCCGCCGAACAAACCGTCTCTCCGTCATGTTCCGCATCGGGCGTTATTTTTAAAAACCGTCCGAGAACTTTCCCACCCTGCCGTCGTTGCGCTCGAATTTAATTCCACGCGCAGTGCTCGTCGATAAAATACCCCCTCCACATCCTCGTATACAGTAAATTATCGATGAGTGTTCGAAGACCCCTCGGCATTGAACATTAAATATTTTATAAACTAATGGCCATATTCGGCCGAAACAAATATCAGTAGCTTCAGAATTCCAAGCTCTATCAATGTGCTAAACCTCATTAACAAGTCAGCGTTACACCTGGGGACCTTTCCTCGCTAGTGTCGAGGAGCTATCGAACACTCATAGACGACTTACTGTATTACAAACCGGTAGACAGTTGGAGAATTTGATTATAGTATGATTCGAGCCATTTATCCGCTAAAGTGATCGAGTCCACAAAAAAGATCGAAGAAATTAATTTTAAATACACAAAGTTAAGCCCCAATCAAGTGCTTTGGCGCGGAAATTTAAAAAAAATTCAAAAAGTAGAGTCAGTCATTACAGGCACAGTTACAGGTGATGCAAGCTGAGATAATTGTAAGTGATAATTACTAAAGTTCGTGAATGGTGTACAGCACGTGTGCTTGTAAGGGTCGAAGCAGCCTTCGAGCGCTCATCGATGATTTACTGTACCGCGTAGGCAAATCATTGAGCCAGCCAGGGACCACAATAAGCACAAACAGGTGCCTCGTGCGATCGCACGCTCACGAACGCTCTGATTCAGCCAGTCGCTCGTTGAACCTTTCCCCAACCCTCGGGTGTACATAAGACGGTCTCCCCTTTTTGTGGGATCCAGAGGGCCGGGGTGGGGGCGTCGTGGCGGGGATTCTGAGCGCGTGGGGTATTAAATTAATGTAGTCGACTCCGTAGCCGGCGATTAAACAAAGGGTGAAAATTGAGCACCGTCCAGGCCCGCGGCGAGCGGGCACACGCGGCTCGAACAGCGCATCGACTGCGCCCAATCCACCCTCCCCCATTCCACCCCCTCAGCCAGCAATTTCGTGGCTCGATCGTTCGTAACGCGCGCGGCTTTCATCGTGGACAACGATGATTCGCGCGCTGCGCTGTCGGGATGCCCAGGAGGCGCGCTAGAGCAATCGTCCGCGGCGGGTTATTGTGCGCGCGTGTCGGTTCGGAGTAGCAGACATCCGAGCGGTCTACACGTTTTCACGGACGCGAGGATGGTTGCGTGGGCCAGGGGTAGGGTGGGAGAGGTTGCGTTTAATATATGTAAACCGGTGTACATGTATATATATATATATATATATATATATATATATATATGTATGCGTCGGTTATGTACCTATGTACACATCGGCGGACCGCCGTGGGGGCCGGGCTCCGTTCGTTGAATGCGGTTTAATATTAATGGGAACTGATGATAAGCAGCGCAAACAAGCGTCGAGTCTCCGGGGAGAGATCTGCCTTCTGTTACCCCCCGGGTGCAGTGGGGCTTGTACCGAGCCCGTACACATCGACGCGAACGACAACGACGAGGAGAACGTAGTTGGTAGAGGTGGGACCTGTGTGCTTCGTCGTTTGCTGGAGGAACCGTTTGGCAGCGTAGGGCACACACGGACCATCTTCCCGCTAAGGGCCACCGCGATCGTTTACTCGTCACGCGTACACACAGTGCCTAACTCGGGGAACTTACTCGCGCACAGATGCGTACGAATGGTGGGGTTGCAGAGGGCTGGGGGGGAGGATAGGGGTTGTTGGCTCGTTTGTCGCTACTTACTTTGGACGTTTCCTCCCTTTCTATACCACGTGCTCCCTTGTTACTACAGCACCTCGTCCTTCTCTCTCTATAAACGCGCACACCCCCCTCTTGCGGACGGAGGCGAGCCTCTCCTGCGATTGTGCCCGGCTAACCTATTCGGTTTCGGCGGCGAGTGTTTGCTCGACAAATTAGAAAACGATCGGCGATCGACTCGATGAAGGGAGCCGGCCGCCGCTGGACCCGGGGGGTTGATTCGGAATGTTTTGGGGAACGACTGGCACAGCCCTTCGTTGCAGGGACGTTACCACCGCATGGAAATTACTCGCTAATACTTTG
Source organism: Dufourea novaeangliae (assembly GCF_001272555.1). Taxonomy (NCBI): domain Eukaryota; kingdom Metazoa; phylum Arthropoda; class Insecta; order Hymenoptera; family Halictidae; genus Dufourea; species Dufourea novaeangliae. The sequence goes on along the minus strand of NW_015374023.1, from coordinate 1,313,102 downwards.
TAAATTCCTGGGGCATTTGTTAACGCTTTACTCGTATTAGGCCGCGGTTATTTAGTGGGCGTTGTTGGGGCAGAGGATCGGGGTGTACGTGGTTTTCAGACGGTATTTTATTTCGTGGAACTTCATTCTGATCTGGATCACAAGATACATGAACTTTTGAAAGGGTTTTTTGATAATGAACCTAGCGAATTTTTAAAAAGGAATTTGGTGATTTTGTTTTCTATACGCTACGTGGTATAACTATAAAAGCACTCTAAAATTTTCAATCCTTATGTATTGTTAAAATAAAATTCGTGGAAGTGATCGTAGAATGATTTCAGTGGAATTAGGGAAGAATTATTGTTAAAAACTCACTGTTAAAGTGCCACGATTCATCTGAATGAACATTCCTAAATGAAATTAACACACTAATTGAGCAGATTTCTAAGACTGTTCAAAACACCGAATGTACTTTACTAAAAAATCGTTTCTTTCTTTTCAATTCTAATTATTTCTTATTCTAAGTTTAGTGATATAAGTGTCCGGTGATTTATGGCATGGAGTGTATATTTACGCCACGCAATGTACGACCATTGACGCGATAACGCGTGAACAGGCGCCAAAGTGTTAATTTCAGTAACAAAAAAAAAAACACTGAAATTCAAGATCACGACCCGTCTTTCATACGAGAACGACTACAATTCCTTCCGTATGACTAACCCCCCTAAAAACACCAGCATAAACATCTCCCCGCAAGAACTTGTCTTCATATTTGCTCGATTCTACCCGCTGAAAGCGTTCCAACGACGAGAGCAATCTCGCTCCTCGTTAACTGCAAACATCAACACGAAGACTCGGCCCCGGCGACAACATTCAAAGACACCGGGTGCGCTTCGTTCCGCCGATGTTGCGCGCGCAATTACTCTAATTGCTTCGAATTACGATCATCTCGCGCCGTTCTCGTCGAACACTTGGCCCTCATACACGCCCCAATAAAATCGTTGGAAACGGGATCGAGGGAACGATAGATCACGAATAATCAGTAAAACAACGCGAAGTGAATCATGGTGTATCGACGAGGGATTTACAAGATTTAAAATTACCTTGTAATCTATATTTTAATATCTCTACCCGATTCTGCAGCCCAAATAATTAAATCCCCATTAATTATTTATACATTACAAGTCAAGATATACCCACGAAATTTTTAAAAATTTCACATAATACTTTTGTGTTTTATTATTTCGGCGAAGGGGGTTGTCCCTGTCGCCCTCATTGTATCCGCCACTGGTGGCGTCCGGTCTTCGCGTAATGGAGCATCGGTTGACTAATTTGCGCCCGTGATCATCGGCGGGTTGCGACACCGGTGTATCTCGTTTGCGCGGATATTCTCGTCGGACGGTGCTCGCCAACGAGAAATACAAAGCCGCCGCCTCCTCGCCCTCTTCCGCCCCCCCATCTGGTTTCCTGCGGTGCTGCTTCGGAGCAGAGTGGAAACGCGAGTATTAGAGCAACGGAGAGAGATAGAGATAGAGCAAACGCGGAGGAGGTGGTGCACGGCGGTACCGGGAATAGGGATTCCATTATTTAACCGAGGTAGTTTAGCCGAGTATTAGGGGTTTGAGTTTATGACACCCCTCGGCTGTCCGGATTGCCTATTAATACGATATGAGCCTCGCTCTACGGGCGCGCCTCCGACTCGCATCATCGCGCACCATCCCCCTCCCCTTCTCCTCCCCCAGGACAGCCGAGACCTAACACCCAGAGCACGAATTTTTTTATCGCAACGCGACGCTTTCGTATGAATGCGAAAATCTTCTTTTCATCCCCCAACGGCGAAGCGTACCTACCCGCCCAGGGATCGAGCCCAGGCCGCAGATATACTCTCCCCGGGCATCATCATCGCAGGCTGCTACTCCACCCCCTGTTTTCAACGATATCTTTATTGCCTGTTTTCATTCCGGACGATCTCGCCAGGGTAATTTATCCGTGGTGGCATACACGCGGGGGTGAGCAGTTTTTTATTCAAGTTTGTGTAAGCCGCGACCGAACTTTCGTAGAGGTGATCCGAATACAGTCTAAATATGGGATAGTTGAAATTATAGGGCAGCGACCGTGTGATGATAAAAAAATTCTAGATGCTGCTATTGTCTAGTTGGCCACTTGATGTACGTGAGGTTAGTATTCTTTTTTGTCTTGAACTAATGTGAAGTAATGTCAGGGGAAATTAATTTTGTATTGCATAGATTAAAATATGAACAGAGTAAATGAAATCCATAACTATTGGTTGAAAGTATAGGGTAACCCTATCCGAATCTTCGGTATTGTTTGCACATTACGATGACCGTGTGACGATAAAAAAATTTTGGGTGGTGCTACTGTCTAGTTGGCCACTTGATGTATGTGAGGTTAGTATTCTTTTTTCTCTTGAACTAATGTGAAGTAATCTCAAGGGAAATTAATTTTGTATTGCGTAGATTAAAATATGAACAGAGTAAATGAAATCCATAACTATTGGTTGAAAATATCTATCCGAATCTTCGATATTGCTTGCACATTACGATGACTGTGTGATGATAAAAAAATGTTGGGTGGAGCTACTGTCTAGTTGGCTACTTGATGTACGTGAGGTTAGTATTCTTTTTTGTCTTGAACTAATGTGAAGTAATGTCAAGGGAAATTAATTTTGTATTGCATAGATTAAAATATGAATAGAGTAAATGAAATGCCTAACTATTGGTTGCACGTCGGGATACGAAAGCAATGCTGAAGAGGAACATAAAAATTTGTTTGAAGAATAAAAATATAATTTGTAAAAGAATTTTGTTACGTTTATATTATTTCCTCTGTATTAGATAAATATGTTCTCTAGACACCTATTATTGAAAATGAGCAAATTATTATTCTTATATTACTTTTTCGCAGTTATTTTATAATATAACATATTTAATCAAAAGAAATCGCAAAATATGAAAGAATTAAATTGTTAAGAATGAAGTACATATATGATCATAAAAATATGTGGTCCCATTTCAACATCGATGACTTGGAAATTTCGAAAAACACGACCTTAAGAAAAAATGTTTCTTTATCACATTATTTGCTACTACCAAGAAAATAATATTTTCCTCTCAGATTTTCTGCTATCAGAAAAAAAAAAGTGTGATATTTAAGGGTTCACATTACGTGGAACATCCAGTACATTCTCCCTCAACGAGATCGCCGAGTCCGATAAGAACAGTTACACGCCCACACCGACCTCGCCTACACCTTTTCCGCAGTAACGACTCAATTACTATCGCCGGCTACGAAGTTGCGTAGTTTCTTTTAGACCGCTGCTGTCGCAGCGAAGGTAGCAATAGCAGCTCCATTCACGGGAAAACTGGCAAACGTATCGAAAAGGTTACGCGATACCGCCGGTTAACGATCTCGTTGCGTCCGACATTCCCGTGATTTCGAACTTTACGTAAACGGTTAAAACGCCCGGGCTACGAGAAGTTTGTGCTTCGGCTTATATCCCCGGTACAAATTGTCTTTCGCTTAAGAGCTAATTAAGAGGCGGCCACCAACCCAAGACGGTTCTTCTGCCGTCACGAAATATCTCTAAACGTGTCCTGACCCTTGGAGAACTCGACCAAGCTGAAGAGACCTCCTCCCCTCACGGCGTTCTACCTATACAGAGCGAACCGAGTAATCGTTACGACCTACCCGTAGAGAGATAAGAGCATCGACTCGCTTTTGCCCCCGATTCCATCCTCCCCTTTCTCCCATCCCTCGATACACCCCACTCTACACCTGGTCCACCGGTTCCTGGAACCATAGAATATCCAACCTGGATTCCCCGGAGTCGACTTATCCCGCGTATATACTCCAAAAGGCGGGTGATCCTCGATGAACCGTGACAGGATCCAGTATCGTATAGGTTTCCGGTGATTCCGTGCCGCGAGCACCAAACGGCCTCGAGTCATTGAAAGCGTGTTACGTTCGATTTAAGAGTTACGAGCGACCCGGACGTTTAGAGGACCGTGATATCCTGAACGATCGTGAACATTCATCGCCGATACCCTAAAAGCAATAATCCTCCTGAAACCCCGTTGGTCATTCGAAAAATCGAGCGAACAAAATATTACCGTATTAATTATTTTGTTCGACGACTGCTAGGCCAGTCAAGATCCTTCTTCCCCTGATTAATACAACGTGAACACAGAAGAGACGCTCTACCTTTCGGACTGTCAAGTAATATAGAAATCGAAACCAGCCTGCTGGTAACTGTCCCTGGCTCAATTAAGTGTCCCCCCGTTTGTCATCGGCGTAATGGCCGGCCGTGACGGGTGAACGAGTTCAGTCAGTCGCTACTAATTTACCCGTTCGCTGCCTCGAAAATAGGATACGATAACACGATTCGAGCTCCCTAAATATTCACGCGTGGCCAGAAGATATCGCCGCAACGAGCAGCTGATTCCCCGAGACACGGTGGATACGGTGGGGGCGTCTCGGGCGAGAAGAAACGGCATGGAAAAGTAGTCGGAAATCGTAAACTGCTCGACACCTCGGCCCTCCTGGACAAATAAGACGCCGAGCGGAGAAGACGGAGCGGCGACGACAACCGTACCGGCAACGACGACGTGAAAGAGAGAAAGAGAAACTGTTTGTGTCGCAGTATACTCTGACACTTACGCACAAACTGTGGTTCACTGGTCCTCCATTCAGCTAGCGGACGCTTGGAAGGAACCAGTGGCGGGGGTATGGGAGGGTGAACGGGCCACGGGACAGCTAAATAATAATTCTCACTTAACTAACTCGGTTAACTAGCTTCGCCGTGGCTAATAATAAAGGCGTCGTCGTGGGTACAGAGCTGTCGGGTGGGTCCACGAGGTCGGGGGGTGACAGGGAGAAGATCGTTTTCAGAGGGTGCCACGACGTCGTCGAGCACCGTGGCGAGAAGATGGCCGCGGGGTGGGAGAGGGAGGATGGACGGACGGACCGACTGCCGCGGAGCGAGTCGAGGTCTGAAGTCAATTTGTCGGAGAATGCGTCGGCCAACACGTGCGCCCATGAGCATCTCCCCTCCAGGCTTCCAGCTCGTACCAAGACTCCGACGTTCGCCTGAAAAACACGACGAGATTCGAAGAGGGATTTCGGGTTGGGTGTATACCAGGAAAAAGACAATTAACCCAGCTGATGGATCGAGCGAGCCTAGACTCGCTGTCTACGAATGAGACCCGGGGATCTCCTGAAGGAGGCTAGACGGGGACATGTGCCGGAACGACTGCAGTGTCTTATTTGGGAGAAATTGAGAATTTAGAAGGTCTTCTGGTACGTCGTGAGCTACGAGAATTATTGGGCGTGCCAGGTGTCGGAGGACCGAAGTAAAATGCAAACGAGCCGGGGTAATGCCTGATGAAAGAGGGGAAAAAAAAGAAAGGGACCGGTAGAAGGCGTTCGTCGCGTCAGATTTGATTTGCATAGCTCTCTAAATGCTTCCGTTCTTCGAAGACGAGGAAGATTTCTGTCTACCGTATCGACTCACATATTCAGCCTAGGCCCTACAGTCTAGATCGGCAATCTATGACTCGTTTGATAATTTCAAGTGACCCACTTTAGTTCCTTGAATAAAGTATAATATATAAAAATAAATTATAAAACAGAACCATGAAACAAACACTTTGTGAAAATATAAATAATAGATTAACATTGACCCGGTCTAGACTTTGCAGTATAGGGTACAGAACATGGAGACCTTCAGGGTAGCCTAGCCTTGAGAAAACGCTAAAGACCGTCAAAAGTATTTTTTATCGATGACCAGTCGTACGTCCCACGAAAAGATGTATCCCCCACCCCTCCTCTATTTTAGATGGTCCTGGGTATTCGTAGATCCGGGGGCGACCTTTCGGTCGTCAGTGGGGTTGCTCCGCAGCCCGGCCACTACGTAGGTATCCACTTATAAACACGACCCTACTTACTCTTTCCGTAGTCCTGGCCTCGTAGGACTCGCGTCAGAGCGGTAAAAGGGTAGATAGATACACGGCACGGTATTAGTAGGTATTAGGTGTTGGCCTGGGAAAGGCTGCACGTGCTTGCGAGGAATCCCATCCCTCCTGCGAGTTCGGATAATTCTTTAAGTGCTTCCTTTCCCCCTTCGCGGTTCCAGCCCCACATCAGAACCGATGCGCTCCGCGGTGCTGCTACTTCGAGGATCTATACACCCGTGCCGTTGGGATCTCTCTCCTTTTCAGTTGGTCGTTTGTCGCCTACGATCGCTCCGGTCCGATCCTCCCGCCCAGCTAGCCCAGCCAGACGGCTTTCAGCAATTTTACGTGTGTACGACTCCGATTCCAGCTTTACCAGGCCGCGTGTACACCTCCGACAGACAGCCCCTTAATCTTCTTAACGCGAAGTTAAGCGTCCGACCGAGTCGGATGCGTCGACTTTAATGCATCCGATAATCGGATAGGCTCTCGAGTGGACGCCTCAACGTTTCGCACGCGTTACAACATCGTAGATTAATTATCTATCAGGAGGATGAAGGGGGTGGGTGGTAAAAGTTAGCACACTGTTCGGCGTGTCGTTACGCGACAGTGTTATGGAGATTCCAGGATCGATCCTACGAAGACTCTGCTCTCTGGCTGAGGATCATTGGTGGGCAAATTGCGGCTCCCGTGACTACTCTGTGTGGCTCTACGGATCACTTTAAAAAATCTTTGATATCCTACCAGCCAGAATGTATGTTTATTATTTATTATGAACTTGTATTATTTATGAATGCAAGTTTAAAATAAATCATTTTTCTGGCTCTTGAACATTCGACAAATGTTTGAAAAGTATTACAGTAACTCCTCGGTAGGTGTTCGAAGGCTCCTCGGCATTGGACATTAAATATTTTATAAACTAATGGCCAAATACGACTGAAACAAATCTTATTGCCTTCAGAATTTCAAGCTCTGTAATTCTATTGAAACCTCATTAAAAATGTCAGTGTTACATCTGAGGACTTCTCCTTGTCAGTACCGAGGAATCTTCGAGCATTCATCGAGGATTCACTGTATATTTGACACTTATTATCGAAAAACCCGCCCCACCTCTGTCGTACCGTGTGGTTCACGCTCGAAATTCCACCGACAATTCTTCCCCAGGCCGATTCACGGTGCTCGCCGCCAATTTACGGGGCCGCGATGACGGCGGCATAAATAGAGCGTTACTTTCGCAATTTCGAAACGGCGAGCTTCATAATTAGAATAATATTGCCGCACGCGAGACTCGTAATTCCCGTAACGCGGCGCAGTCGAGCGAAGCTGTAGCCGGTAAATGACGTAATTATCGCTGAATGAGCGTGCACACGCGCGCAGAGCAAAATTACTTCGCAACACCTAGTTTTCCGCTCGAAAGTCCCCTGCATCTGGTTGCGCGCGCGCGCGTACTCCTCAGTGACGAGGAACAAAATAATCCTGCAGTGTAACACGGTCCGCATTTTGTTCAGACGTATCCTCGGTTTTTGGTCGACAAGGACATCCAGGAAGGCCATTAAAAAAAAAAAAAGGGGTACGGCTGGGGCTAACTGCAGAAAAGTCAACGAACCGTTCGAAGGTTCCTGAACATCTGGATGAAATTAACTAGGCTCTTCCGCAGACAGTCTGTCTACCGCAGACAGTCTTTCTCTCGCCTTCCAAAGATATTTGTGTTGTGTCCTTTTGACGACCCCCTAAGAATGCTCGTGGACCGACTGATCATTAACATTGGTTGCGCGCACGGTACGTCAGGAGACTCGAGGTCCAACCTTCACTGACGCACAGCGCTTCAGAATAAATACACCTATTTAGCAGCTTAGAGACTTATTTAAGTCGAGCAATGAACAGTTTGAAAACTTATCAATTTTATTGAAATAGAATCGGGATAAAGGAACAAATTTTTATCAATGCCAGGGATTCTTTTCGATGACGTCATCATTCACAACATTGTCGAAATTTTTAGGGAATTTTTGTTTCACTGAGACAGATGACACGAACAGACTCGAGGAGAACAATAATGCGAGGAAGAAATTTTCCATAGTTAATAATAAGTAGACGTGAGTTTTATCGAAGGATAAAAGAAATTTGTTTTCGACCATTCGAGCTCGGTAAATTTTGATTCTGGACCACTGCGCGACGCTCACCCCCCATTACGAATGAATGTTTAAAAATGTAAAGAGAGAGGCCAACCTCGACATTTCCAGGCACTCCACCCGCTCCGCGAAACTTTTACATTCAAACTTCCCTCTTTTGGCGACCGCGCTGGAAAAAAGTTCGAACGAATGAACGGGATAAAAAAAAAAAGAACGAGAGAAAGAGAGAAAGAGATACAGAAAAACGAGCGCAGCGGCGGGAAGACGAATGTTTAAAATTCAACGCGTCGGACAGGGAGAGAGCGACACAGTGGGGTAGGAGCAGAAGCATTGAAATTCGCGACGTCGGATTTATTGGTAATTATTTTTCTCCGCGTGTCCACGGTTCTATAGACGATATCCGACAGGGGGTTGTTCGAGGTAGAGGGTGGGATGGCGGGGGTGGTTGCGGACGTGTTTCGTCAAGCGAATATTTCCGTTGAACGAGAGAGAGAGAGAGAGCCAGAACGCGGCTGGGCGTGGAAACTAAAGCCTGATCATGTCGCGGATGTACATTTTCTACGGGGATCGTATTCAGAGAACGACACGGCGGCAACCCCCGAGATGTGGGGTGCGGAGGAAACGAGCGCTGATACAACCCGTGTTGCCACGCTGGAGGTGTGAGGAAATGGTGGGGGGGGGGTTGGGGGGTTGAATAACGCGACAATTGTCGGACCCGACGATTCGCGCGAATCTCTCTCGCGGAGGACTTGGCTAGCCTGAGTAGGGGAGGGGGTAGGTGGGGGGTGAACGTGAGTCCTTCCGTGAGAGGCCGAGTAGAACGGTTCGGTATCCGGACAGGACCAATGTGTACGAGAGAGCAAGATACGAGCTCAGTTCGAAGAGGGATTGATAGAGAGAGAAAGAGATAGGAATGGTGAACGACGGTGAGGGCGAGGGGTTGTATAGATACATCCCTGCGGCGGTGGTTTGTAATATTATGATAACCCTCCCTGGGCTGCCAGGCTGCGCCTCATCCCCTACCATCGTGTTTCCCTCCTACGCGTCCCAGGGCTTGCGCGGCCACCCTCTTTCAGCGGCCATGTTGCCGGGAAATATGATTATTGTTATTATTTGCACCCTCCTTCGACCGCATCCTCCTGACTCCTCACCTCCTCGTGGCAATCCTCTCATCCCGACGTTCAGTTCCTCTCTTTCTTTCCCTGCTCCGTGGATGGCTACCCATCGTCGTTTCGGTATCATACCACCCACCCAACCCACCCCCCTTCGCCCAACTGTTTTCTCCTTTTCTCTCTATGTTCTCTCCTACTGTTCCGTTCTCTCCAGTTTCCTCTTCACTCATCCCTCCGATCAAAACCCGATTCCCTTCCGTCATCCCCGTCTGTCCCCCGGCTCCTACGAAACGGTACGGCTCTTCTCTACGCTCGACGAATCGAGAGGAAACGAACGAGAACAAGTCCGAGGCAACCACCCGTCAACGGAGTTTCTCTCTTTATCGTGCCGTTTCCATATCGGATCCTTCTCGTCTAGCAGTCCTCCGACATTCTATCGCCATCCACACCCACCCACCCTTCTTCCTGTCTCTGTTCCGTGGTCGCCAACGAAACTTTACGATGCGAAATGCCATCTCCGCGTCGCACTTCTCAACCTCCCCCCCTCGCTACCCCAGTTCGTTTCTAGTTTCTTTTTTTTTTTTGCTCTCTAGCGCTTTACGTTTTATTTTTCACGTGGCTTTTGTCTCCGTTACTCCGTAGTCGTTCTGTCCCACGTCAGGCTTTTTCTTTCTTTCGCGAGCAGTTGATCCGCAACTCGTCCCTGCGGAAACATTTCATCGACCGAGACCATCGTTTCTCTCGTCGTCTTTCTTTTCTTTTTTTTTTCTTTCTTTTGTGCTTCATTCTCCTCCGGGCTCTTTTTCCCGACACCCCCACGCCGAAACTTTTCTCGCGTGACTAATATTGAGAAATATCCACCGCCGAGAATCTCGCCTCGACCTGATAAACTTTCCTCCGGTCGCGGTGAGGGGGATGATCGCTTTAAACGTTCCTGGACGTTGCTATATAACGCCTCGAATAAACACACACACACAGACATGTCCCGTCGTCGCTAGAGATAGACGTAGAAGAAAATAAAAAGAAGGTATACAGGCCCGGTCTACCGTGAAATCCGGACATCAAACTTAAATATCCTTGGCTCGTCTCCCGGCCGCGAACACACGTCCCGGAGATCACCGGGTGTCGACGTGCACGCCATTTCCTGTAAATTCGACCTAATCGTGTTATTCGAGTTTCTCCTCTCGCCCGCCCATTGCCCCGGCGGCTATATAACGGCGGATAGCGTTAAGTGTAACGAGAACACCGCGTCGCGTGAGACGTAAGGAACGAAGAAATAAACGTGCAAACGCCTACGGTGAAGGCGCAAGAGGCGTGGACGGACGCTAGGAACGAGAAGGAAGGAACCGAACTGTGGTGGGAGGAGGATGGAAGAAAAAGAAGGGCTCGCGATTCGCGGAGGTGGTGGCGGTCTCCTCGGTCCTCTTCTCGGTAGTAGTCGCGGAGAGTCGTGGTAATAAATGGGCAACACGAGCGCTTATAAGGGGTAGGTAATCTAAAGCTTTCGAGGCGGTGCGGGGTAACGTCAGAGAAAGCGAAGTAAAGGTGGTGGTATTCCGAGGGGCGAATATGGAGGACTGAAGAGGGGCAGACGGAGAGAAAGAGAGACAGAGAAAGCAATGTGTAGGATGAGAAGAACTGGAGGAGGAGACCGTGGAGGAAGGGGGATAAGGGTGGTTACGGTGAGGGTGTGAGATAAGGTATAAGGTGGGTAAGATGGCGGACAATTTGCCGCTCGACTACTCTTGCCCGCACCCCTCCCTCGACGATTCCATCGCCCCCCCTCCCTGCCCCTTTACCCCTCATGGTCTATGTACCGGGTAATAGATGTTCCTCCTTCGCGACCAACAGAGAAACGTTGAACGCGCGCACGCAAGCAACCCTCTCTCCTCACCCTCTACTCACCTCCACCCTCTCACTCTTTCTCGCTCGTGTTTCATAGAAACCCTCTTCTCTGGTCGTCCTTCTCGCTCTCAGACCGCGAACGTACGAGGTCCACGCGATCCTGTTACGCGACGATGAGAGAGAATCACGCGTGTACGCGAGCGGCACGAACACCGTTGGAAAGTTGCGACCGCGCTCCCCCCCCCCCCTTCCGTAATACACGGGAAAAACCAGGGGGAGGGGGTGAGTATACGCGCGGTATTCACGTGTCCGCGGTACGTAGGTATTTTAAACGCTCTCCACACCATCATCTGCCGCCACTGCCTCCGCCACTGCTCGCCCCTCCTCCGCCACCCCCCACCCCCGCGCAACCGACGGCCTACCCGCCAGACCGCACCAGCATGCTCTCTCTTAGCATTCCATCCGCCATCTTCTCACTTAATAAAATAATTACCCCAGGCCAATTAAGCGTTCTTCACCCCTCCCGCTGCTCCCCTCCCCTCCACCGCCCATTGTTAGGTCTCTCACTCGCACCCGTCGTGGGCTCACCCCCTTCACGAGGAACCGCGTACCCGCGTTCTCTCGCTGCTCAATGTACTACGACGAACTTCTTCGCGACTATTCTCGAAACCTGGTCGTTGTGTCGTCGAGGGTTTCCTGATTTTGTAATTTTTAAGTGTTTCTTGACGCGATTATGGTTCAGGTGTACACGGAGATAAGACTGGAGTGGACGAGCTGTAGGTCTGTTTAGGTGGTTGTTGGATTTTGGGATGTCTTGCTTTGCTGACGGGAGGGTTTTTGTATTTGCTAATATATATATATACTACTTCAGGTGTTCGAAATATATTTAGGAAGTACTATTTAAATTTTATTTGTCCATCTTTATATGCAGGGTAGTTTGTCGGATATTACCACTTCGACTTACGTGATTGTTATTATTTGTAGCGAAAAATGGTTCACGTAGAGTGGGATGGTTTCAGGTGGGGCTGAGAAAGACTATTAACATTAAAATGTGCAGCCCTTCTGAGACCATACAACTCTATGTAAACCATTTTTCGCTACAAATAATAACAGTCATGTAAATCGAAGTGGTATTGTATGGTGAACCACCCTGTATAGGAAGAACGATTCTTTCCTATATTTTTACTATTCTATTTGTAGTAAAGACGTATTACCACGTCAATTGCTCTCACCTTTTGTGTTTGAAAAGACGTATATACTACATACTACGTCATCCGACACCAAAATGTAAAGCTGCGTTTACACTACGTATATGTATAGTGTAGACGCAGCTTTATATACGATATAATATATTAGACAGATACGTTTGTTGGGCTGACGGTAAAATTTTGTAATGTTTGAAGATAATAAACTGTAAAACTTTGAACTTTGAACTTTTATACTAGCTTAGATTTCGCATTTCTATGCGATTTTTGCATGGTTCTAAGAAAAATTAAAGGAGCCAGATCTTCTGTAGGAACTGCGTCTCGTACAAAATAAGCGTGTCCTTGTTTAACGGCTCGCCGCGCATTTTTTTGCGTAATGGAAGCGGCGGATTTGATGCTCGCGCGTGATAATGCATTTTATATTTTAACGCCGATGAAAATTTACCGTGAAACGACGGTGTACTGCTCGTCAGTACGGAAAATAATTTATTGATTTCCGATAACGGTGTTTTATCTTTCGTATAAATATAATGGACCCAGTTACGTACCCGATGAATTCGGCGCCGCCTGTTTGTTGCCGTGGCCCCGCGAACCGTTCGTTGACTTTCAACCATCGATTTTGACTTCCTTCGTTACAGCCACTGTTTGATTGTTGATCCAAGGAACTCCTTCTTGTATCGAAGACACTCACTCACCACGAATTTTTAAATGTACATCAACTGTTTTTATAATCTTTCCGTTAAACTACGAGAGGCAATGTCTATGTAATCAAATACTGCAGGAACGTTAACACTGACACTAAATGTAACACTATCAATTTCACCCTGCACCGAAGACCGTTGAAAACGTAGTGAGGGCCATCTGTGTCCCGGCCCGAGATTGAGGACAGTTTTCGACAGCAGGTAAGGGAAAAATATACCTGCGCGAATGGTCAAAATAACTGTTCACCGATTTTGGCAATTCAACTGTCAACTGTCGAGAATGAAACCATTTCTTTGTGTCTCATTATTAAAGGTTATAACGAACCTTCACCTTCGATCCGTAAGAAAGAAATCTAAACACAGAGAAATACTACAAAATTGCGGTTAAGTATTTTGCCTCATGGCGACAAACTGTTTCTTGAACTATTGTAAATCGATAGTGTATAATTATTAACAATCGTCAGTTCAGGTGTTTCTAATTTATATTTTATGTACTGTATTGTTTTACACGTGAAATAAACTGAGTAGAGGCGTCTGTGGCGCCATCCACGGCAAAACTTCTAAGCTACTAGCCAATTAGATAATAACACATTTTTATTGTACAATAGCGCCACTGTCTTTTTTAAAGGTCCCTTATAAATTTAGCGTTTTTTACAATTTTAAGAACACAAAATTTGTAGTAATAGTTGTTAATTGTTGTTGTCAGTAATCATGAAAGATTAATTTATGTTTTAAGAATTAAATTTATAATGGGAGCAAAAAAGGAGATTGTGGCGCCACCGTGTGGTGGGACTATGATACTAATTGGCTAATAGTTTGGCCGTTTTGCCGTCGATGGTGTAAGAGTGAACATTAAATATTAATTAAACATGCACGAACCATCAGTTATTAATGCATAATATCAGGTCAAAAACATCAACGAACAATTTGATGCTATCAATAAAAATATATAATCGTAAACACACGGTTTTCTAAATGTTTTTCATTATACATACTCGGCCGGTTAACTTGCTCCGCTTAATCAGTAGTAGTGTATCAAAATGTCCGCCGTGTCTTTATTCCGTCGTGCTTTCGTGAAACAAATTGCTGATTTTTATAGTGCAAATGCATCAGTGTCGTGTTACGTGCAGAAAAGGCATCAATGGAATCTCAAAGTAATTCCGAAACCGGGTGTTCAGGGGAAAAGCTATCGTCGGATTGTCCATTTTAAAGACAAGTACACGGTCGAGCCTTTGGAGGTTACAAACTTAGGAGGCAGGGATCCCGAAACAGGTACGTGTTTAAGCAACGTACTATTTATCGATTTATGTTTGTATTTGTTAGTCGATAAAATATGAATTCAGTAATGTATGATTGATATTAATTTCGACCGGAGTATTTGCATAAATACATATTTGATTGTGCGACCGTCAAACGTACACATGTTATCTATCCGCCATAGTAGGCGCCACTAGTCGTTGGATCGATATTTTGAGCAAACTATAAACCGCAGAACGATTATCAACATTCGATAAGGTAACCAAAAATTAATTAAATAATTCTACAATTACTTAAACAAGTCTCAGAAAAACAAATAAATTTCTATTTAACACGTACCTTTATAAATTCCTCCGAAGAATGCGATTTTGCGGAAAGATCCGCAGTATAATTATAAACGTACAATTATTAACTATAATTAGTAATTACCGTAAAGGTGTTTTTCTACCTCGAAAACGTCTATTTACCCATTGAAGAACAGCAGATTTAATGGAAACTAAATATCATTGAAGACCCAAACGTATCAAGAATAATGTAACCGTGTATCGTACGTTAAGAGTGAAATACTAAAACTATACCGATTTTATTACCCCAAACAGGAAGACGAGTGGTCATTGGCATCGGTGGAGGGATTAAGCACAAGTACCATTGGATCAATTGGATCAGGGATGGACCAACCGACTTGAACGAGAAGCCAAAGGAGGAGAGGATTCTGGCGATATTCCACGACGGCAATAGGACATCTGATGTCGCACTGGTCGGCAGTGGCAAGGAGTTGAAGTATATTCTCGCCACAGATCAAATGAAAGTGGGCGACATACTTCGAACCCATAAGGGTATACCGCGGAACCCTATCAGACCGAACGAAGGGGATGCTTATCCATTAGGCGCGTTACCGGCCGGGACTATTGTTCACTGTGTAGAGAAATATCCGGGATTAGGTGGCTTTCTGATTCACGCCGCTGGAACATTCGGCACCATTATGAACCGGGACGGAGACGATCGTGTGATCGTCAGAATGCCTAGCAAGAAACTATTCAGCCTACACGAAACGTGCATGGCGACAGTCGGCAGATTGTCGAACATCGAACACGGCACGACTCCAATCGGCAGCGCGCAGAAGAACCGTGAGCTCGGTAATCGGCCGAGAAGCGGTTTGTGGCACAGAAAAGACGGAAGACACGGTCGAAAGGTTAGAAAATTGCCTCCTGTGCGGAAGTTCGATCCATACGTACCCACGAAGAAGGAAACGCTCACGTTAAATTACCGGTCGTTGAACGAGTAAAATTACTTGTAAACACGTATAGAATAAAACGATCACTTTATTGTACTGGTTTATTGTCTTCGTCAATTGTGTTTCTCGAATGGTAATCACCACGATTACTCGTACGACCATACCGTGAGGATAACATCGTGTTCCTGGAACACGAAGATCGTCGAATCGCTCGCGATTCTACAGTAAGTAACATTGCTCCCCGTGAGCTGAAAGCCACGGTGATCTTCGTCGTTGATATATATTGTCAGTGCGATCAGTCTTTCGAGTCCTTCAGAGACCTTTATTATAATACACCGTGCGAACATCGGGATGTTTGGACGTTATTTGTTCCCGTACATCCGGCTCCAATTCGTCCACCGAGATCGGCACCCGTTGTACGAACAGCGCGCAACAAAGGGGCGTCGCGAACGTCAGACACACTCCGCAAATCGCAACTTGTATCGGTACCGCGGCCCATCTAGCGTTACGTAACGTCTGTCGCCGGTCCATGAAGTTCATGACCAGGGGCGCCAATACTGCGAAAATGTAATGTACATTAATTTGCATCGATTTCGGTCGTGAAATACACTTAACTGCTAAAGGAGCCATCAAAGGTTATCCATTGACTCCATACAGGGGGTTCTTTTATTGACATAGGGATTTAACATACAGTCGGGTGCTGCTGAAGTGCCCAGCTCCTACAAACTGAACGGCACAGAGGCAAAAGGGGTATCTACTAGCATAGATAGACATGAAAATACTGATCGTAATAAAGAAACCGTAGGGTGCAGTGCAAACAGCAGCAATTACGTACACTGACGAGCAAACTCGGCTTCCACTAGGGAAAAATGTTAGGGAATACCTCCGTAATAATATAAATTAATATACAATTTAACATTCATATCAGTTGTTGAAATAAATTTATCAAATGGCGGGAGGCCTTTCCTCTTCGCCACTTATTCCCCTAGTGGAATCCGAGTTTGCTCGTGAGGGTACGTAGCTGGAAAGAAATATGAAAAACGACTCAGGTCACAAAGGTTTAAATTCTGTTCACTACCAAAAGTCCATAATGTTAGAAACCAAGTAAAAATCGTACTCATGCTCGGTGAGGCCATCAGAATTCGCGACAGAGTCACAGCCGTGATCGCTTTCCTGGCTGCGCGTTTGCTGTTCCCAACCTTTAGGCCCTCCTCCGTTTGCAGTTCGATGCCATTCTGTAGCTCGGACATCCTCATGAACGGGATGTTCACGCAATTCGCAGCGGCCACAGCCGCCAACGGGACCAGTCGGCCGACCAGAGGCGGTGCGTTACGCAGAAGTCGGTTCAACCCAAGGGCGGTCAACACGGCGCCGCTGGTCGCCACCGCGTAGCTTTGGAGGATCGTGTTCATTGGGATCGGACTGGAACCGCTGCGGTTCGTGTAATTGACCAACGCGTTGAACGACTGGTTGACCCATTGCCAGGTGATCACATGGGCGGTTGTCCTGGAGAATAATAAATCAACCGAATTGACGATCTCCGTGTTCTGTGCTTGTCAAGATCACAGAACAGCCCTCCCCCTAATCAGAGTTGGGCACAGTTCGATTCGACTAACAAAGGTGTAGTATCTAAAGGCATCACCGTGAGCTTTAAACTGTTAATGAGAGTAAAGAATTGTTTGCCAAATGGTGACTCATTCGACAAGATGTATTATTTTATTATAAAAACTGGAATTTCCACGTTTAACCCTTGGGGAAGCAAATGATTATTGAGCAATTTGAGTATCCCAAACATCCTGTTCCGACAGATTAGATGAACGTAGATAAGTATTATTTTCATACTTTCCCGAAACTCTTAATTTTCCCTCCCTATTATATACCAAGTGCTGTTTTAGACAACATAAAAAATTGTGAAAGGAAATTTAAAAATGACGAATTACTTTTATCTTTTATTCGTTACGCGAAACTCTTTGTCTAGATAATGAAATTGCTCATCTCTGTTCCCAACAACGTTTTCGTGAATAACAATTACACCGGGTGGTCGTTGTCTTTTACTAGCGAATGTTTCGAACACGATCGATGCTTTGGAATCCCCTCCCCCCACGTTCACTCTGATTTTTATCTGTCGACATGTAAACGTGACCGTCGATTGGTAATTCCACTGATTCGTTAGAGGCACGCCATCGCGGGACGATTTTGAAATTACACAGGGGTGAAAGGTCTCGTCCACGGTTTATCTGTATCAGTCGTTGGCCCGTTCAAGGTCGCCGCGATAACTCGTTCCATCGATCGAAATAAAACAGAACAAAGGAGACACGCGGCAAAATAGTGTTTCTTCTGGGTATACGCACTTGTAGAACGTTAACATACAACCGGTGATCATCATGTTCATGGGCACTTGGGCGCTCATACGACCGATCAGCAGCATTTTCTCCCCTGTGTCAGGGTGGTAGGCACTGTCGTACAGGTACTTGTACTTCCATAGGTCTGCCTCCGTGATTCCCAGCTGCTCCAAGCTACTGCCTTTCCTGTATCAATCAGATGATCGCGATGAACGAACTGGTCGGTCACGGAAAACGATGCTAAAAGGTTTCGGAATAGATATATTATTGCGTTGGGGTTCGGTAAGCTTCCCGATTGGTGTAATCGAACGTTGTAATTGCCCTGGGCAACATGAACAGGGCGCGAGACATAGCATTCGGATAACGGAAATTTGTACAAACGGAAGAAAACGGAAATGAGGTAAAATAAGCAGTTGTCTTATGAGTGAGGTGAGACAGTAATTACAGGTTGTACTTGGTGAATTTCGGAAATAGAATGTGTATGGTAATAATAGCGATAGCGACAATTAGCCGATAAATGTCGACACGCAACACAATAAGAAGAGTACAAATATTCTTAACACTAGAATTACCGGACCTGTAAAAATGACTAATTTTTGATTTTACGATTACTGAAATTCTAGAGATACTTTTATCGGGATTTATGTTAACCTCTAATTTCTTGTGCACTTTATATTATAGTGTACTACGTTATACTGCAGTACATTTTACACGTATTAATATGTTACACATTTTAACTTAGCAGCATTTAATACTGGTAATTCTATTGTTACCACATTCGCTAAACAGGAAAGGTTAAAACAAAAAGCAAACCACTTTTTCTCCAGGGAATACAATGTATCCTTTCCCGAATAAACATTATTTCCCAACACGATTTCAGACATGGCTTGGTTCGTTTTTATTTTAACCGCAATATATCAGAACTAAAAATTTCAGGGTGGTCTTATCCCATATAGCACATGACGCCTTAAAGACCACCTTGTCTAAGACGCCTTTAAGACGTCTTCCAGGCGTCATGTGCCATCTGGGTATGGTTACGTCACGACGTATATATATATATACTGTTAAGAGAAAAAGCTGAATTCCTTTTTTTTTTGTCTTTTTAATTCATCCCACTTTAATAATTAAATATCGCACACGCACGGACCGTCTGCAGTAATTCTCATTAAAAAACATTAGAAGTTGCGAAACACCGCCACCTATCACACGTCGGGGAATACCTGTACTTGGTGACGACATCTCGAGCGATCTCGAGCTTCTGGTTGCCGGCGAATAGGTTCATGCTCTTCCTTGATACGTGTTCTGATCCCAGTACGGCTTCTCGATGTCGATACGATCCGTCTGTCTGCCGACGGTATTGTTCACCGACATCTTGCACGTATTTTCCGTTCGTGTAATTCGTTCCCTTCACCCGACCACCGACGCTCACCTGGCTCGTGCAGCGTCCCTACCACTGTGGTACCCCAGCCCCACCACGCGTCTGTACCGGTTCTGCAACGGCCACTGATCAGTTTTCTCGTTCACGACGCCTGCGAACGATTCCCGATGTTCGTCCTCGCGAGAGGACGCCAACGAAACACCGTTCCACGACTGACTACGATTGACTAGTTCACGCGGGTCGCCCTGTCTTTCCATTCGTCGTCTCTGTCCCTCGCCCCCTCGCGACCTTTCGATCCGTCAAGCGTCCACACGCGGACTCTTCCCTTCTGCTCACCCTCGTTGGACCTCGGTTATCGATAATACGCACGCGTGCGCGACCACCGCCCACGTATCGTTGGTTTCGTTCGTGAAGAGTACCGCGCACTATTCGGAAACTTTTGATTTTTATGATTTTTGGTAGGGAGATGGTTGATGATTATTTAGTATTTGGAAACGTGGAGTTGTTTTTGGGATGTATGATTTTGGGTATCAGGATCGACGAGTTGCGGTCGACGGTTTTATCGATCGTGGAGTGCCTTAGAAGGGGAGGGGGTTGTTTCAACCCTTAGATTCGAATTCGTATATGTACTCGACGATTCGGAAACGTTTGAGTGATGATTTTTTAGGGGGACATGTGGGAGGTGATGATTTTGAGTATTTGGAGACGTGGAGTTGTTTTTGGGATGAACGATTTTGGGTTTCAGGATTGACGAGTTGTGTTTGACGGGTTTATCGATCGTGGAGAGCCTCGGAAGGGGAGGGGGTCGTTTCAACCCTTAGATTCGACTTGTGAAATTCGCTGCTAGGTGGAGGCACTTAAACCGCCGATCGTTGTTTTCCAAGGTAAGAAAGTACTTCGTCATTTTTTATCGATTAAACGTGGAAATTACAATTTTCATAATAAAATAATACTTCTTGAACGAGTCGACATTTAATCTCACTAACTGTTGAAAGTGTTGACTCAAGATAGTGTCCTTAAATACTGCAGGGTTTGATTATGTATTATTTGGTATTATTGGTTGCGATCGGCCTCGAGTTTCAGGAAGAACAACCGAAAAATTCGCAGCGTTGATTACGCAGACGATTGAAGTCCGTTTGCAAAATGTAAATATTCTATTTTAGATACCGTAATCTCTGGCTACTCGGCAACGATATTATTGCGTTGCCCGACCGATAACTCCGGCGTCATTCACGTGCCTCTAATGAAAACACTCGCATCCACGCGATCCAACGTCCGAGTCGCGAATCAGAAAAAAAATGGTAAATCTTTGTAATATAAGAGCCACCTCCGATTTCGATGATTTTTTAATATGTTGTCAAATCATCACCCTGAGTAGTATTGCGAAGGTTTTCGCTGTTTGTAAGAAAATTATTATTAAAAAAACTTTAGTATTACACTGTAACAATATTGATAAGTGAAATGACCGATGACCTTCACCTTAGCATATGTTACCAAGGTCACCCTCTTGAGTGACCTTCAGAAAACTTCAGTTATCAAATGTCATTTATTAAAAAGATATCAACAGAACAATGATACCTTTTTCTTGAACTGTCTCTAACCAACTCTGAATGATTATGGTTACAGACAGTTCAACAAGAAAAGTAACTTTTCTTTCATAAAAAATTTTTTAAAAAAACGGTCACCCCCAACTAAAACCTTCGTGATGACCTCGAGAACATATTGATAAATCATCGAAATCGTAGGTGGCTCTTTTATTGTAAATATTTACCAAAGAAATGAAGTTGTTTGTGTTAAGTTTGATCTTCCAACGATGTCTATTCGTCAAGAGACGTATGCTCTGCAATCGGTTCGGTCGTGAAAGTGCACCGCACCTCGCCGCGATCTTTGTACCGTTGCGTTAATTCAAAGGTCGCATCGACGTATTAATTACTAGCCTCTTCCTTTCGCGATTGACGGGCTCGCCGCGCCCGGCGAGCATTGACGCGGATTTGGCCTTGTTAGAGGTTGGTTGGCGCAGCGTTAACAAGGTCATTTTCGATTGTACAATTTCAGCGACCATATCACGATTAAACGACGAACTTTCTAAACGCCGTTGGACTGGGGTTGGTCCAGTTCGGCTTGATCACAGGCCACGATGATGATCTCCCTGCGAATCGGTTAATGAGAACTGCCCAATTTCATTATCGACAACGATACTTCGATCCTGTCCCATTAGTTCCACTAACAGATTTTCTAATTAATATACAGGGGAGACCCGAGGCTGGTAGGCCAGTTTTTCAATGTTTGATTTGTAATAAATTATGCGGGCGAACTGTATCCGGTGACACCTGCAGAGTGAGTTAATAAGAAGCACTATCTAAAATAACTTGTTACCTGTTGATTGCATCAGAAAACGTTTTAATGAATTTGATTTTTCTTATCTTATTTTTTTTTTTAGATATTGAGGTGACCTTCAGTTTTTTCACGGTTAATGCATCTTTTTTTAATACCACGTTCTTGCTAATAGAAAGAACAATTTAACGACATATAGCATGACGGTAAATTTTAAACAAAACTGAAAAATCGCTTTTCTAAGAACAAAGTAATAATTAAAATTGTTATAGTTAGCAACCATAAAGGAACATAAACATATAGATCGTACCATCTATACAAGACTAGAAGAACTATATGAACTCACAGATATGAAAAAATTTATGATGCTTATTTTTTATTTCGTAATTTCGAATACGTGGCATTGTAGTAACAGTGGGAACGAAAGGGTTTATCACTTATACCGCTAATGATTCTACTTCTCGATTTTGGATTTAGCGGTGTTCCCGATGCAGTCAACGCGAAGTGTGTACATAGGAGGATCTTCTTTCCTCTTTAGTCTTAGCTGGCGAGCAAGGCAAAAAGGAGGCGGTTTGCACCTCGTAAATCGGTCGATGTTTTTTTCCAACGGAAAGGAGACCATCGAGGACATTTCTTCGTAGTATAGGCTCGTTTGCCTTTTCAGAGCGATCGGGTCGTAACACAGAGAGTGCAGAAACTTTCTGCTGTAATAAATAACTAAGTTGTTTATAGTATGCGTGGAAAGAATTTCTTTCGGCCCCGAATTGGACAGGTTAAATATCCTGGCGATCGATTAGTGACGATTTCTGATTTCAAGGTCATCCCAAGGTCATTGATATTCGTCTTGACATCACTTATAATACTATAAACATAAAAATACATAGTCTCATTAAAAAAAATTATCGTAACTCCCATTTCTTATTCGACAGAAATTGTTTCGGCCATTTTTAAACTTGCAATTTCTCGTCGATTGAATACTGATTATGTTTTGGTCCCATCATTTTTTTTTTTTGATGATCGGAACTGCCAAGAAAATCGTGAGGACCGATTCGTCGCGCACCCTGCATAAGCTGACGATTTTTTATTTAAATATTTCAATCGACCGGTATTGCGTCCATTTACTTTTCTCCAAAAGTGTCTACAAAATTGTGGAAGACGTGTATCGCCGTGCTGTGCATCGGACACTTAATCTATTCCGCTTCGTGGCCACACGGTGGCCCACTTGGGAGACGGTGTCCGCGCATGCAACTGAAACCGAAAACGAAAGGCACGACGTATCGTTCGTACGCGAGGGAATTCCAGTTCCCCGCATTGCGCGCGCGTTCTGGAAGCGTGTCCCGCGATGCGCACACCAATCCGGGCGGTGAAATTTAAAAAGATCACTCGGCCAAGTTCAACGAATCAACTAGGGTAAAAGAGCGAATTACCGACACTTTAAGAAATGACATTATCGCATATTTTTTTGTATTAATTATCGAAAAACATAAGTTTTTATTTCTATTTATTATTATTTAATATGTTTAATGGAAGAAAAAATTTGCTGTAACTTTCTGAACCTCTACTTTTGTTTATAACTTCATATCAGTTTGTCTGATTTTTAAGGAAGCCTTGGAGTTTTGAATAGTCACTCATTACAAAGTCATGCGAACTAGTCATTATTAGACTGCGGATGTTTATGCATTTGTAGCATCCCTTAATTTGGAAAACCCAATAAAATCAAGATTTTAATAAAGTCTAATACTATTTATATGTTATTACTAACGTAGTAAAACCTCTAGTACAAAATTCAAAATTCTTCTCAATTTTTATTTTTCGATATTAGTATCTAAAATCTTGATTTTCCATAAACTTCCGCAGTCTAGTCATTATTTTATACAGAAACGAAGTAATTCGTATATTTAATCGAAATTCACAATAACTGTCCACGGGGACGATAAGAGTTCAACTGTTCACGAGATGCACGACGGGTTACGAATTAATTGAACAGCTTTTTTACCTTTTGCCGTAATCTAGATACCTTTTTTTCTGAAATCGATAAGTATTCAGGTCGTGAAAATTTCATGCGTACGCGAGACGCTCACCGTTTACGACAGCTTTTTTTCTTTCCTAAGGGGACAACGGCGTCGTTTTGCTTCACCTAGTGGCATAATTTCGAGGCTGACATTATCGTCGTGATAACAACATCGACTGGACTACGTTTCTGTCGCTGCTCGACGAATAACCGACGAGAAATTGACGAGCCCGTGGTCGCGATTAAAGCGAGTCCGATACTTTCACCGGAATCGATTTCGCAGTTTCCCGCCGGTTTTGCGGGTAATCGCGTTCCAGTGAATCTCGGTAATTGCATACCGTAAGGTCTAGTTGACAAATGGGGTTGGTTTGTTAATCAATAACTATTGGTATTGGTTGACCGAATTTTTTTCTACAAATTATCATTTAGTTACAATAAATATGTATGAACAATTAAATGTTTAATTTTTGTTAATACCGTTATTTTTTTCACTTAACAAGCAATGGTATTGTTGTCTAAAAACTACAACCTAGGCTCAATTAAAGCGATTTGCAAAAGCAAACCTGTATACCTAAGTAAATGTGTAAACTTTTGGTTACACATTTTTGGTTACAACAATGGCTCATTTGTAAAAATCAGACATGTTAAAAATTCGTCAACTAGACCCAGTCTCTCCTACCTACAATATAGGAGAGCATCCTCCGTGATCACCGCGAAATAGAGGCCACCAGCGATTCGCGAACCGTAAACTCGACGACGACCTGTTCCGTTTTCTTCGTCATTTCGACTGTGGCCAAACGGGCTGTCTGCCATTCAAGATCGTCCCGAGACAATGAAATTAGTAGTAAATTATGCAAATCAGAAATCACCGGCGTATTACGGTGGTCAGGGGACCAGAAATCTGATCGAGATGCCGGTAACTTTTCCTTGAAACATGGTAGAAATTTCTGCGTTCTGAAAACGGGCGCCATTTCAACATGATTTTTCTCCTAAAAAATATTTATACTGATTCTTATAGAAGTCATAGTTTTCGAGAAGTTTGATTTGTACAAAAAGTACAAATTTTCAACTTTGAACATTTGTTATTCGGTTGATTATTGCGTCAAATTATTCTATAAACTCTCCCGAATAAAATGGTATAAGTTTTTAATGTTGTCATGAAGCCATTTAGTAGGTTTGAAGGCAGTGCACAGAATGAAATCTAACCTTAATTTTAAACATTTGGGAAACGTTTTTTATACGCCTTTTAAGGCATTTTTACGGGTATAGGATTATTACGTTATTCTTAATAAATTTGTCTCATAAACATTACTTGTAAATATTTGAATCAATCGTTCGAGCATCCTCCATTCGTTCCATCATTTATGAATGAATGGTAGATTAAAGATGCAGTTTGATTAACTACCGACTCAGATAATGGTACGAGAAAGTATTGGCAACGACCGTGAAGTTGCCAGACTGTTCGATATCGTTCTTATAGCGATTGGTCTTGTTTGTACACGCGTAATTTAGACGGCCGGGGAACGTTATCAGTTAGACATTTTATGGGATGTTGTGTTGTAATCTTAACAGCTATTGCATCAGAATCGAGTTTACAGAATTATGTTGTATTGATGGAATGGTTGTGACGTTTTACAAAAATACACTAAATAATGTTATACTTTTCACGTTATGTTATACATTTTGTGTTATAAATTTCATGCCATGAATTTTATATTTTGAATTAGACTGTCGGTTTATGTCTGCACCAAAGCTTGGTAATCTTTTGCGGTCCACACCTTTCTTGCCCCACCATTTAATACCACATCAATTGCGTAACATATTTACAGATAAAATTACGAGCAAATATTATATGTTACAAGTAGGTACTAAAATACGTAGTTATTGCAAAATAAAGAAACGTCAAGACTATCTTCATTAACCGAAGAAAACGAGTTATCACGTCCTTATACCTCGTCTGTATTCTATATTAGCTTTCCGTTTCCGAAAAATCCTCATACCCCACTCATATCCTAATATCATAATCTCCACAAATTACCCCACGATCACATTTGTCGTAAATCACCTCCAATTACACAATCTTCATAAACATCCCAAAGAAGATCCCCTAGAAGAAAATACCAATTACATATTTACCCTTATTTTCACCTCGTTAACTATATCGCTTTCCAAACTACCGAAATTAAATGACAGTTTACACAAACCTGTCAAGGATTTCTCTTCCCACTTAATCCAGATCGGTAATTAAACGATTCGACTCATCAACCCCTCAGGAATCTAGTTCGATCGCAAATTAATAACTCCAGATTCCAAGGCGTTGTTTTTGTCAGTCTGTGTTACGACACGGTCGATTTGGAGTGAATCTAACGATCGATCGGCACTGTGGTACGCGATTTCTTGTCTCTATAGACAGGTCCGTGTAACACACGAGTCGAAACCCTCCCCGGTTTCCGGGCGTCAACGACGGCCGTGTCGAACTGTATCTGGATCGGGAATCGGGTGCAACGTGATTATCGGACTCATATCCTGCCCGATGATTCGAGGAAACTGGGTCGTCGAATGATCGAACACGGTAAGCAGGTTGCGTCGCGATCGTTGTGCCCGTGGATCGCGACGCCGCCTTCGGGCGACCGGTATCTGGTTCTTATCGGGACGAGCACTGGCTTTCTGCGTGCACTTTTTGGGGATGCTCGTAACCGCGAGTGAAAGGCGCCCAGCACCGGTCTTTTAATCGGCGCCAATTCCGCTTATAGTTTACGTTCCTGCGGTCTCTGGATATACGGGGTATTCGAAACAAAAAGGATCTGTGGACGTAAGGTGCTTATATTGGGTCGTTCGATAAGCAATGTCGTATTTTTGAACATCTGTGTTGTTATGAGAGTTACATGTATGATTTCACTTTATTACAAAATTGTAGTTTCCACCGTGATTTATAATTAGACTGCGGATTTTTATGCAAAATAAAAGTTTCTAAAGTAATTCATAAACACAGTGGCAGTGGTAGAAATTTATTTTCCTTCTTAAGTATCTTATTGGGTTCAGAATAAAATAGAAAACTCGTTGGATCCGATGAAAGTTTTGTTTTTCATTGTATTTCACGGAGCCCTATAAGCTATAAACGCATAAAATCCGCAGTCTATTTATCAAATTTTGTTTGGAGTCTATGAACAATTGTATATTGTTTTTTACTGCCTGTACGAAATTTTGGAAACCATCTTTGGGCTTCTCTTACGTTAATTGTTTCATTACCACATTACACAAGTCTTCAGTTGCTTTGTCGTATTATTCCCTTTTTGATATTCTTAATAACGTGAGTGTGCTTCGCTCTTATCCATTTCACTGCGTTGAATTATAATTTAAAACAATTTTTTGACAGTTGAAACTACAACATTTTTGAAAAAGTATACGTCTGCATTCAAAGGAGGTAGAATTGCTAATAATACAAATATACGAATAAACACAAAGTATACGACATTACTTATCGAACGACCAAATAGTAGGCGACAGTGTAACAGTATCCAATAGTAACTCTTACTCGAAACAATTCCCCCATTTTCTACATCTATCCGTCATTTGCGATCAAAAGCTAAATTCCACAGTTCCACCCAAATAAACGCCACAGCTCCAAATTAGATACAACATTACTTTCACACACACACACACACTTAATACTTCCTGTTCAACAGTGTCTACAAATTCCAGTTTGTATCTTCAATAAATGGTACTTCTACAAGGTGCGATTAAACTCACGAAAGGGTGTCATATTTCTCGTTCTTTTTAGTTCTAGATTACAAGTGGATGACCCCGGATCGTGGTCAAGAAGAATTTCATTTGACAAAAAAACAGTTGAATCAATCGAATGATATGATAAGACTGATACAGGATCCCAGAGGCCGTCTTTTTTACCAGGGGTTTAATTAACACGGTCTTGCTGGCAACGAAAGTTGGCAACGACCTGGTTTTCTCATAAAAAATCGCATAACCTTGAGGATGATTAGCGGCTACGTTGATTATCAATACTTTAATGACCGGAGATCTTATCGGGAAGAGAAACCAGGCGTGCGCGCGCGCGTTTCGTTTCGAGTGATCTAAATAGAAAATGAGGCGGCGTGTTTTGAGAAATCGAAATAAAACGTGATTTTAATAACTTTGGACATGTTCAGGTATGCGATCAGTTCCATTCCCGGTTTCGAAAATTGAATAAACAGACCGTAAGTATAACCCGTTTCGTTCGGGGCAAAAAGAGGATCAACTTAAAGAAGGTCGAGGAGCATCTTCGGATGATCATCTGACCAATACGATTCAGCGTGTTCGTAAATATACGTTTATGTGGGTAAGTAGTCATGTGTTCTTTGGCGAAATAAAATACATGTAACGAACTCGTAAAATTGGCCGATTCATGAGACCCAACGAGGTCAAACGTTTTGGGTCCAAGTAGCGTCCGGGCCTGGTAAGTGGGCCAGTTCGGGATTCGGCCCAATAAACAGAAAAACAGGGTGTCCCATTTAAATCGAATCACTCGAATATCTCCGAAACTCTTAACGATATTAAAAAATGTTTCAGACAAAAGTGAAACAATATCAGGGGGCACGGTTTCTGATGTAACTTCTTCCTATGTGGACGCTTAGAATATCATATGAAGGTCAATTCTGTTTTTTTTTTATGGAATCGTATATTTTTTAATAGACTAATTCGCCATAAGTGACTTAGTACGTTATGTAGAGAATAACGAGTAGCATCAAGTAGTTCATTAAAAATTATACGATTCCATTTATGGAAAAACAAAACTGACCTTCATATGACCTCCACGTCCATATAGAAAAAAGTTACATCAGAAAGTGTGCTCCCTGATACCATTTAACTTTTGTCTGAAATTTTTTTTAATATATTTCTAAACTTGAATATCTGATTAAAAGATATCTTCCCCCATAAAAATGTACCAACTTACTAGATCTCGTCTACGAAGAGTATCACGATCACCTGGAATTCCATAGCGTTCAGTGATCGAGTAAACAAACGAGGTGAAAACGAGGGGACGTTATTAATGCCGAACAAGGCACCCTGTCGCGGTGATAAGTCGAAGTATGCCGATCAAAAGCGTTGCAACGTTCGACTGGCTGCCACGATTATTTGCAGTTCTTATTTTCTTGACGCGGAACGTTGATATATAAATGAACAATTAAAAAAAAAGAAGCAAAAATCGCACTGTGCTAGATTTACGAGAAGATACGGAGCTTCGTGTTGCGACAAAGTTGGAATGCACGGCGGAGCCCTCGGGTGAGGCGGTATCAATGTAAATCGGGACTTGTCTTCCAGGTGTGCCTAAGACCATTCGGTTGTTTCTTTTATGGCTGTCCATACCAACTACAACGAAAGTTTCGCCACAGTGACAGATGACCCATTTGTAAAAATCGATGGAAAATATAGAGAATTTTTTTAAATAGAGTGAATTGTTAATGTAAATATTAGTTTCAACTATTGTTAATATTTATGAATTGACTATGTTATATTAGATATATGCAACAGTTCCCATCAGTTATAATTTCTGGGTATTTAATGTACAGTGTAATATTCTATATCTTATATTTATACGACCTGTTTCACGTGTTTTATCAAAATCAATTATTTTGACTTTCTAAACCGAACTGTTCCCTTGAAATTCCACGGCGTTATATCCCTAAATCTCGACCAATTATCGCCGTCTGCCAGTAAACGCGTCGTAAATTGACCGGATCGTTCGTGAACGTCACCGATGATGAGAAAATCATGCAGGTAATTACGTTCGAGTTAGATAACGATACGCAAAGATTCAAAAATGGCGAGAAAGTAGATCCCCGGATAGAACCAGTTTTCGGTCATCTCCCATACGAACGAGATGTCCTGCGTGTCTTTTGCATTAATTACCTTTCCGTGTCACGAATCGTCTGCCCTCGATCGTGATTCTTAAATCATTCGCCTACGAAAAATGTGTCCATGACCGTTTAAATGATATCACTGGGGAACAAAGAAAATGTTTGTTAATGTTGTCAGGAATTTAAGATCAGAGTTGCATTACATCTTACATTCTACATTCTTGGTACCTTTTACGAAAAATGGCAAATAAGTGGTACTGCATCGAGTAACAGATGTTGTAACAATTAGTAAGAATTTTTAATGCAAAACTGTAATTTTGTAAGTATTCTGAAAATGATCAAAGTCTACTTCTGCGCAGGACTACTCTAAATGCCCCGTCATTCCCACCTGAAAACCGTCCAGCCACCTGTTCCAGATAAATCCACGCGATTACCCACAATAGCAGTCTATTACTACTATTACACTCAGGAAGTATCTCTTTATAATTGCGTGGAACAGTCGACAGCAGTTTACCGTGAATAACATAGAAGCGACACTTGTGACATTCGACTTTTCGGGACACACCGTAATGGGATGTTACATCACGAGAAGGAGGACACACGCATTTGCGATCGTAATCGCTGCGGTTCTGTCGTCCCTGTTAAATCCTTGATTGTTCTCTGATCGAGTCATCAGAGCGATTATAAGACGTGTACCGTTAATCGTTTTTCCTCGAGCTCGTTTCTCCCTAAATAGCTTACCAGGTTTCGAGGGAGAACACATGGGACATCCACAACGGCCCCTGATTTCTCTGATTTATTGAATTCCTCGAGATCTTCCGGTTCGTCGATTTATCCAACTTCCTCTGGGCCGTTGAATTATTCGAGTTCTTTCGAGTCGTCGAATTATTCGAGTTCCTCCTGTTTTCTGAATTATTCAAGATAGTTCGGTTCGTCGAATTATCCCAGTTCCACTGACCCATTGAATTATTCCATATCTTTCAGTTCGTTGAATTACGTATTCGAGTTCCTTCGGTTCGTCGAATTATCTGACTTCCTCTGATTCATTGAATTATTCGACATCCTTCCAGTTCTCCTGTTCGTCGAATTGTCCAAATTCTTCTGACGCATTGAATTATAAGAGTTCCTCCTGTTTGTCAAACTGCTTGAGTTTTTCAAGTCCATCGAATAATTCGACGTCCTCCAGTTCGTCGAACTATTCGAGTTCTCCCTGTTCGTTGAATTATCTGTGTTCCTATGTTTCATCGAATTATTCAAGATCTTCTGGCTCGTCATAAGGGTTCGAGTTGCCGAATTATTCAACGACCTGCAGTTCCTCGAATTGTTCGAGTTCCTTCGGTTCGTCGAATTATTCGAGTTCTCCCTGTTCGTCGAATTATCTGTATCCCTACGTTCCATCGAATTATTCAAGATCTTCTGGTTCGTCACAAAGGTTCGAGTTGTTGAATTATTCAACGTCCTGCAGTTCCTCGAATTGTTCGAGTTCCTTCGGTTCGTCGAATTCTCCGAGTTCCTCCGGTTCGACATCGGTGCCCCGCTAGCCGTTTATGCTGCTCCGGGCAGCTATATCAAGATGCTGCAACGCGCGTCAAACCTCCAGTCTCTGTGCAGCATTATCTAAGCCGTGGACCGGTACCCCCACCGACCTAATTGCACGACGTATAAATGGTCAAGACACCTTCTAACCACTGCCAGTGAGCTTGTAGTAACCAATCTTCGAGATCACGCCTAGGCCCGCGCGATCGGGATCACGCGTGTGCCGCTGCCTCCATCCGATTCAACGATTTCCGCGGGATTTTGCTGTTTCGAGGCCATGGAAACGGGTTCGTGGAATTTCCGCGCGGATCGTTAGTGCTCTAGATCGTTCGTACCCGTGTCATCGAATCGATCATGTGCTGCGAACGGGGTGGAGTAACGCGCGGCCATGGACTTCGTCGGTCGATCCCGACGCGTGTCGGTTTCGTAATGTTCGTGCTCTTCTGTTTACTGTGTCCGAGCCTCGCCGCGCCGTTCGACAACGCTACGAGCACGTTCGTCGAGCGATGCCGCGTCGATTGTGGCCTAAAGAAGGATTTCCCGAGCTGCGGCAAATACAGGATCGTTAGGTGGTTGCACGACGTCGTTAGGGAGAAGGTACGGTCCCTTTGTTTTCTTATACGTCGAGGTATTACATCTTTGTAGAAAGAATTTGTATCTGGCGTAGACATATTGACAGTTTGGGATGCAACTTATCGAAGATTTTCATAGATATTTTTAACACTTTGGCAACGATCTCTTATTGTCCAGATGGATCAATTGAAACTGTTATAAGCATCACGATTTACTATATCGAGGGACCTAGCATACTTCTTATGGTTTCCGTTTAACTCTTCGAGGCACACAATTAAAAAAAAAAAAATAAAAACCTTAGTTGCACAGAATTTCTTTAACATAAAAAAATTGATATAAAAATTAAAATATATTACAAAAGCTAAGCAAAAGGTGGTACAGTTTTTAATCCACCTAACCCTAAAGAGTTAAACAAATTAAAATCGATATCCAAGTGTCGTTTAAATCGCACGAACTGTCGGATTATTAAACACTCACGGTCAAAATGTCGAATGTTCGCTCGAAGATGGTCTGCCAAGTCAAGAGAGATCAGGAATATTAATTTTCACGTTCCACAATCACACAAGAGGATGATCGTCTCTCCTAAAATCGCGTTTTCTCGTTTCACTTCAGGAGTTCACTTACGGCCCGTTCCGTCTAGTGAGGATACCGTCCATGACTGGTCACACGATACTACCGAAATTGCCTCAGTCCCGTGTGTTTAAGAGCGACGCAGTCGCGGCCTTGAACTTCGTCAGGGACGCGGTCGAGGACTTGCTAACGAAACGAGCGATTGTTTACACGATCGACAACTCCGTGACTGGGAGGGGCTTCGGTACCATGCCCATGGTCATGGACGAGGATGAATTAGCGGAATGGCAGAGCAGAAAACAGCCGGCAGGTAATGCAGCCCTCGAGAAGTCGTAAGGGATTATATACCTTTCAGGTGTAAAAGAAGAGGGAAAATTAAAAAAATTTTTTCTATGTGCAGAATTATTGTTTACTAAAAATTCAACATATACATCTTATTGTATGTTGTTTCCTTAGTAATTTCCGAAAAATTAATGAACAGAAATTCCGCATATACAAAACAATTTTGTATATTTTCCCTTTTATTTAACAGCTCAAAGGTATTGTAGACCTTGAGTTTTTTTCAAGGTTAATGATGTTTTTTCTCCTAGACCTTATTACAGCAGTAACAAAAAATTCATTAACCTTGAAAAACCTCAAGGTTACTTTGATATCTAACGAGTCCCTTCAAATGCAACATAATTAAAACGTTCTTGTTACAACCAATAAGTAACAAGTGATTTTAGATCGCAAATGACAATGCAAGAGATCAATGGCTTAAATGTGTCGAACTTTTCGTTCAACGTAATATTATAATAGAACAAAATATCACTCTTAACACTAGAACTACCAAGCCAGTCAAAATGACTGGTCAATACATTCTTACAACGACGATTAAAATGTTATAACAATACATTTTCTCAGATCTTCTGTAACTTTAATTACGACATGACATTAAAGAAATTAGTTAATTTATAAATTAGTATATTTTCAAAAGTTTGCTATATTTATCGATAGATCGAAAAAGATATGCGTTTATCGTTGGTAGTTCAAGTGTTAACGTGTCACCAGACATTTATTTGCCCAACTAACCGAATGAAACACCACTTGCCGTCGACCTCCTATCAGAATCACTGACACCTGTACCGCACAGATAACGGGCGGCTCTTCAAGAAGAAGAAATCCATGATCGTACCCTGCTGAATCTATTGAAACTGAAGCTGCTGCTGCTGCCGATATTCTTGGGCGTGCATTTCATCAAGAAATTGTTGCTACTTGCTTCGTTGTTGGCGCCCTCTATACTGGCGCATCTGAAGATCTGCAAGGTCCCTCAGCCTCATCAGCAGTCCTACCCGTATCACACGTGGGCTACGGCTGCTGAGGCGCCGGCCGACTATCCGACAGGTAACAAAAGGAATCGGAAAATCGTGTTACACGGTTGTTCCGTCGATTACGAAACGATCACAGTCGTCTCTCCCGTGGAAGCTGAAGTGACCGCGAACAATCGATCCGAATAAACGATTGCACGTTACAAAGTATTCGGAGCTATACCTACTACGACCATTAACTACAGTTACGTAACACTCGATCATTCCTCGTCGCGGAATTACCGGCTGCACGAATGACGGAATTCGATAATATTTGAGGCACTACCTGGACGATTTCAGTGATTACTACGCCAGGTCGATGGATAAAGTTTAGTTGCCGTTGGAGCATGACCGGGTAGCTAATCCGGTGGCTGAGATGGGGACAATTTTATTCGAATAATACATACTGAGAAGCAGCAGTATCTAAGATCGTCATCCTGACCTTTAAACAGTTTATGAGATTGAATAATTGTTTGCAAAGTGTCTACTAATTCAAGAAGAAATATTATTTTATGATAAAAATTCGAATTACCACGTTCAATCAAGTAAAAATGACGAAATATTTTTTTCATCTTTTATTCGAAACTTTTTATTTAGATAATGAATTTGCCCATCTCTGTTCGGTGGACTCTGTTGGGTAGCGACTATCTGTCCTCGTACCTTTCGATCGACGACGACCATTGTAGATCACACTATGGATGATGATCCTATGATAACGAATTTATTTTCCATGTTGTAGGTTATGGACAGGAAGAGGCCTGGGCTCACAGGAACGATCTAGCGTACTATGGCCATCATGGTTACCGCAACCCCTACGGATGAAGCTGATGAACGCTAGACGGATGCGTTCTCCGAGTCGTCTCGTTCTTTGCTCGAGCAAACCAACGACAATTGTACATACACATTCCCCTTCTTCCGGTGACTTTCGAACGCATTCTGTAACGCGCCAATAATCCTTATTTAGCGGATATTCGCTGATCCCCTTTCGTTGCTTCGAGACAATCCCAACCGCGATAATTATTCAGCGCGTAGAAACTTCGTTTAGCGACGATTAGCGTCTACTGGTCGTTGAAAAATGATCCTTGTTGAAATAACTTTCACGTTAGTGGACCTTGGAACGACGTTCAAGATGCGTTTCGTTAGCCTAGAGCGTCAACAGGTAGATCCTCGAGCACCAACGAGGCGCTCGATTGGGTTCTGGGAAACACGGTGTCTTCTATTTCGTCTTTTTTATGTATTATTCCACTTGGG
This sequence comes from Dufourea novaeangliae, assembly GCF_001272555.1. Lineage (NCBI taxonomy): Eukaryota > Metazoa > Arthropoda > Insecta > Hymenoptera > Halictidae > Dufourea > Dufourea novaeangliae. Next base: position 1,278,478 of record NW_015374023.1, on the reverse strand, counting down.
TCTCTGTAATATGCTCTCGGTCCCATGGCTAACCGTTAGGGAACAACCGATCGTGGACAATGTTACGGAACGCTTCCGTCCCGATTTTATTCGTCGATTTTTGCGCTCGCAAACGAGCCCGAAGGCGCACGCGAACCGTCGACATTAATCTTGCCTGTGAATTGAGTTGGGTACCGTATGTCTGGTCGAGGATACGAAGAAATTTTGTCGGGCGAGGACGCCTCGCGTGATGTCGGGGCCGGACGATTTCCTGGATCGTAATGGTCGATCGTTGAAGCATGCGGACCTGCTCGCGAATATAGATCTGTACTATACTGGTAACGGAGATTGTGGTGTATTTTGGTGCAAATAAAGTGAACGTGAGAGAACGAGAATGGTCTTGGAATTATTTAGGACGTGGATAGATAAATATTAGTGGAGGATACTGGGTTACGAAGCAATTATCAAGCGGTAGGATAGAATTTTACTCGAATGATATACAGGGTGTCCTACCTAACGTGAGCAGCTTTGATATCTCACTTGTTTTAGAAGATATAAAAGAAGTGCGAGGGGACAGTGTTATTTGCTTGGAAGGGACAAATACTGTCATACAGAAAAAAGTAGTAAAAACAACGTAATAGTTGACATCAAGACCAATTCAGTCATTAGTGAGGAAGTAGATTTAAATAATAAAGCAACTATGAGACAGGGATTTGTGCAAAAATATGTCGAGGTTGGCGGATATTATTTTAAGCATTTGTTAAAATAATATTTCTGAAAATCTTTAAGGTGTTCACGTTAGCTGGGACGCCCTGTATAGTGGAAATAAGCAGTATTTTAGGTCGTCATTCTGGATTTTTAATATTTAATGGAATTAAATAATAGTGACTATTAGGGATTATTCAAGATTCAGTCTTGGTTTAATAATCTGGATCTAAGACACCCAATGCTCAAGGGTGGCCCTTGAAGTATTTAATTCCCAAGAGTAACTGTTGAAGGTCTACCCAAGAACATTTACTTTCGCCTTTCTCAGCTTCATATTGTTTAATTACCGTTAATATTAAAGTGCAAGTTTCCCTGCATTAAGGTACCAATTAAACCATAAATCTCCCACATTAAGAGACTGTTATATAACAAATAACAGACCGCTTCCTCAGCATTTAAAACTGTAATTCCTGGAAAAACGTATTCCCTGTATTACAGAGGTTCTTCAATGAAGAATTCGCGGGTACACTATTAATTACTGTCACGAGAACTACTACACCGGCCACTGACTCCGACGAACGCACACCTCCGTACATCATTCACGACCTCTACTAATTACCACTTACAATCATCGCAACTTGCATCACCTGTAAACGTACCGTTCAGACGCCAAAGTAACTGACCCCACTTTTTGAATTTTTTTAAAATTCCAGCACCGAAGTATTTAATTGGCGCTCAACTTTGTGTATTTAAAATAAATTTCTTCGATAATTTTCGTGGACTTGATCACATTGGAAACCGAATATCTCAAATCACACCACAATCAAATTCTCAAACTCTTCCTCGGTTCATAATACAGTAAATCATCGTAACATAGTAATCGGTTCATAAGATAGTAATCATCGACGAAGCACAGTTAGCACAGCTTGGAATTCCGAAGCCAATGATATTTGTTTCAGCCCCATATGGACGTTTGCTTATGAAATATTTAATGTTCATTCCCGAGGAGCTTTCGAACACTCATGGATGATTTACTGTAGAGCAAAGATCACTGTCCCCCCGTCTAATCGGTCCCATTCCCTTTAATTACGCGTACTCGACACAGCTGAACTCTGTAGACCAGTCTCGTAAGCGTAGAGTCCTCCCCTCCCTAAAATCCCGCCAATGGACAGCACGGGACTGGTCAAGGTCGGCCCATTCGAGGCTCGGTGGGAGGGACCGGTGACCTACTGACAGATTTGGACCCTCGCCCCGGTGCGTGCACGCACGCACGCACGCGCGCGCGTGACCCACGCGCCACGATCGATCGACAGACCGTTATCGGGGACCAGTCCCAAGGCGGATGTAGCGCGGCGGCCAGTCGACTCGGAGCTGCATCGCGTTGTTTCGCGACAACGCAGCCCCGCTAACCATCCGTCCAGCTAATAACGATGATCGAGGGGCCCTACCTTCCCCCCTCCACCGATCGCCGCTGGAAACGGTTGAGGCCCCAACCGGCATCGGCAGCCGATGCCCGAGAGACCGAACCGACACGCAGCCCTGAACCCGCCTCGCCATAACTCGACCGTTACGTTCTTACGTTAGAACCGAGACGTCTGCAAGCGAGTATTAACATAACGGAATGCAGCTGCGATGCGTACCACCGATGACGACGACGACTCGAAATGTCCTTCGCTAACCGTCGACGTTGTCGTTTGGTATCGACGATGGAACCAGATACTTTGGATGATCGCTTTCGAGAGGAGCAAATGTCACTTCGTAGTGATCAGTGAAATTTTGTACGTCGGGTCTTTAGGGATCGCTGGTAGGTTCGACTGGGTTAGGTGGTCGATGGTGTCATTGTACATGGGCGTGTTGGGTAGACGGTGAGATATTGGTTTCTGAGGAAGAGTTTTGGATCATAGAGATGGTCTATGTCTTGGGCCAAACTTGCATATTGGTTTTGACGAACAGCCTTGGATCACAGAGATGTCCCAGGTCAAAGGGTCAGACTAGTTGTGATAAAGGGCCTTGTATAACCAACGTCCTATGTTCTAGGTCAAAGTGTGTCACCGATTTTGACAAACAGCCTTGAATCACAGAGATGTCCTAGGTCCCAGGTCAAAGGGTCAGACTAGTTTTGACAAAGGGCCTTGTATAACCAACGTCCTATCTTTTAGGTCAAAGTGTATCACTGATTTTGGCAAACAGCCTTGAATCATCGATGTCCTAGGTCCTGGGTGAAGATAGTAGCCTAACTGGCTAAGTCAAAGCTTTAATTAGATATGATAAGGAAAAGTACAAAAGCCACTGGAGACGACAGAGAGTCTTTCTGTCCTGAGACTTCAGTGCTGAGGATAGTAGAACCTTCGAATATTAGGGTATTCCACTGTCTAATTGTGGAATTAAAAATTAGCTGTTATAAAATATATTTCCCAGGGCTTGGGATCAATCGTCATTTCCCTGATTTAAAATTGAAACTAGAGAAACGTCGTAGGCAGATGACTTTTCATTCACAGAAGACGATGACGAAGCTGCCCGGATTACATCGAGTGGGGAGGAATTGCGAAGCACTTTCTAAAACCGGTTCGTTTTTCGGCTTCTGGTCGCCTACTATTTCTGAAACACTTCCTCCATTGTGACCGTCTAGGTCAATTCCACCGTGGCCTCGTGAATGATGCATGATTTTTTCGCCTCGAAGAATATAAACAATTCTCTCAGCGGTTCCCTCTGACGTAACCATCAGACATCCTTTTGTAAAAATATTGTTTAGATTCGTTCGAGTATTTTTGCAATTCATACGTGCTTTGCACGTGTTCATAAATTAGTTTAAGATACAAGAACCGATCCCTCGGTCGTCTCGAAAATTCGAAATCTAAGTGGCGTAGTGGGACAAACAAACATATTTCACCGTGAAACGTGATAATTATGCATCGAGGTTTACCATCGGAAACGTCCAGCTTGTACCTTGTGGTCGTTTCATTAGCGATTCGGAAATCTATCGAACCTACACGCATCTTTCCAAGAATATACAAACGATCTTGTACCTCGGGAATGCTCTTAAGACGAGGATCTAAGCGTTCTAAGAGTCAGGCTGATTAATGAAACAGCGAAATAACCGAAAACACGTCGGAGTCGGTATCTTGACCCGAATGAAGCCGACGTGTACCTGTGAATTAGCAATAAATGAACAGATAGCGCACAAATATTTCTCAACTAATCACATAACGATCAACATAATCACTGTCAATATAAATTTATCCGTTTATTGGGGAGTTATTAACGCGGAATTGGAGCAGAATTGCCGATCAATTCCATTTCGACTTTCCGTAGTAGAAGAGATAATCGTTCCAGATGTGTAATCAGTGCAAGGGAAAATCGTGTCAATATCAAGATTTTTTGTTGATCTTCTTCCAGCGATCATCTGATAATATCCGGTCGGTCCGGGCCGATCTCGAGTCGTTCTCGACGATCTTCGAACGCTCGGTGCGTAACACGCGAGGAATTCTTTTAAAAAGGAAGGAGGGCAGCGTTCACGGTGTGACCTTCTTTCCGAACGAAATACATTTTTAGTATTCCTCCGCGTAGCCGCGGCATTGACATTGAACGATAACAACGATCTGACCGTCGTCGGAACCTTTCGTTCCGCCTGTGAATCACAAGAACCTAGACTTTACACTTTGGATGTGCAACAAGGATGATTCATCCTCACTGAAAATTATATAGATTGTTTTCATCTGCATTTCATCCGTGGTGAACATCCAAGGTGAACAAAGTACAGCTAGTTTTTTGATGAATGAATTGTATATAAATCGAAGTGTAAATGTGTAAATTAACTTATAGACTGGCGAACCTCGACAAACAATGTCCTGTTCGTTTATATTTTGATTGTCTTTGTTATTATATTTTTTAAAGAGTCGTCTGATTGCTAATGGGGATATCGATATCTGTCGAGTCTTTTCGACCCTTCCTACTGAATTTAAAAGAAAGTAAAATAAAAGTAAAAATAAAAGTACAAATTTAATTCTGCCTTTGTAAATTACTGAACAAAATGTTATTTTGCATAAAGATCCGCAGTCTACTCATCAAATAAGGACCGTCTCAAGGGGTAAATAGCTTCTATGGGTCCGACAAACATTCCAAGTAGGTTGTGCAGTAGATAAAGAAAGTACTTGCGCAGACCGTACAGGCACGTAAACGTGGGTCGATGCTCGAGTCTCACCGGGTTCACTGAATCCCAAATTAAAATTCAAACCGCGATGTTGTTCGAGTTTTCCTCGGTTCACGTGAAACACAACGATAGCAGCCTGTGATTTCGTGGAATCGGAAGAAGTGGGGGGATCACCACTGAATTCGGGACGAGGCTGCAGAGAAATCGGCTCGTAAAACTGTGCGACGCTCCTCGGATTCGTGACGAGTTTTGTTTGCGATTTCATACGAGAACCCGCCCTTTCCATCCAATATTTTTCACCGTTAGCGACGCGATTTCGCGTTGGATCCACCTGGGATATGTCAGGGAACATTGGAAAAAAAACGCTGATTCTCGATGTGTTCGCTTATCCGCGCGATCTTTTCGACGCCGATGAAAAATGAAGACGAAACCGGATTAGCAACCCACTTAGAGACGTTCACTGAAAAAGGCTGTCGAGATAACATGGATTCTGGATTTTTTTTTTTCTTGTTATCCTCCGATAGGCGTGAAGAGAACAGAGATAAAGTTTTATCGAGATTTCGTCAGAACCATAACTCCAGGTCTAACATACTTTAGTTATAATGACCTCTGTTAGAATCAATTCTAATTCAAGACGTAAAGGGAACATGATTTATTAATTTGTCATGGTGACACATCGTATAGGAAAAACGATCTTTAAAAAATTTTGTTAGGAATTATTTCAATATTATCATATTCTTTCTTGTTTGGATCGCTCGTTGTGGTTCGTACGCGGCGATATATCGCTTCGACACGCGTCGAAGTCACCGGGAGCAGTGTTAACATTACCGTCACGTTCACGGTTTTATTGTACGGAAATTAGTGCCGACATTAACCTACACTTTCTACTCCGCTATCCATTCCCCGATAAATCCAAAGTCCTTACCTTAAAGAATCTACCAGACGAAAGAATTGCCTAAAGTTTTCTGTTTCGATCTGGACTCTTATCCATCCCCAGTGACGACACGAATGGTCTCAAGTAGGGATGTTCGATTCTGTTCAAACAATCGATTCTCAAAACTCATACTCAAGTATCTCATACTAAAAGTATTTATTTCCTATTGCCTTGCGTATGAACACCAGCGATCTTGAAGCTAAAACGACAATTGACCATAAATATGGTGTACAATTAAAAAATTTGTGAAAAAATTTTGGAAAACTTACTACACAATCAGTTCTCGATTTTGAGAGTAAAAAATCGATTCTCGCAAAAATCAAATAGCAGAGAATCGATTAAATAAATCGATTTTTTAAACAATCGAAGAGGAATCGAACATCCCTAGTCTCAATGTCAACAGCGCGCCACGAACACCTTCGCTGTCGTCCTTTCTAAATCAGTCACCAAGAACTAATGTCTCATTACATGGAGACACTCGCTGATCTTGTAAGTTCAGTTTCCATTTTCAGTCACCCCTCACTCTTGTCCATTGTCATCGATGAGATCCCCTGGAACGTCAGAAGGAAAAAAAAAATGGAACGTTTTCAGGTGGATCAGCCGAAATTCCAACCGGTGAAATCGGGCCCGTCGTTGGTTGTCGTTAGTCGAATTCGATCGGATTTGAATGGTGGAGGGTGACGACGATGACTCGTAGAGGTGAAAGAGAGAAGGTGCCCGTCGTTCGGCGGGAGCGGAACGGACGAATGAGCGAACGTAGAAGAGAGGAAGGTGGAAAGGAACGGACAGACGGATGGCCGGGTAACCCAGATCGGATCAGTCCGCTCGATCCGACCGAGAGACTCACAGTACCGAGTCGACCGTCGCGCGCACGATTCCGGCGTGTTCGTTCGCTGGTGTTCCCTGTGACAGGAATCATCGATCGCTAGAAACCGACCGCAGTGGTCCAGCCGAATTTCTTCGAGAAGCAATCGAGAAAACCCTAGCGACGTTGATGTCAGCTAGGCAACGTGACGGTGAGTATCGTAAAACCTCGACGAAGACATTGTTCCTGTACCCAACTTGTCTTACCAGTCAGACAGTTACCCAGCATCGTTATTTCTTCGATTTGCAAATCATTCGAGACGTTCACGATCCAAAGTAGACAGGCAAAGTGTCGAGGCATTCATTTCGAAAGTTGCTCAGCTGAATCCCGTAACGAAGTAAAAAGTATCAAAGTCGTTTTATCAGCTACGATTGCTTTCATTCCAGGGTACGTCGAGCGAGCGAAGCGGACCGAGATGCAGTTGTCTTTCGGCAGTAAAAGTAGCTAGCCCGAGACAGAAACACAAGAGTGAAATAGAGGAAGAGAGAAAGGAAGTCCAGCGAGAGGGACCAAGTGTACGAAATCGAAGGCCAGGGTACGATGGCTGGATCGAGGAGCGGCTTGATCCTCGTGATCTTGACGATCGCGTGGTTCCGGCCGGCGGTCGGGGTCAAGGACCACCACGTGGCCGCCTTGAACGGGACCAGTGACACGGCCCAGGACGACGAGCTCGCGAACGAAGTGTCGTTCGTCAACGACGATACGATGGACCATCCCCATACGATGCCTGGGAAGCCCAGCAAGTTCGATCTGAACGATAACCAGGTGATACAGACGGATGACAAGGCGCAGTATCAGATCGAGGCGAGCAGAATGGAGAACGCAACGGCGGTCCCAGGCGCGAACGATTGTCAAGACGATTCTGCTACCACGTGCACCCGAAAGGATACGAACCAACAGATGGACAGATTGTCTAGGATCGATGTTCACAACGCTACAGAGCAGATAACAAGGAGCAAGGACGCATCAGGCTCTGTCCCGAGGACCGACGAAAAAGGTAACGACCGGCCGGAGGCGAGCCTTCTCGATAATGTTCGCCGGTTCGCCAGGGAACACGTAGTAAAGATACGGCTGAGCCAGGACTTAATCCCCTCTAGAAACGCTAGAACCTTCTTCAACGGTGAGTCCACGGAGAGTCACGCTTTCGTAACTTGCGTACCAGCGCCGCGAGATGCAGCCTGCGATGTTGCTATGGTCGGGCCTCACAATGCGAGAGAAAGAGAGAGAGAGAGAGAGAGATTGCTGCCTGTTTTTCACTGTGTATGTGTGCGCAAGGTGGTACGAGGTGTGTCTGAAAAGTAATCGGACTGGGTTTTTGAAAATATTTATCCGATGAACTAGGAGTTATACCCTTCAGAATTGTTCCTTTGGGGTGCCATGCGTCGATAGGGACTTTGTTCTCAGATTTGGAAACAGTGCTGGAGGTATTTAAGTGGAACTGTCTTCAGGTGGTCTGTCTAAATGTGTTGGATGTTGTCAATTCTTAGATGACTAGTCTTGGATTCGAATTTTTGGGAGGATGTAGAAGTCACGTGGACTCTGACGAGGGGATTGAGGGGGATTTGGAATCACAGGAGCACTTTTATTCTACAGAAACTTGTTCATAGAGGGTGCAGTGTGATATGAAGCATTGTCACGATGCATCTTCCAAGGAAACTCTCTGTGAATCAGTTTCTAGCTAGGTAGGGTACTTCTATGGTTCCATAGCTTGTATGCTTTCCTGATCTGAGTCCATGTAACTTCTTCCTGTTCCCAAAACCCAGGAGTCATCATCTTGGATTTGTGGATAATATGATGATAAGGCTACCTGATTGCAGTTCCAGTTGAAGACCTCTAGCACTGTTCCCAAAAGTGGGAACAAGGTCTCTGGCAGTGTGTGGCTTCCCAAGGGAACTATCTTGAATTGCTAATAAATATTTTCAGAGAACCAGTCCCATCACTTTTTAGATACATCTTGTAGCCTGGGTCTTGATCGTAGTCTGGACGAATCCCAGCAGTGGCTAGGGATGTGTGTTTCAAGTATCTTGTAGGTCGCCGATTGGCTGGAAAAGTGGCAGGAACGTTTGTTCGGACGACTCTTCCGAAACAGGAAACCCCAGGGGACGGAGAGGAAGCAAAAGAGAAAAGTAAACCCACGGAGTGTCGAAAGCCAAGAGACCCGCTTTCCGCGCCCGGTTCGCATACGACGGTTCGTCACTTAAAATCCTTGATTCAGGTTTCGGAGACAGCAGGTTTCCGTTCTGTGTTTCATGGAAATTCCATTTGTGAGGGTACTATAGTCAAGACCCGTATACACGCTTTGAAATTTAAACAGCATCATTCGTTGTACACGACCGACTGAAAGGTTGAAAGTAGTTACTGGACGTAGATGAAAAGTTTGATATCTCGTGGATCTTGGTGGATCGGGTATGGTGTGGTCGTAGAATCAACAGGGTGATGAAGTGGCAATGGACAAGATAGGCAGATGATAGATGGAGTATAAAAAATCCTGAGCGTGGAAATTATTCACACTCGATTCAATGTTTTTTAATTGCTAGAGGAAACTCCAACGTTGTAAATGCTAATTGTTGCTTTTCTGTTTGGTTACCAGTATTATCTTCTCGTGGGACTTACAGGGGTGGGTTTGGGTTAAATATACTATTACGGAAGTGTATACCTATAAGATCAGTCAATGAGACTTACTATCTAGAATAATTTTTTTTTTAGATATCAAGGTGACCTTGAGTTTCTTCAAGGACAATGCATCCTTTTCTTAATACCACGTTGTGATCAATAGAGGGACGATTTCAACGACCAATGCATGATGGTATTAAAAAATAGAAGAATAAGAGAGTATACTGAGATACTTGTAATTAAATTTAAGAAAAACAAAATTTCCTATTCAGGATCTAATTATTCATTCTTTTCAAATGATGCAAATAGGTTAAGGGATGGTAGTGAAAAATATGTCCCACGATGCTCGATCAATTTCCACCTTGAAGTAGTCGAATTATCTCATCGAAAAGTTTACTTTTCGACATTTTGTCCGCTGAATATGCTACTTCCAAACTTTCCGTCGATAATGTATGTACATACACGCAGCTCCATCTCAAAATGGCGAGGAATCGCGCAAGACAGAAAAAGACTGGAATGATCCGGTCGTTTCACATCGAAAAAGTGTGACGCTTTATCACATCACTGATTGGCTTATTTGTGTGCGCTAAAAATGATTAATCCGGTTGGGTCACCGCTGATTGGCAAATATACCATTCATTATATGTTCAGCTTCCGTCGAATCTCCCTTATGGATCACCGATACGCCCGATCTACGCGAATCTTCTCATGAATTCGAGTGATTTTCAGCGATCGTGGCTGGCACTTTGGATTACGAGAGAGAGAGAGAGAAAGAAAGAAAGAGAGAGAGAGAGAGAAACTGGAGGCGTTGGAAAGAGTACCTTTTTAACAGGATTCGGGCTTGGTTTTCTAGCGTTTGGCCTGAAGAAGCTGCTGCTGCCGCTGATATTCGGCGTGCAGATCATTAAGAGCGTACTGCTCGCACTTTTCCTGCCCAGCATCATCGGGAGTCTTGGTAATATACTCGGCAAAGGTACGTACTTCATTTTTGTCTCGTTAATGACGATTAGGAGTCTTACCATTGTGAAGTTCCGAAAGGTTTAGGGGTCATTTTTTTACTGCAATTCTAAACTCTTCTCAGAGATATAATGTATTGGGTGATTTGACAATTTTTTGCCTTTTTCATTAGATTCAATTGTGACGAAATTTTACTCGTTTGTCTTTTCTTTACACCATTTCAGCGTTTGTATTCTTCGGGCATTAGTGTAAATATTGCAGCCAATGAACCGAATTTAGATATATTGTATATTAAACAATATAAAATTTAGCGTTTAGAGGCTATAATTGACCGGTTGGTAAAAAGTAAAAGTGAATAGTAAAAATTCCTAAGTAAGAATATTTACCCAAAATTCTTATTTTTATCGTGAAATTGTGTTGGAAGTGATCTGATAAAGCATCTTCACTTGGCAGGTGTCTCATCGTTCGCGCAGTCGGCGCAAACCACTGCGCAACCGGAAGAGAGTTTCGAATTCAAGGACAATTCCGATCTCTATAACGACGATTACCTGACCCGTCAGCCGGTAGGAACGTTACCTGCGTCTGCGATGTACGACGAGAGTATGCTCCAGAAGAATCCCGAGATTTCGTCGCGGTATTCGTTCGTCGATCCCAGAATAACGCACGCAAACGCCATTTCGGATCGTTATTACACACGGCACGTTGCCATGAACGGGCTCTCGAGTAAAAAGCAGGACTTTAAGGTAACATCTCCATTTACGAGTTTTGTTTCCCAATTCAATGGAACCACTTGCTTCATGCAAATCGCGGTGTTTCCTTTGAAAGATCTTTCACACTAGACACTCAATATTTTTTTGTGAATAAGTAATAAATTTCAGTTAAAGTCACTTTAGAATTCTGAGGATGAATCAGGCATGAAAATGAGTTCAATGAATTTTAAAGTGACTTTGAGTGAAATTTTAATGATCGTATGCGGCTGAATCGAACATCAACTTCAGAATTCTTTGCTGAACCCCATTAAAGAGCAAATTCACAATACAGTAAATTCTCTAGGAATGTTCGGAGGCTTCATCGGTAAATTAGTTAAATATCTCATAAACTAATTGTCACTTATGGCTGAAACAAATACCATTGGCTCCAGAATTCCAAGGTCAATCACTAAGCTGAACTCCATTAAAAACGTCAGCCTTACACCTGGCGATCTCACCTTGCCAATGCCAAGGAGCTTCGAACACTCATCGATGATTTACTGTACTTCTCGACATCGTCAATTCACTCACAATACCGAACAAAAAATCTAACTGTACTTCTCGACATCGTCAATTCACTCACAATACCGAACAAAAAATCTAACTGTACTTCTCGACATCGTCAATTCACTCACAATACCGAACAAAAAATCTAACTGTACTTCTCGACATCGTCAATTCACTCACAATACGGAACAAAATATTTAATTGTACTTTTTGACATCGTAAATTCACTCACAATACTGAACAAAATATTTAATTGTACTTTTTGACATCGTCAATTCACTCACAATACCGAACGAAAAATCCAACCTTAGTGTCTAAAAATCTTCACAAGTCACGTTTTGACCACGAACGACAGGTGTTCCACGAGATCCCGACGAGCTCGTTGATGCTGACCAACTACGATCCCTTCTACTCGCCTCTTCTGTCGCGTCTCGACGCCGTGTTCTCCCGTTTGGGCCACACCACGGAGGGTTGCCGGGAGCACATGGTCTGCGCGATGTATCGAAGCCCGGCCAGGTACGCGCCGTACTCGAATCTGGTCTCGGCCCAGCTGTCCAGGGAGCTGAACGAGCTACGAAGGCCGAGCAGCGACAATCCGGACGTCCTACGGTTCTTCCGGTACATGAAGGCCGCGAAGGACGGCCAGGACGGCGTGAAGTGCGAGGACGCGTACACGAATTGCGCGATCGCGCGTGAGGACGAGAGTCACAGACAGAATCAGGCGATTCTGGCGACCTATCAGGACATCGACAAGCTTGTCCACGCGAGGAATTTGTAGAAACTTGGCCAAAAGAAAACACCGTTCAGGATTGCTTCTGACGGCGAATCGATCGCCGAACATATAGATCCTAAGGATCGAAGAGGACCTGACCGTGGAGGACCTTACGGTGACATTGTTAGGTGTCGATGATCAGGTGCCTCGAGTAGCAATGGAGTGGAAATGATTTCGTTTACGTCGATCGTGCGTTGGTATGCAGGTACCCAGCGTCTCGGAACGGAATTTTCTGTGGGCGGTAATTATAGATTTAGGGGGATTTCAGTATGTGGAAATTACTGGCCAGATGAGGTTTATTTATATGCGAGATTGAGGTTGTCGGACTGATTTGGAGCCAGATATGCGATGGCTTCGAAGAGATTAGCGGTGTAGAAAGCTCTGGCTGTTGAAGTTGAGAATAAACCGCGTAAGGGGACTTTCGGTTGCTAGGAAAGATCGCTTAAATTGCGTATTTTTATTTCGACTGTTTTACGTGTTTTTTTTAATTAGGTAGGTATATTGTATGTCTGGGATTGTAAATATTCAGTTGCTTCGATATAATTCGATTAATTAATTTTGGAAATTGACTTAAAAATCTAATGATTGTGTCAGAACACGTTTTAATGAATTATTTGGCATTTTAAGGGACGCATCGGATGGATACAATTTAGTTTTTTTATATCTTATTTTTTTTTAGATATCGGAGTGACCTTGAGTTTTTTCAAGGTCAATGTATCTTTGTTTTTAATACCACCTTGTTGGCAATAGAAGGACAAATTCAACAACCTACAGAATGATGGTAATAAAAAAAACATGCGTTGACCTTAAAAAAACTTAAGGTCACCTTGATATCTCAAGAAAAATAAGTCACAATGCTACACAATTTATTAAAACGTTTTCTGCTACAACGAATAGGTAACGAGTTATTTTCTATAGTAGTTCTCATTGACTTACCCTGTACATAGAATGCTGTCCTATGCGGGTATCGAAGTCTCGGAATATTACACAGTAAAATTTCGATTAATTAAGATGGCCATTTACTCGAGGACACCAAAGTCTTTTCTCGTGAAATATTCACAGGGTATTAGCACCATCGCTACAGAGATACTTACAAATTTACTTATTTATTTATTTATTTATTCGAATATTCTATATTTAAATGATTCGAGTACTTTTAGGGTCCAAACGACGAAACTCTTCGAGTCCTTTACATGCATACCACCGTACGTCGACCTATCTTTCGTAAATCATGCGAACGACGTTCCTCCGAAGTCGCAACAGACGATTCAGAATTGTTACATTCTGTGGTCGTTCATGTCGGTCGGGACAATTAAAGTTTCAATGAAAACCGGAGACACTTGTCACCTGTCCGTGAGATCGGTTTTTCGCGAGAGGTTAATGGTGACACGATGAAATGGTAATGATTACGTTCGGCCACGGTGATAACGGTACCACGCTATTCGAGCCGGGATTCGCGTATACATTTACTCGAATGTGGCTCTTGCGTAATAGCTACTGGCGAGCAGAAGTAGGTCCGATGCACAATAGCAATTCGCTCGAACGATATTCTAGATACGCTATCGATCGCAAATATGGGACCAGTATATGCAATTAACGAAACGAACGTATACTGTCTAATCAAAATCCATGTGATCCAAGGAAAAACATATAGTTAATTACAAAATTTTTAGTAAATTTTCATAAGACACTGGAAACAAAGTTGTAGTATTAGATATTTTAATGTAACAAAACAATGTTTCTCCAAATCTTTGTAAAATTAGAAGCTACAGATTCTCAAAACAATAACAATAATTTATTTTAACGGGAAAAACTCTCTGGTGCAGAGATATTGTAAATATAAACAAAGATACGTGAATAAAAGATGGAACGAAATAAATACAACAGTGGCAGAAATATAACAATTATTTAGTTATAAAAATATAACAACATAAGCGGCTAATGGTTTAAAGTTATTGTAATTAGTTCTGTTTTGCTGTGAAAAATAATGTTTCAAGTATACCATCGCAAAGATAGAATTATTGTTTCGTTCAGTCAACTGGTCCCGTAATTTCGATCGGTTTCGTACATTCTTCTCGCAATCGCGGGAAATGGTCACGTCGCTACGTCGACGACGCCACGATTTTCCAGCGAACGGAGCCCACTGATTCGCGATTCAGAGTCCTATCGAAATATCGTAACGAATTACCGTAGCCTCTCAGCTGAGCCCTGCATCGAGCGACGTCCCTTTTGAACCTCGAAACGCCAATCAAAAACTAGGCCGATCCGGATCACTTTTCACCCGTAATGAAGTTTTAGATAGGAAATTAAGTTATTAAAATAAGAAATTAATGAAATATTCATCTTTTTTTCAAATCCTTGTTTCACATACAAGTTTCGCGCCATTGGTCCCAATTTTTTAAATTGAATCCAAGAAGATAGAGATATTTAGGAAATCTAATTTTCATGTGCCAATTATTTATTAACATTATTATGTAAAATTTCTTTTTTTAGGGTTATAAAATCTCTCTAGCGTTCATTCATTGGTGCGTTTACCTGAAATATCGTCCAGTAACGTATACATCACTGGATCAGAAGCAAGGGTCAAGAATGACCCGGATCGGTCGGGCGAGGGTTAAACCGACCCTCCCCTTTTCCCCAAATAATTCGAGGATGTCGCCCGAGGCTTCGCTGGTCCTAGTTTATTTGTATCGCGCGCGGGTGTTAATTTATCGATTAAATCGTGTGTGGTGTATGAACGTTCCCGTATAAATTAAATGTCTATTTATTTATTCGAGCGGGGTCGTACGACGACCCGACGCGGCTCGAACCGCGTCTGATGTACAGTGTGCGCCAATAAATGCTGTGACTGCGCTACATTCTCTGCTTTTTCGTTTCTTTTTCTTTTCTGTCGATTGCGTAACGAATAATACCGGGAACGTTTCGTCACGCGTCGACTAATACAGGGGGTGAGTCAATAAGAACTATTATGTAAAATAACTCGTTACCTATTTATTGTAACGGAAAACGTTCCAATGAATTATGTAGCATTTTGAGGGATGCAATTCGATTAATACAACTTGATTAATTCGTATCTTATTTTTGTTGAGATATCAAGGTGATCTTGAATTCTTTCAAGGTCAATGCATCATTTTTTTAATACCACGTTTTTGCCAATAGAAAAAACTCAAGATCACGTTGATATCTAAGAAAAAAAAAAAATAAGATACCATCAGTAGGTCGTTGAATTCGTCCTTCTATTGACAATAACCTGGTATTAAAAAACGGATGCATTGACCCTGAAAAAATTCCAGGTCACTTTGATATCTACAGAAAAAAATAAGTTACGATGAAATAAAGATATATCCATTCGATGTGTCCCTTAAAATACTATATAATTCATTCAACGTTTTTTGATACAACTAACAGGTAATGGGTTATTTTAGATAGTAGTTCTTATTGACTCACTCTGTATATCGTGATTTACTTACAGGTAACGAAATTTCCTTGGCGATCACGTAACAGGGAAGGGCTTAACGAGTATATTAACCAGAGAAACGTACAAAGGCCTAGTGTGGTTTACGAAGACACGCAGAGAGAAAACGAAAGGGGGCGATGACGCATGGTTCGATCGTTGGATCACGAAGGAAAGTCCCAACGACTCTCGCGTCTTATTTCTCGCTCTTGCTCGTCCCTCTTTCTTCAAAACCGTCCCAGGTTCCGGTCCTATATCCGGGCGGGGGGACCACTTTCACTTTCGGTTTTTAATGTTTTCTTTTTCTTTTTTTTTTCTCCACTCGCTGCTCTCACAACCCACGGATCTATCTTCCCCTCTACCATTCTTCGTTTGCTGCGCCTTTATATAAAGAGCAACGGTCGCGAACGGATGCGTTTGACTCTTGGTTCGTCATCTCGGTGTTATTGGCCGGGATTCAATCGCGGAGTTCGAAATTTTTATCGTGAAGGTGAGAATCGTCGAGTTTTTGCAGTACGGTAAATTTATTCGACGAAATTTCGTTGAGTTTAAAGGTTTGTGATGCAATGCTTGGAGGAAACTATGATTATTAAGCGACCAATATTTACTCGATGCACTTTTTTTCCGGTGAATATGGAGGACAGTGACTTTTATACAGTACAGTATTTGTATTTTACAAAGTTTGGTAAAAGCCCGTGGTTCGTGGTGTAATTTTTGTTAAAAATATTATTATTAAGTATACCTCGTGCAATACAATTGTCAAATTAGTAAACGGTGGATATACTGTCGAAAAATATGAAAATTCGAGATCTATCGATCCACAATCGTAAAGATTACCTAACTAGCGCGACGAATACGGTCCCAATAGGGCCCATTTACGTCCCAACGTGACAATAGAATTGTCAAATTAGTAAATGGTGGATATACTGTCGAAAACCAGGAAAATTTGGGATCTATCGATCCACAATCGTAAAGATTACCTAACTAGCGGGACGAATACGGTCCCAATAGGGCCCATTTACGTCCCAACGTGACAATAGAATTGTCAAATTAGTAAATGGTGGATATACTGTCGAAAACTAGGAAAATTTGGGATCTATCGATCCACAATCGTAAAGATTACCTAACTAGCGCGACGAATACGGTCCCAAAAGGGCCCATTTACGTCCCAACGTGACAATAGAATTGTTACATTCGTAAACGGTGGATATACTGTTGAAAATCAGAAAATTTCGGGATCTATCGATCCACAATCACATAGATTACCTAACTAGCGCGATAAATACGGTTCCAATAGGGCCCATTTACGTCCCAACGTGACAATAGAATTGTTAAATTCGTAAACGGTGGATAAACTGTCGAAAATCAGAAAATTTCGGGTTCTATCGATCCAGGATCGAAGGGAGTACGTGATCAGCCTGACGAATACGACGCGCGCGCGGCCGGAATACAAGGTTACGGACCCGGTTCCTTTCAATCCGTGGCCACGATTGGCTCGTCGAGCTAACGGCACTTTCCGGGGCCCACGGCGCGGCTACGATCGAAACTGCTCCACTGCAGACACTGTAGTGCTGTTCGTGAATCAAGACGAGCGTGCTTTTTTGTTGTTTTTGCTCGAAATTGTGAGACAATGCTGTCGGTTACTGTGTCCCGGAAGCGGGTCAGTTGACGGAGTGCTGGTAAGAGGCGTCAATTTTTTTTTTTTTAATTAAAACCATCACGATCTCGTCATCGTTGATCAATTTCTGTCCACGATTAATCCTTGATAAAATAGACGTATGCAGCTGTCTCGACGTAAGCGTAACTGAGTTCGTTTGCTTCTGTCCCCGTTTTGTTTTCCTTCTTGAAATTACGAGCTTTCGAATCGTAAAACTAGAGACAGCGCGTGGTCCACGGAAAACAGAACACGTGGGACCATGCAAGGTTATTCGTAATATGTGACCCACGTGAAAACGAGTGTCGATAAGGTGATGTCACTGCAGGTACAACGTCCAGGTGAGCAGCATGCGACTAGTCCCGTTGCTGGTAACCCACGGTCTGGTGCTGTTCTGGATGCTGTTGTTACCGTGTCAGTCGGTTACCTTCGAGGACGAGGCTTCCAGCGACCAATCAGAGAGTCGCGGTGAGTAGAATCACAGACGATGTATAAGAATATACAGTGACTCACAAGTTTGTTCACGAAACGCTGTCACTTGTATTTGACCAAATAATTTATGCGAATTCTATTTCAAAATTAAGAAGAATTGATTACAAAAGAATATGTGTATAAATAGAAATTGCAGAAAAGTTTTGGCACCTAATTGTTATTTCAAAAGTCCGTGAACGAATATGTGAGTCACTGTATCTCGTCTATGGTGGAATTTTTTGATTTAACCCTCTCCCTGTTGAAGCTTGAAATTTCTACGCACAGGTTCAACGATTTTAAAAAAAATTATTGTAAAATTAGGATTCACTTTTTCATTGAGTGTCCTCAATTCTTCGAATCAAGTAGCTTAATTCGGTTGGCGACTTGATCTGGCAGTGATTATTATTAATTTCTTTTTCAGACAACAATGTACCAGAACCGCAACAACAGGTGCCGTATAATGGAACCAGACAGGGTAAGGGAATTTTCGATTGGATCGGCCTCGGAACGGGACGAAATGTCGATCCCTATATAGCGAGGACGAACAAAGGCTGCCTGAACGGCGATCTAGCTGATTGCTTCAAGTCCCAGGCGTTGAGTTACTTCTCAGACTTCTTCGATCACTCGCACTACGACCTGAACGATCACGTGAAGGTCGTCAGGATGTCCAGGGACGTGGTCCAGGATGTCAGTCGTCAGCCGTACGAATATTCGAGCGAAGCGAGGTATTGGTGAATAAATAGTAGAAATGTTAGAAGCATTCTGACTTATAGTTTCGATAATTAAGAGGTGACCTTGAGTTTTTCCAAGGTCAATGCATCTTTTTTTTTTAATACATGGTATTGAACAAAGATGCCTTAACCTTGGGAAAATCCAAGGTCACTTTGATATCTCAAAAATATAAGATAAAAAAATCATATTGTATCCATCCGATGTGTTCCTTAAAATGCTATACATATAACTCATTGAAACATTTTCTGATACAATCAACAGGTGACGAGTTATTTTAGATACTAGTTCTCATTGACTCACCCTGTATCTACTACGATAAACATTTCCACATTGTCCATTACAGTAGTATATGGATTCCGATTACGCGTAAAATAGAGGAATAAATCTGATCTGTACTGATTTCTTTGTTGCATTTTCCTTCTTCAGATCCAGCGATTCAGAATGGGACCATCTGATGAAGTTCGCTCTACGAAAAGTAGAGAAATTCGTGAAAACAGCGGTCATCGAGCTGCACATTCCATCCACAGAAACCGGTGAAAACGATGTGTACGCGCCACGGTTCTTGGACGAAATCGCGGACGAAATCGACACTCTCGAGAACAAGAAGGACACGTTGTTCTGTGAGTTTCCATTTTCAAAAAACGTCACCTCTTTGTTGTAATGGTTCATCGATGAATGTTTCTTTCTTGCAGCCCGACATCAGCTGAAGAAGCTTTTGATACCAATGCTGATCGTGCTGAAACTGTTCAAGCTGAAACTACTGTTGTTCCTGCCGTTGATCTTGGGTCTGGCGTCCTTCAAGAAGTTCCTCGGCTTCCTTGCGATCGTGATACCTGGTCTGATCGGCTTCTTCAAGCTGTACAAGCCCCTCAGTCAGAATTATCAACCGCCAGTGTACAGTCAGAGCGGTGTCGGTTATCCTTATTACAAAGACAACTCCAATAGCTATCCTTATGGCGATCAGAACGGCCATCATGGGCCTGAGTATCAAGACTACCACAACAGGGACACTGTGTCTTTTGGCCAGGACCTTGCTTATCGAGGCTATCGAGAGTATCAGTCGTGAAAGGCTCCATAATTGTTTTCCTCTGTTGTATAGGACTTGGAAGAACTTAATGGTACAGTAAATACTCCATGAGAGTTTGAAACACGAGTCAAAATTTTCACGGTGTACCATGAATCGTTTCAACATTTGTGGGGATTAAATAGAAACTCTTACGAGGAACTTGTCATCCAACTCTCATAGAGTCTTTACTGTATTACGAAATAATTGTTGATATATTGGGGAGTTGATTAATTTGTTTAGAATATGAGAAGAATTCTGTTTGAAGTAGTTGAATTTTAATAATTTTTAGCGCTTACTGTGTGTTTTTTTTTATTGAGATTCTATGACATGTTCAGGATCGTAGAAAATGTCGAATGCTCTCTGATGTTTGAATAATCTTTGTGAGGTCAGTTTGATCGAAATGAAGTTAGGATATGAATTGTTGGAAATGAATACGTAAAGAATTCGCGCTGTACGACGTTGCCATCGAACAGGCGTATTATTTCGATGCCAGACGATATTTAGGAACAACGGCCATGTTTCGAATCGACGAGTGCTTTTTGGAACACGTTGACTTGTAAATATTATTTAATTATTTTCGTTTTGTAGATAGCTCTGTAGCTGATCATTCAACGAACGAATCGTGTCGTTTCGGAATTTAGGAACTATTTATTCCGTAGGTTACTTAATTGTTTTGTATTTTATATTTGCTTTAGCGATTAGTGTCAATAAAGTGAATCGATCGCCACGACAGATCAACATTGCTTAAAACCGCCTGCCCTTTTTATATGAAAATAGGAAAAACGGAATTTCTGATCAATTATTAGGTTTCGTAAGATGGAATATCTCGATCCAAGAGAGATTTAAATAACCGACGCTACTTTACAATGTCACGCAACTAATCTGACCGTTATCATTATAATTCAATAAGAAATATCGTTGTCGTTTTATGGTGTTTATCGTACCCATTCCCGTGAAAATGTCCCATTAACGGTCTCCCGCGGCGTTCCAGAAATATCTGACCTCGGATCATTCGGTTCCCCGTTTTCTCGCAATTCAGCGGCTCGTTCATTAATTTTCCCAACCGGAAGTCACCGAGAAAATGGGGCCATCGGCCTCAACCTGTGTAAACAGATTACTGCTCGAAACTGTGCCCGACTGGTTCCTTTTTCACTCAACAGTGTAATGTGATTTACGTACTCGTAGATAGTACGTTGCTCGAATAACACGAGACCCGAGAGAGAACACCACGAATTTCCATACTAGGGATATCACCATTTTGCATCAACAATTCTTAGTGAATATCCTTCCATTGTGCAATCTCATAATCCAGACGATCATTTAAATTAGGTTGCAATAAAAATTAAAATGAAAGATTGAAAAAGGAAACAGTTTTCTGATTTCCTAAAGGATTAACGTAATACAAGGTGTACTAACAAGGGAACTTCAACTTAACACTTCGACTGCCACGATACCCAAATATGGGTGATACGTACATTGTGAAGAAGCTAGACAATATAAATACCGTTACAAATTTTGTTGCATAAAATTAATACCGCTGTGTCATTTAAAACAAGACCAACATTGTTGGATAGAATTCGATTTTTTTTATATGTTATTTTTTTTGAGATATCAAGGTCCCTTGAGTATCTTCAAGGTCCATGCATCTTTTTTTTTTACTTCCACGTTATTGTCAATAAAACGATAAATTCAACGACCTGTAGCACGATGGTATTAAAAAAAGGTGCATTGACCTTGAAAAAACTCAAGTTCACCTTGATATCTAAAAAAAAAAAAAAAAAAAATAAGATACCATCATGTTATAAGTCGTTGAGATCCACAAGAAAGTACACAGATCCTTCATTTGCTTTCCAATGAATACCAATTTCGTCCCGATAAAAAACTAATCGTGGACTACTGACTGGTACAGCTGATGCAAGTCGAATATTTAGTAAAACTTTCAAACAAGACGGGCTACGTACTTTCGTGATCGACTGTACTTATTTTCTTCTTTCTCGATGCACGACAGCAACGTGACAAGAGATTCGAAGCGATCGAACCACGCGTGAAAATCTCGTCTTTGGTTCTCTTTCTTTCTCTCTCTTTCTCTATCCTTCTGTTCAGGTGCAAAAGTCGGGGGAAGGAAGGATGGACGCCTGGTAACCGGTTCGACTGCGAATCTCACTCGCGCGATCCAAGGAATCGGATGGAACGGACCTGTTGACCAAGTGGCCTCGTTCGGTAACTCGGAGACCGGAAGCAGCGGTCTGCCGTCCCGAGGCGATACACGGAAAACCACGGAAAGCCGCGCGCGCACGTTGCGTCGCCGATCGTAAAAACACGATTTTGCGAAACCAGTTCAATGCGCGGCATCTCACAATGAAATCGTGCGCGTGACCGGCGGTCGTTTCATGGACATTCCTTCGTGCCATCGAGGAATTCGAGAATTACCCCCCGGAAGAATTGGGATTGGTCGCTCGATTATTTCCCGATGAAAATAGCTACGAACTTCTGGGTCCCATTAAGGAAGAAAATAGGGGATTTTTAGGGAAATAGGGGGAAATCCCCTACTATCACACGAAGAAAATTCGATCCTATTTATGCTAACCAAGGTGACCGTGGTATCGTTATGTAAACAAAGTGTTTTCGCAATTTTTTTTATCGTCATTTGTACAGCACTCTATGCCATGAAGTTCAAAACACATTTTGTTTCAATGGCAGAAAAATAATGAGTCGCGTTACGAGGGACCATCTGTATACTCAAAGTTGCACGACACATGAATATATCAATACGTTTCCATTCGGTCAAGATTAAGGATAAAAGAAAACGTGGCACACTTTGGCACAAGAATTCCATCGAGATTGGAACCCGTCAGGATCACCAGGATCAATTAATTAATACTCCTCGGATACTGATCGCCCCGTGTCGAGGGATCACCAAATCTCACAAACGAAGGATTTATTATATACATATACATTCTTTCTAGAAATTCCGGCTGGTTCTCGGAAACCACGACGGTTTAACTGCCCATGAAATAGAACCAGGCACACCTTCTCGCTGGAATACCATTGAACCGCCGATTATCCTATTTCCCCTTAAGTGATCGCCTGTCAGCGACACGAACCGATCGTCCATCGGATCAATACGGGATTAAACGGAAGAAACCGAATGGTCACGTGCTATAAGTCGATTTGCATCGCCGTGGCGCATTATCTACCTGTTTCGTTAACTTTCTCCTGGATAACCCTGTTCCCTCATTTTTTTTTTTATTTCTTTGCGTTCGCCGCGTTACCGTTCGTGTCGACCATTTTTTCGCGCGACTCGATTGATTGGCCGTTCGAGAAATATTCTGTAGACACGCGATATCAAGGCCACATTTCGCGGAAAATTGCAGTTACTGCGCCAGGTTACTCGTGACCTTGATTTCATATGATGAACGTTATTGACATCGGTACCCCTGGATTAACGACAACGCGATATCAGGAGGTAATGGTTGGACGTTTAAAAGTGAAACTACGGGACTGGAAGCTCCGTAGATTAGACTGCGTCGCGGAGGATCTTAGACGGCCTCCGTGGATTCTTCGTAAATGGAGAGTCTGATAACGATTTTCACTTGGCGAGGTATAGAGGAACAAGTTTGTCCCGTTCTCTCGTGAAATTGTCGACGGTTTCTCAGTGGAGCTGGATGAAAAACGATGGAAACCGAGAGAAAATACTGCTCAGAATTGTGTGGTCCTTGGAAATATTATGTTTCTTTTGTTAGGTTGAAAATAGTATCACTTTTCTTACGGTTGAAGTGAAACATTTCACCTGGAGGAAAGTAAGAATTGTATTGATTTAGTACAAGTTCCATTCATAGTTCGTTTTCACATAATGAAGCTGAGGAATAGTAGATCCTTCAAGTTTTTATGATCATTTGTATCGTGGATTATAGACAACCTATAAAGACTGAATATGTTAAACAGTGGTTTTGAACTTATCAAAATACAAGATTATTTAAAATTCTTTAAAAATTTATCCGCTGGTAAATCGGACGGCCTGGTTTCGATTCCTGTCCAACGAAATATTTTTGTTTTACTTTGCCAACGCAACTTCCATAACTTTGACTTATATTTATAATACATCTCGAAGGTTCGTAATTTTAATTGTTTATGTTACTTAAATTATCTTAAAGGAACCTGTATACTATCATCTTACAAAACCCCTCTAAAATCGAAGTCCGACAATTGGGGTCCTTCCCTTGCAAGTCGCCTCATGAGGATATTGTCCCTCTAAAAAATTTTATTTATTTGTAAGTCATATAGATTTCCTAGTTCACCATGAAAAATCGAAAATACTCTTAATACGATCACATTTTCTAGGTCTCCAGTGGTGATAAACGTTACGGGAGACCGGTGTCGTTTGAAAGTAATCTATGAACAAAGCGTAGGTCCAAATACAGATCCAACGATTTCACCTGGAACCGGTCACCCACGCTGTCTGGCCGGCGAAACAAGGCTCGGAGATCGCGACCCTGACGAATCGACCGATTGGAATTCGACGTAACGGTTCGTTCGCTGGGAGTACCAAAACACCTCCACGATGGACCGTGAGATCGTCCGCACAAGGAATAATCCTTTACCATATATACAGGGTGAGTCAATAAGAAATACTATCTAAAATAATTCATTATCTATTACTTGTATCAAAAAACATTTTAATGAATTAAATAGCATTTTAAGGCACACATCGGATGGATACAATTTAATTTCATTATATCTTATTTTTTTATTCAGATATCAAGGTGACCTTGAGTTTTTTAAAGGTCAATGTATCTTGTTTTTTAATATCATCATGCTATAGGTCGTTGAATTCGTCCTTCTGCTGGCAACAACATGGCCTTAAAAAAAGATGCGTTGATCTTGAAAAACCTCAAGGTCACCTTGATAATCTCAAGAAAAATACGATACAATGAAATCACATATAATTCATTGGAAATATATAATTCTATTACTGTATACTACTATTACTATATACTTATTACATTATATAATTCATTAGAATGTTTTTTGATACAACCATGGGTAACGAGTTATTTTAAATAATAGTTTTTATTGACTCACCCTATACGAATACCACATAATTTTTCTACGGATTGTTTTTTTTTTCTTTTTTCCTTCATCATTCAGCTTGCCGATCGTCAACGCGTGTTTCGCACACGCGAGCTTGGGTAGCATCTAGGAACGGTGCTTCAACGGCGGTAGGTGCGGTTTTCGAAAACGGAACGTCTGGCGATTTTCAATTTGAAATGCTAATTCGAGGATCGCACGCCGTCCGTCTGCGTTTCTAATTTGATATCTGAATTACAAATAGAGTAGTATGTGTCTGTGCCCTAGGGGTTTCGTTCTATATCCTGTCTTTATGAACTGTAGCTTGACATTCACATGGTTGTCATCGGGTTTTTTTTTTTGTAAGACCTAGATTTTCTCTTCTAATATTGATATCATAGACATCTCTATTTAATGGAATATCGTAAGTTGGGGTAACTTTGCCCTGGAAGAATTCTCGAAAATTCGAAACTTATTTCTTAATTAGAAAATTGATAAGATTTCCGTAACGATACTTTCAAACCAATATTTTTCATGTATCGATATTTACCGAAAAAACATACATCGATAAGCATTATCAATATTGGAACCAATATTGCACATCTCCAGTTTCGATGTTTCGAGAAATCCAACCCTACCTAATTCGTCTGAACGGTATTGTACACTCAATAAAAATGTTTAATTTTCCAGTTGAAATTCCTTCACACTCTGTTCAAGAATGCCATGCAGAGTAAATGGACGTTTTTCTCTCCGGATCCAGATCGACGTCGCGATCAGCACAACGGTCCACGAAGTCGTGCACGCGTACTGTCGGTTTAATAGTCCCCATCTGTACGATTGTATCAAGAATTTCAAGCCGACGGGTCGTTTTATATAGACACACATACACACTCACCTATCAACCGTAACGCAAATATAAATCTCGTGCACACTGCGTTGCTTTCTAGCGCGATACCTTTTCTCCTTGTCCTGAACGACACGTCGCGTGTCCAGGAAAGTGTATCGAGGATACACGGAACAAATGGATCCCGTTCGGATTGGTCGTTTTTTCGTTCGATCTTTAACCGTGGCATGCGCTAACCGCAAGGCGGTGGAAAGTGTTTTATTGATTAAAAGAGGGACACCACAGAGGTTTTGCTTTTGCTTTTTGATTTGCTCCGTAGACCACAGAGGTCTGTTCACGACAGCTACGTGGATCGTTCCTGTTATTTTCTGCTCTCTTATTTAATCTAATGGAACGATTGCTGACGGTGGACCTTGAACTTCGAGAATCGAGAGTTTTGAATGGCTTGACCTGTTTTCTAGCTTGCTAAGAAACTTCAGGCTTGACTGGGTCTATAATGATGAATGCCAAGATCTGAAGATTTTCGAGATCTTGGATACCTTTGATGGGATTAATTTAAAGAAGAAAAATACAAGAAACGAATTTTCAATTTATTAACAACATGGTCCACGTTACTGATCCTCCGAGGAATGTAATTAATTAGATGTAAGTCTTTAGAAATAATTGATTAGATTTCCTAGAGGATAAGAACTATGCTGTTAATAAAAGAGGGACACCGTAGGCCAAGCTTTGAATAAATAAAATATTTCTAAGAGTATTTCCTTTTTAAAATATTACCAATTTTTGGAGAATCTCTTAAAATGTGAAGATCGTGAAGATCGAGGCTCCATTGGAGATAACTTAAGAATCCTCATGGACCTAAAACCAGCACGTGAACCATTAACCAGTGACATTATTTTATATGCTTACAAATTATTCTGATTATTTTTAATATGTAATTCTACGTTATTTGCTTTAATGAGATTCTATGTTAATCTTCAAATTTTTTCGATATAATTCAGTAATAATTAAAGTTCTATTAATGTTTTCCCCTATTAAAAATTGCTCGGCACGCCAGCCACTCAATAACGATTATTTATAAATATTTGTCCCAGAGGATCGTTTTTACTCGCGAGGACTCGCGAACAAGCTTCGAGCTTGGCACACTTCGGCGTACGTGACCGTCCGGAACGTTGTTCCTTCCGCGCCCCGTAATTGTTCCTCGTTACGGCATACAGTGCTCCGTGATATTTACTTTCTTTACGAGCGCAATAATAACGCCGTCCCGTTGCTTTCCAGACTGTGTTTTTCGCTCCCGATTTGAATCCAACGCATACCGACAACGGGATATCTACAGTAAATACTCGATGAGTGTCCGAAGTGATTTAAAGACATTTTAAGGTGACAGAGCTTGGAATTCTGAAGCCAATGATATTTTTTTCAGCCGTGTACGGTCATTAGTTTACGAAATATTTAATTAAAATTAAGAGCCTTCCAGCACTCATCGAGGATTTACTGTATTCTGAATTGATTGTGTAGACTGTGGTAGCTATCCTTAGGTTTCTGATGTGTAATAGTCCGACTTCGATTTTAACAGGGTTTTGTAAAATGATAGTATATAAGTAATGATATACAGGGTGGATCACGAAACGTGATCAGTTAGATTATTCTACTGCTACCTGTTCGATCGAAAATTTTCTTAGCTAATACGACATGTTTAGTTCATCAAACATTTAATGTCTATTGTCGTGGAGCCTTCGAGCATTCATCGAGTATTTACTGTACTTTCTCATCTTTCCTCCGTTATTCGAATCCAGATAATGACTTCGCCACATCCCTACTGAACATTCCCTCAGCATCCCTTCCCAAACCAAACTATACCCCCGTTAAAACAGACACCCTCCCGAGTATAAACATCGAAGCATTTTCCGTTCCGAACTATTGTCCAAACTCTCCCAGAAACCACTAAAATTCCGTATTCCCTGAATATCCCGAAGCATCTATTCCACAGGACTGCACCCAGTCAAGCCACGACATTGTCCCAACGAAACCGCGACAATTTCACGCCGTCAATGCATACCTACTACCCAGGTTGCGCTCCTTGGCGCAACCAAAACGACCACCCAATCGGCCATTGGCGTTGCGTGCTCCACATCCGTGACACGGTTCTCGCGGTGGGTCGTGGGTCCCCGACGCGGCAAATCCAGGGTTTTCTCTCCGTGTGTGCGTATCCCATATGCGCATTAACGTTCACACAAACAGGGAATAGAGGGGAGGGGGGGGGGCTGTCTCTCTCGGATCCGCGGATGGTGTCCCCGAAGGTGTTCCTTCGTGGTAACCAGTTTCCGCGGACGGAGGAGAGAAGCCCTCTACTACCTTGGGGGATCGGGTACGGGTTCTCTTTTCAGCGTGATCGCGCGTAGAAGGAGGCAGTCGATCACGGATCCCACCACCAGAAGCGGCCAGCCAACAAGCTCGTATCAAACGCAAAAGTGGGCACACCACCCGCTCCCCAACGCCGGGTATCTCGAGGAGGGCGGCGACGGCGGGCGCGGACAGAGAACACTTTTCGCGTACGCCTGCCTGGTTAACCCGTTGGCGATCTCTACGTATATAAAGTGGCCGGGGCGAGACGACGGGTTCAGAATACCTCGACACGCTCGATCCACGCATCGGGTATATCGACGCAAGTCCGATTACTGGAAGGAAGAGAGAAGAGGCGCCAGCAGTGTGCCCTCGACCCAGCTTCCGGTTACATACACAGAGGATCAGTATCAAGGTTGGTGATACCTTTCGATTCTTGCTTCGAGGCTCTTAACCCTTTGACTTATATCGAGTCAGACTCGTGGTGACGATGTCAAAATGGATTCAACGAACATTAATATTATTCGTTTTCTTTGAGTCAAAGTGAAATATTTTATTTTGATGATATTAATGTTTGACTTTTAGGGTAAATTTACAATTGCGATAAGTACAAGAAACTTATCCTTTAGTGTATCTTTAGTGATTTCAACGTGTGATAAAGCTTGATTTAATGGTTAGAAATGCTAAAATATATCTGTTTTTTTTTTAACAATTAGTTAGACTTATCATAATGAAATTCAACTGTTTCTAATAACGTCTGACGATTCGAACGTGTGGTAAAGTTCTATGATCCGACAAAAATGATTAAATACCCAAATTTCCGTGGTGCTCTATCAACTGTCAATATACTACATCCAATTGCTGTCTTCGCTACCATCTCCACATCTACCAGAATGTCAATTGAAGTGTCTCTAGTGTCACTAACACAGCTGTCAACATTTTTATTAAATCCAACATCGATGATACTAACTCCATATTCCTTCCACAGAGGAACACAATGAAGGCGATCCTGGTATTCCTGACGATCTCATGCCTGGCCATGTGCTCGGCGAACCCGTTGGAGAAGCTCGACAAGATGAACACGCTCGAGCAACAATCCACGACGGTCAAGGACCGTGCCAAGTACGAGGAGGAGCTCCTCCGTAAATTGAACTCGAACTGTTCCCAAAACCATCTGAGCAGTTGCGTGATGCTGAAGCTGGTGACGAACATGAACAAGTTTCTGAAGAAGGCGTCGATAGAGCTGACGGACGACATCGAGATCAGAAAAACCAGCCAGGTGTCCGAGGAGATGGTCACCTTCGAAGCTGGTCGAAGCAAAGACGACGAGTCCGAGGTCTTCGACCTTGTCGCCAATAAGGTGTACGCGTTCATCAAGTCTAGGAGCATCAAATGGAGGATTCTTCCTGAAGACGACGTCGTTGTGTCCGCCTCCGAGGACGAGAACGGTTCCCTGAACCTCAGTGTGTCCATTGAACGAGCTGACAATGTTGCTGTGCAGGATGGTAAATGCTTTTCTGATGCCTAACTCCCTAGCCCATCGAAATCTAGCTTCCTCTACGAACTAAGTTCTCTAATCCTTGTGAAAAAAGAATTAGCAATTACCCTGACAATCGAAAAAAGAAGATTCCTCAACTATTAAGTCCCACTATTTACCTACCCAAAGAATACAACCCCCTCAAGGTTCTTGAATGTCTTGGTAATTTAATCACGCCATAGAAAGTCCTCCGTTTTACCTTCCACAACGAAAGCGATATAGCCCAGCTGAACATCTTCTTTCAGGTCGTGGCAAGAAGAACAACAACATGGGACCCCTGATCGCTGCCGCAGTGCTGAAAATCGGTCTGATCGGTGGTCTTGCGTTCAAAGCATTGGCGCTGCTGGTCGGCAAGGCGCTTCTACTTTCGAAGATCGCGCTCCTGTTGGCTGGTATAATCGGCCTGAAGAAGCTGTTCTCCCATCAGAAGCACGTCACGTACGAGGTGGTCGCTCATCCGCATCACAGTTCGAGCCACACTTTCAGCTCCGATCACGGCCACGGGGACAGCTACTCGAGCGGTTGGGCGAGAAGCTTCCACGGCCAAGGGCCTGTCGCTGGTCAGACAGACGCCCACCAGATGGCCTACTCGGCGCACGCCAAGTGATACGAGCCCTGGGACCATTGGGCCCGGATTCGCGACACACGATGACGTCACACGGAGTCCGTTTGCTCGAGTTTGCTTCTCGACTGACGATTGCCAGCACATTCTTGCCGTTAGTTTTTGTATTTAATTCTTCTCCTGACTCTGGTCTTCTCACTCTCTCTTTCTCTGTTTCTACAATTCTTCTTTCCCTTATTTGTTCGGGTCCGTGGACTGGGACTAACTCACTTTCCTCCTTTGACCGTTTACTCACGTCACTGACCGATCGACCGACGGGACCACGCGACGGACGCAATTTCTTTTGCATCGTTAACGATACTCTATTTCGAGTACTTGGATAATTTGATGCTGCGGTCGAATTAAGGCCCGGAATTGGGACTGAAGCTCTTGCTATTGATCGATCGAAATCTGTGAAAGTCACCGATGGTTCTTGAGAACTTAAAATTCTGTTCAATTTAAAATCGATAGCTGGGCCTCAAAGTACTGTGAGACTATCGATTCGTCGAAATATGTGAAAGGACCCAGGGGTTATTATTTAATTAGCCACTGAATGTTCTTAAGGCCCTAAAGTTCTGTTCACTTTGGAGATTGAAAATTGACTTCAGATAGTTTCCCACTGTCGAAGCAGCATCAAAATATTTTTTTCAGCTTATTCTAGTTGAAAAATTAATGACTTTTAGACTGACAGCTCCATTAGATTATCACCTAATCGTAGAAATGAAACGCAACAAGAGATTCTTATTTAAGGTACATACCCAAAGACTGATTTACTTGACTTAATAGACCGAATCACGTTGATGGATGACTGACTCGACAAACACAACGCCTACCATCTGACACGAAACGACGCAGAGACATACGAACGCGTGGAACTTTGTAACTATACCATATCGATATTATTTATATATTAACTTATTCTCACCGCCACGTCCGCGCGGATTGTACCATAACGTTGTACGCCTGTTGTTTTCTTTTGTATAAATAAATATTTATTGTTTTTTTTGTAACGTGTGTATCCCTGCATCTGCGCCAGTCGATTCTCCGTCACGTGAAATGAAGTCGATTGATATTTCTCGATTCACTTCAACTATACACCACCGTTAGAAAATAATTCTTATAATGCGTCAAATTAACTTATTTATTTTTAAATATTTTACGAACGAGAATGTTACAATTTTATTCTGTTCAAATATTTTTAACAACTCCTATCTTTTGATCCATTCGCCGAAATAATTGATTTAACTTCTAGCAAATTTTAATGGGTTCATGATAGTACGGATTTTACGGATTTTTATTAGTTTCTTTATCTGGCCATTGTACTGAATGAATTAAATTAGACCAGTCGTGTTCTCGCGACCGAGAAAGAAGAAAAGCAGAGGAACAGTCGTTCACCGTGAGAGGACGCCACCTCGTTTAGATAATTCCTTCCCAGTAATCGAACACGCGATCGTAGTTCCGACTACATTGTAATGCTGTATTACAGGGCGTTGAAAATAACAACAAGAACAATATCCATGTGCACGAGAAATTTCTCCCTTCCTGGTTAATTACAGTCATTACAGGCAATTACAACCGAACGGAAAATGAAGGCCGCGGGACTGAACTCGTCGGGTAACTTCACGGTTCTCGGGTAGGTATGATACCATTTAAGAGAAATTGTCTCACTGTAACACCACGATAGAAATAATTTCACAATCGACGTTGAAAGAAAAACCATCGAAATTTCATCCGAAATCCCACAAGATAATTTTGATAATTCCCAATGATCGACAAACGTTATCTGTTTCATTGTCCGGTTAGTTATAAAAGTATGTAGCACGTTAATATTTTCGGATTTGGTCTGTTTGCCAGCCGGGGATCACTGAAACGTAACCGTGTGCTTTTCATTACGAACGATTTACCGGTGGAGCACAGTTAATAGCCCGTGAATAGTTGTTCAAATATGTTGGACGGAGATTGAACACGATGAAACGGCCCGAGTGAATTGGAACTACATTGTGGAATCTAATCATTTTGTGTAACAGCAATTTCAAAGGTTTTTCTGGGTCTTAATTACAGCCCTAAAGAATCTACGAAACATTAAACCTTTAAACGATATTATCCTCATTTTAGACTTATCAAAATTTCACTGCAAAGGAAATCTAATTCAATTGTTTGATTGGCAAGTCGCGCCACACTAAAAATATGTCGAAAGTCACGTATTCATCGCGGCGTGCTCCGGTTTGCAGAACTTAGCGGGACTCGAAACGCCAGGTGCAACTACAACATCGAGTTACAACGAAGAATGTGATTCCACGTAGCGAAATATATAATTTCAATGTTTCTTCAACTTCTTCGTGAGAATATCATACCAATAGAGGATCCAATGAAAACCCCAGAAAAACAATTAAATCCCATATTAATAATATCGATCGAATAAAAATCGTGACCAATAAAATCAGGCATTTAAATTACGCTGAATGAAACGACCAGAGATTTCCGACCCAGACTGACCCGAATACCGTTTTTACGAGGAGAGAAGAAAGATTTCCAGATGCCCAATCGGGGCCAAAAGCTTTGTTCACCCCGACCTCGATGCCTCTACGAAGTCGATTTTTGTACGAATGTCTTCTCTGTGTGGGGCAAGTGCTCGGAGGATGACGATCGGAACGAAGGGAAAACTACCGGACGAATGCACGAGGCATCTCTCTCAATTCAAATGAGTCGGCCTCGTTTTGAAGCCGCTTTCTCCGCCTCGATTGGTAAGGATCGGAAAGGAGATGACAGGTCGATAAGGGTACGGTTAAGAGAAAGAACGTGTGGTCCCACCGTGAAGATCAACTTTCGGTTTCGGGTAAAGAAGAGGGGCCCCGTTGCGTGGCCTATCATCGTTGACCCAGTTCCCGGGATTCTCGTAAAATCGGTTAAAATCGACACGTGGTCAGGCGTTGTACGAAATTTCATATTTTTATTCAGAACTCTAGAATTTTCCTATTGTAATTGATAAAAGTATTGTTATTTAAATGATAAAATTTCGATCGGAGATGGATCGAGTTCCTCCACGATAGATTGGTTCCGTGACCCGATTTCTTTTTACTTCGCTGTGCGTTTCGACGGATTCGAAAGAAATTCGTCGCGAAAGGAGAAAGTGTCGGTTATTGATCGGTTGATCCTCTTGTTATTGACACGGGGACGTCGCGGGGCTGGTAACGGTGCTCGCCTGTCCCATGAATGATCGACACACATTCTCCGTGTATCGAGGAAAGGAGAAAACACACCTGGCAAGATTGGATTCTAACGTTCGACTCGCGGAAGCGCGCGGAGAAACCGTGGACTAATTGGAGGCTCTGATTCTTCTATAGGACAGAACGCGTTACTACCGTGGCTCAGATTTAACCTTGAAAATTCAAGAAATCGGTATTATTCGACCAAGTATAATTGAAATGTTTACTAGGAATCTGGTCACTGTTTCTGTTGAATCACAAAATTAATCTATTGAACAATAGAAGGAAAAACACTAATTGGAGGCTCTGATTCTTCTATGGGACAGAACGCGGTGCTACCGTGGATTCTCGAGGCTCAGATTTATCCTTGAAAATTCAAGAAATCGGTACCGTTCGACGAAGTATAATTGAAATTGTTTACTAGGAATCTTACGGGAAAGGAATACACCAAAAGCTCTGGTCACTGTTTCTGTTGCATCACGATATTAATCTATCGAACAATAGGAGGAAAAATAGGATATTAATCCATTGAACAATAGAAGGAAAAATACGATATTGATCCATTGAACAATAGAAGGAAAAATACGATATCAATCTATTGAAAAAGAAACAAAATGTGAGCCAATGAGGAACCATATCCTGATCTCAATCGAAATTTCTAACGACTTCTCAACAAGACGATTCGTCCAAATAAAAGACCAGTATTTCCTTTATGAATAACCTGTCATGATGATTCATTTACCAGACCCGTCATCGAACCAGAAATTACCCGGAACGTTACAATCGCGAGTATATAATTTAAACTATATTCCCCAAGAATTATTCTCGATTACATCTCCGCTTTCGATTTTACGAATACTTCGTGAGACGGTCCAACGACTGTCCCTCCAGCAGACCATCGAACGAGGAAGGAGACCAAAAGGGACACGGAAACGATCGCTGGAGGATCACCCACGGGCCGCGTAGAGATCCCCCATGACCGTCGGGATGATCTGGTTTAAAGGATACACGATCGTTCCGTGTGGCGTCGTCCCGAGGAACGAGCGAACGGTTTCGTGCTGGGCCTAGTTATACCTACCAGCGGTCCTTACGTATATGTATACCGTGTCGTATCGGCGAGTACGCGAAGGGAAGTGGAACAGAAGAGAAAGGTATCCGAAGATGAACTAGTTTCGGTTAGGCGATCCCGTCTGATCGTTCCATGCACCGCCTCCCCCACATTCCCCGACAATTGTCCTTGAATCATCAAAGAGTATCCCAATAGGATAGATAAGTTTTTGTCTAATAACCAATAGCCACGGACCAGAGTAACCCAGCACCACCATTCAACGAAACAAATTAATTTCACGGATGGAATCCCGATGATCGTTAATTTCCAAGAATCTCCGTTGCATACCAGAATCGAATCCACTAATTAGACGTCGATGGGAGGCGGTCAGAGTATCGCGTTTCGAAATCGGCCCACACGTTCTCTTCCGCTCCACTAAAGCGCGGAAAGAGGGAAAGGAAGATGCAGGCCTGCTAAGAGGATCGCTGTTGGATCCCTCTATGCTGGAACCGTGACCGCTCGCTCACTGGTTGATACCCAGTGATCTAGAAATAAGAGGCGAGGGAGAGTCACGGGATTGTCTCGATATGAAAACATTAGAAAGATAAAGAAGGAGACTAGCCAGACGCACAGGCAACACCGTTGGGGATCCGTTCCCTCGTCTGGCATCGGGAGCTAAACAACCTAGGCTTCCCCGCAGCCAACCGCGGCGTAACGCTCTGAAACACTTCGAAAACAAGAATTAAAGGAATCCACGGGGAAGGATCGTCCGAGCGAACGAAAAAATTGCAGGCTTAATGCACACGGTAAGAACAGGGAATGCCAGGGCATGATGCCTGGTGCCGATGCTCTCGTTGGCTTGTGTTCTATCTTCCTTTTTTTTCGTTTCTTTCCTTTTTCGTAGTACAATCACCGGCGCAGGCGAGCTGGTGCAACAACTATATAAATGAGATTTCAAACGGGCCTGGATGCACCACTCGGACCTCCGCCGTAGGTTCCGCAGGATCAGTACAGTAGACGCAATTCACGGCTTCGATACGTGTTTCGTCCCTCCGTTTCCGCATCGCGTCGCCCAGCACGGTAATCGGGAAGATTTTTCGTAGGGGAGGAACAAGAAGTTCTTGGTGCACGGCTGGGAATTTTCTCGAGGTTTTATTGTACATCGTGATTCGACGATCATGGATTGGTTCGGGAGGACACTTGGATTAGGGGATCGACGGATGTCGGCGATGTGTCTGTTGATCGTCTTCGTGCTCGTGGAACACTCGTACGCGGTGGATACCAACGAGACCAAGGACACATGGTCTGGACTCACGAATGGATGCTCGAATATGGACAACAAGAATTTGTCGGTTTCCTGTTACGGGGTCAGGATTGTCAGAAAGATCGTTCAACAGCTGTTGGAGAAGTCCAGCAAAGAGCCGAATATCGAGATCTTCGATGGTGTTAGCCTGGTGGAGGTACCTGGTTCTGGTCCAAATAGAAAGGGAAGGCTGATGAAGGGATTCGGTGGCATGGGGACATTGGTGCAGTTTTTGGAGGGAAGGGAACTGAGAATCAAACTACCGAGCTTCCTGCCTCAGAATATCGAGAGAGCTTTTCAGGAGAGCCTGCCGGCTGAACAAGGTCCGCTGGGAAATTCGATGGAGTACTTTTCTGGGTGTATTATGGGAATATTTACTTAAGTGATGTGTTCTGGTTTCAGGCAGGGCAGGAGGATATGGCGGTGGCGGTGGCGGCGGCGGATACGGCGGGGGTGGCGGCAAAAAGAAGGGAGGCGATGGGGGATACATGATTATGGCGCTGATGATGGGTAAGATGGGATATTTATAATACCATTGAATCTTTTATAGTTTAGATTCTTTGTAAACAATGTGTAGGCTTGATTTACAGAAATGGTATAACAGGGTAACGCTATCTTAATTTGTATGATTTTGCTAGTGTTGGTTTACTATTTCTGTAAATAAAGTTACAATACATTGTTGGTTTCATGAGTTCTATTGAGTAATATGTTGATTTAACTATGGAACTACCGGAGATGGATGTGTTTCTGTTTCTATCAAGTTGGTAAAAGGGACAGAGTTTACGAACCAGTATTTTCAACCGCTTTGGTAGTTCCAGAGTTAAGGACAGTAATTGCAAAATTTGAAAATATGAATATTATAAAGTGAAACAAGAAGGATAGTGTGTTTAATGATATATAAAAGAAGGATAGTGTGTTATATAAAAATCCACAGATTACTTTGGGTAATCCAACATGTGAGAAATCTAATCTAAATACCTGAAATATCTGAAACCCTATTAATCAATTTTTCGTACCCGCTGAGAATGTTAGAATCGTAAACCACTAAAAGAACTCAACAAAAAGGAAAGACTCTAACTACAAAGTTGGACGATGAGGTGTTAAGGATGAATCCAAGTGCCATAAAGAAAATCCCTATCGTTGAGGTCCTCAGACCTAGTCCTATCGTACATTCTTAAAAAAACTGAACAAGAAACAAATACCCTACTGCTAAGCTTTTGGGTCAGGAAGTGTTAAGGATGAATCAAAGTTCCATAAAGAAAATCCCTATCGTTGAGGTCCTCAGACCTAGGAGTCAATCGACCTAATCCTATCATAAATCCTCAAAAGAACTCAACAAGGAGCAAAGACCCTACTGCTAAGCTTTTGGGTCAAGAGGTGTTAAGGATGAATCCAAGTTCCATAAACAAAATCCCTCTGATTAAGGATTAGACCTAGGAATCACCAAACTTAGGAGTCAACAGATCACCCTAATATCCCTAGATATCGACTGACCCCCTGTTCTCGAAATTTCCAGGCAAGATGATGGCGGCAATGGGAATGGGTGCACTCGGTCTCCTGGCCATGAAAGCGTTGATGGTGTCCGCGATGGCGCTGATGCTCTCGCTGATCGTCGCTGTGAAGAAACTGGCAGGCGGCCACGATAGCGGCGGTGGCCACCACGTGGTATACGCCCAGGACGTTGGCCACCACCATTATCGCAAAAAACGGTCCCTCGGCGATGAGGACCACGATCTGCCGTACAGAGCATACTCTCATCTGTTCGGCGAGTCACGGGTGTCCTGATTGCATTCGCTCTTCGTAGATCATCACCAGGAGCTCGTCGGTTAACCCTGTTACGTAGAAGACATTCAGACCGAATCCTGAAGATGCACTCCCACACACAACGCACCCGGGACGCGTATCGACAGTTACCAAAACGACACAAACACACGGACGCGACGACAGTGACTGGGACGTTTCGTAGAAAGTGACGGTGGGATGTATACGCAATGTGATAAAACTCGTACGTTCGACGACGGACTTTGACAATGGACCGTACGCTGGAGAAACCAAAGTACATACGTCTTTATTTATTCTCTCATAATCACCATAATCATCTCTGCCCCTTTTATTTTTGTATTTATTTAGAAACCCGAATAAAAAGTATACGTAATCATTGACCAAAAAAGAAGTCGTGTGTTCTATTTATTGTCGAAACGAACGTCAACCACGAGGGATCATAACGGAGGGAGGGTGGGGGGCAAGTCGATACATCGAACGAGGGAAAAGTGTGCCAACGTGAGCCCGTGGCATCGCACCGTTGCATATACTACGTCGATCCACGAATTCATCGAACGTATCCCTTGGTCTCTCCCATATTCGAACGGATTAAACGGCCATGAAACGAGGCGAGGAACTGCAAACACTTCAGGTTGCTAACCGTCGATCCATCCGGATGTCCGTGTTTATATGGGTAACCGTGTCCACGCGAAGTAGCACGCACCCGATTGTGCAACAAATCGTGCAAAGTGAAACGACGCTTCGTGGGGAGACTAGTGCGCGTTAGAGTTTGTGCTGCTCTACGTCAATTAGCGTCGTATTTCCCGGTCGTGGGATCGGTTAATTGGTGGCCGTAATTAAATTACTTATCCTACGTTACCGAAACCCGTTGAAAATTGCTCCCGTTGGTCTTGCCGGTGGGAAAGGATGTAATTCGAAACGACACACGTCTCGTTCGTGTCCTGGAAAGCTGCTAGCCCGATGGAAGTCGGCTGAACAGGTGGAAAACTCGACTGAAACACGGGGCGTGAATCTGTGAGTCATTCTCGCGAAAGAAAGCCGCGGAACGGAGGGATCGCTGTCGAGAGAGCTGGCCTCTGTGTACGGATCTTTCTCTCTATGCGGCCTCTCCTCCGTGTTCCCCCTCCGCTCGGTCCTTCCCCCACTACTTGGTCGACCTAGGCCCGTTCACCGGGGTCCTCTGGACGGACACAGCCTGGAGGGAGGAAAAGTATCGGACTGGGTAGGGGGGGGGCGCCAAGACCCACTGGCACAGATTCCGAGCGCTTCCTTTTTTACGTTTGGAATATCATAAAACGGATAGATCCCGGTTGAAATCGGCTCAGAACAAGCCGTGGCTTCTGCGCAGGCGTATCAGGACGATGAACCGTCTTCTGAGTTGTCGCGATCGGCGAACAGCATATTATCGTTTTTCCAACGATGCTGTTCACCGTTTCGTGGCGGACCGTTTTCCTTCCATTTATCATCAGTGTTTAGGTTCATCTTTTGCAGAGTTAGATTTTGTTGTTGTAATTGAGATCGTTTCTAGAAGATTCTTTTTTTTAGATACTTCTTCTTTTTTCGCTCTTTATTGTTTACAATTGATGTCTTTTGGAAGTATTCATCGATATTGTAGAACGTATCAATTGACATCTGACTGCTATTTATGATCTCTACTTGCCCATTTTGTATATAATTTATTTCGTTTCTCTCGGCAGTCGAGCTTGTTCTGTTTCTTCAAGATGATCGCAATTTTTGCGCTCACTGATCTCCGAGGACAGCAACCGAAGTTATTGTGATTCGTTACTTTAATAATTTCAGTATCACATTGGATCAGAATTGTTTATCCGTAACTAGAGATATTTCTCTTGAAATTTCTTCATTTGAGTTACCATTTTTTTACCTTCACAATCACCGATCAGACCGATAACCGAAGTAAATAAAAAGATTCCCAAGGGGGATTATTATTAATAAATTCAGACATCCATTTCATAAATGGAAAGTACCATTTTTCCCTTTTCGTCCCACAATCAACTGCTCGAACCACCCCGTTCTACAAATAAAAAATGAAATTCAGAAAATATCCATTTCTCAAAAGGAAAGTACCGTTTCCTATCGTTCCCCTACCATCTTCCAGTCAATCGTTCGAACTACACCGTTGACCAAAAATAAAACATTCAATTCCGAGAATATCCACGTCTCAAAAGGAAAGTACCATTTTCCCTTCGTTCCCTTTCTCTTCCCCAGTCAATCGTTCCAACCACTTCGTTGACGAAATAAAACATTAAATCCCGAAAATATCAATTTCTCAAAAGGAAAGTACCATTTTCCCTTCGTTCCCCTTCCATCTCACAATCAATCGTACCACTCCCATTGAATAAATCGTACCCAACGGTTTAGCGATCCCGGGTTGTATCGATATCGGTCCCACAATGGCCGCTCTGCTTTCGTTTTCGTCCTCCCTCCGCCGCCCCGACGGACACAACGGTACGTTTAAATTTTTATAGCGCCGTAAACTCGAGCGCGGTCCGCGTTGACGTCACCAGCATCCCGCCAAGAGAAAACGAAAGTTAGAACCGTTTTCGTGAATGGACCTCGGTGAAACGGAACGAACATCGACGGAACCAGCCCGTATGCGCGTGTCCTCTTCCCTGGCCAGTTTCCTGGTAACGGGCATAACACATTGGTCCCACCGTCGAAACAGAAAATTTCTACTTTTTGAAATTCCAGTCAATACACACGACACACACACAGTCGATTGCAACACGACGGGTAACAAACGTTCCTTCGCCCCACACCTTTTTTCCCCGTTCCAATGCTTCGGTTCGCCTATTAATAATCACGTTTTCTGGCACAGCAGCCTCCACCACTGAGACGACGATCCCATCTCGGGAGAGAAGCCCGTTACATTCCACGCTCATTACCGATCGAACGGACGGAAATTTGAAATTCAAATCGCGTCTGGCCGATTTTTTTCTTCGGGCCGCTCGCGTGTCCACGAAGACGATCAACAGCGAGAAATTCTTGTCGCGACGTACTTTAACGAGGCGTTAGAGCGGAATGTCGAGGAGATTGACTCTCTAATTCTACCGGAGGTGAGAGTGACAGAAAATTTGATATTTTTTTGTAAAGAATTTGGACAGTTTGTAGGGATGATAGGATGGGGGGGATCGAAGGTGTACAGGGGGTGGAAACGGGGTCTTTGCAACCTTGAGATTGGTTGCTACCTCTGACCCAGTTCGATCGTTGATGAGACGGAATTGGAGAGCTGAATTCGTGATTTGTTTACGACCGGGGAATCATTGTCAATCTTTATCTTAACACGACTGTTTCATGATAATAAGGGGGTATTCCTAGAATCGGGTTAGTGTCTGAAGTAGAAAGGTAAAGAATCGTTTGAACCATATAAATATCGATTTTTCTTTTGCATTTTTTGGAAGTAAGGTGGATGCAGCAGTAAATGAACATGTGCCAGTGAATGTAAAATGTATATAAAAATGTGTAAATTATGTTACTAGAATAAGGAAATGATTAAATTTTGCAAATCAATGAACACTGTTTGGAAATAGAATAAAAGCTTATGAAGTTTTAATTTTCTTCAGGTATTTAAGAGAGTTTACTCATCAAAGGTAAGTTAAATGGATTTTATTATATATAACTGTATAATATAAATTATTATACGTAACTGTAATGAAAGTAAAGGAATTTGCCAAACATCAATGATTGCAAAATGACATTAAATGGTTATAAAATGTAATCCAGATAAAACTATAAAAAAAAAAATTATTTTTCTGTAATTGTGAAATTATTTGGGAATGAAAGGGTTAAAATTGATAAAAATTTCTTCCTTTATCCACTTCTACTTAAATAAATTTCAAGATTCAACATTTCTGATTTCTTCAGCTAAATGAGCGTATGAATTGCTAAAATTTGCATTCAGGACGAATGTGCGTCGTCCACGGGAAATTTATCGATCAATCTCGGCAACGAGATCTCGCAACGAATATTTTCTCCGTCGATACCGATCCGAATCACGGTGTATTTTCACCGGGTAAGCGGAAAATTCCGCGTGTCGCGCGTCGATCGCTACACTTTATTGACCGACTTCGCCGTCGAGCTACGTACTTTCACGCAGTGTCTCGTGATTTCACGAGCGCGAACTTTTGTCCACGGGAACGATCGTTAGAGGCGAAACGCGAAAAATCCCGGGCGAAACCAGTCCTGGCTTATGTGTACCTGAGCATTTCTGAAATGATATTATTTGAAGTGTTTAAAGACATTACTAAATCGACGTCTGAATAAAAGTTAAAGATTTCTAGGCCACGCCAGTCATTCATGATCTGCTCAATACCATATTTTTCCCGTAATTTCACATTTCACTCGGCGATCGTTTGTGCATGACCAAGAATAGGGAGATCGCTTCGAACGCCACGCGCAAAACGCCACTTTAAATTTTCTATCGCGTGACGGTCACGAGACAGCCTGATATTAGCGCTAAAACTGAAAGTGGACGTACCTTCTGGACATGGGAAACTTCGCGTGGTCCATTGACACCGTTTCGCGTCGGACTCAAATTCGAAAATACGTCAAATGAACTTTCTTACGCAAAGTTATGTGGACTTTATTAACACGATCGATATCACATTCAGCAATGATTAATTATTAACTAATAAGCACGTGAACTTCACCAATATCCACTATTTTTACTAAACGTACGATTAAAGAACGTTAAAAAAATTTATCTCCAATTTCTTTATAACTTGGAGATGAAGGGTTAAACAGTGGATAACACTGCGAAACATTAACCCTACAAAGAATCATTCTAATTTGATGACTGAAAATATTAAGATATATTTACGGATTTTTTCCTCCGGAAATACAGTATGTAATCAAGTGCATCTTGTTAGTATGTATTGAACTGCTTACAAATAATAAAAATTGCAAAAATAATTTTATTATATTTTGTTTTAATTTTTTTCGTAGCATGGAAGTGACATCTCAAAAAAGGTATTTCTATGGCGCAGATGATAATAAAATTATTTTTGCAATTTTTTTATGTTATCTGTAAATAGGTCAATAAATACTAACAAAATGCATTTGATTACATTCCTAAAGAAAAAATTCCTAAAGATAACTTAACTGTTTCGGTTGTCCGAGTAGAAAAAGGATGTTCACTCGCCGCAGTGTGAAGTATTTGACTTAAAAAGAATTGTCCACAATTTTTAAAGTTAATTAAAGATAATAAGTGTATTTTTTGCTTATAATATTATTAAAATGAAGTAACATGACGACCATTTTTGTGACGTTAAATTGTATACAGAAAGTGTAAGGCGTATAAGATCGATTCGCCGCGGCGGATAGATCCATTCTCCTCACTTGACGGGTTAATCAATGTAGCAAATCTTACTTCAACCTGTCAGAAAGTGCTGCCGACTCGATATTCGCGTTTTTCTTGCTAAGATTCCTTATCGCGGCGAGCAAGCTCAGCGGAACAGAGAGATTATTATGTGATCATCATCGGATGTTCCATCATCGGTAGCAACAAAAAGTCGATCCAGATAAGTGATCCACCGTTCACGGGGAAAGTTTACGTAATCCGTTCACCATGATCTATCAGCCACACCTATACCACCGTTAAAAAGTACCCAGACTTTGATAGTTTGTATGTAATTTAAATCACATGATTTTATTGTAATCTGTAATACTTTTGTAGCAACCTACTATTGTAAGATCGTACCAGTTGGATATGATTTTAACATTTTTGGGATGAATAGAAAGTAGAAAAATTTGAAAAAAAGAAATTCAAAGCTACAACTTGAATATTTTGTAAATATCGTTGAACATGTTGAATGTACTATTACGATTTGAGGCAACTGGCTACCTCTTGTTAATATTGGAAACATGTATTTTATATTTCCTGCATATGTATACAATATTTATTTCATATTAAAAATTGTGGCTAAAAAGATAGTTTTTCAATATTTTTGTGCTACTAGGGTCGTACGTGCCGTTACTAGAAGTCTACCAATATGTCCAGGACAGATTTTCGAGCGTTGGTTGTAATTTCGCGATGCAATTATCCTCGTGAGCTACACTATTTCTCGTGAAACCACGGTGATTTTCACCTTCCAGCCAAGATGTGGGGCGTGGTCCACGGTAACACGGGCTTCACTTAGTTGTCTCTCGATCCTCC
Source organism: Dufourea novaeangliae (assembly GCF_001272555.1). Lineage (NCBI taxonomy): Eukaryota > Metazoa > Arthropoda > Insecta > Hymenoptera > Halictidae > Dufourea > Dufourea novaeangliae. Next base: position 1,234,967 of record NW_015374023.1, on the reverse strand, counting down.
GGTTAAAGGAGAAACTTTGGTTTTACTTTTTAACTGGCTCGGTCAGGTAGGTAGCGAAGGATCGACGAAAGGATACAGAGACGGCGTGCGTTGCGCGGCCGACATCGACCGAGAAAGGATGAATGAACACTGACGTAAGATCACTGCGAATTTCCTTTTCATCGACGTCCCTTCACGTCCCGTCGTCACGGCCGACCCCTCTATCCCCATGGTCGAATTAACCCACGGTGAGAGCTTCCGGCTTATTAGCGTTGATTACGCGGCGGCTTTTATTGTGTCCCAGAACGACGCAGAAGACTTTTCCACGATGACACGCGCGGCCGATTATGCGAGCCCAGGTAACCGAGTTACGTCGGGACCTTTTGTCTCTCCCGTTTCGGGGTGAATCGAGGTCGTTTTACGAAGCGATTGTCAGCCGACACGAAAGTGCGAAACGCTTCGTCGCGACTGATTCATCGACTTCCCTTAAACGGAGAATCTTCGTGATAATTGAGTTTGGAAAATGGGGAAAGTTTTTTTGCCCTTTTGCCTTGTTAGACGCGATGGGTGAGCTTTCGAGAAACAGCCACACTCCGATGATCATGACTTTGGCATTGTGTTATCAAAGTCACCATCCCGAGTAAATTTCAAAAGGTTTTAACTACCGATTGTTGTTTACTAGAAAGTTATTAATAATTTATCAACACATTACAATTCTTATTAAAAATATTTCAGAAATGTTGCAGTCTGGACTTTTACACTTTTGCACTTTAAAATGATTTTCTTTAAAACTATGAAAATATTTTTTATCAAAATTTCAAGACAAATAAATGTAATTGCAATTTCAACAGTTGTTTTGTAGTAATAAATAAATACATTCAACTATTAATCTCAAATATGATTCACTGGTTGCTTTACCCTAAAATTTTAGTTTCACCCAATTGTCCAATTTACGAGACACTATAAATCCATAAAAATCTACAGTCTACTTATCAAGCGACGATAAAAAAACGTCCTATCAGTCACCAAACCCCACAAAATTTCTCCGACCAAGCCCAGGGCTCCAGATTTCTTCACCACTGAACCAGAATCGAAAAGCGTCGTTCGTGCATTTCTACGATTCCAAAAAATCGTAAAGATCTCGTTGTTCACACGATAAATCCCACTCGTAACCACGTTCTCGGATTATCGACAAGAGTCACGGTGTCACGGTAGCACATCGTGTTTGCACGCGGACGGAATTTCGATGCTTCGAACGCACACACGCGCACGCACACGCGCGCACACACACACACACGAAAATTCCAACGGTTGGCACCTACACACGCTGTATTTCGCAACCGAAATTCTATCGACTCTCCTTTGTGACCGTTTCGACGGCGGAAGGAACGAAACGAAAACGACAAGAGGCGTTATCGGCCGGCCCCGTGAGAGCCGCGCGGGGTCAGAGTAGAAAGTGGTGCGCGCGCGCACGAACGCCTCGATGAAGGTCGGATCCGGGATGCTTGAGCCTGATCTATACCAGTTTTCTTTCATTCATGGTGATCGTGTTTCATGTCGGACACACGGCGGAGAGAGTACGCGTATCTGCCCGTTTCCTGTGGAAATTTCGTCGGAAACAAACAGATTCCTTGCACGATTCGATGGGACATTTCGTGACTGACCCCTAGAGGGGTCTGGAACAATTGTCCAGGCTAGGTTCTTCTCTCTTCTATGGAATGTTCGTCACTCTTCCCCTCCTTGTTCTTATCAGCGACGTTTAGTGCTGCTCACTTGTACACGTTTTACCGATCTCTTCCTTGGGATCGTTAATTGGAGGATCCTCGATAATTGTCCAATGGAGGAGCCTCGTGACGCTTCCAGGAGAGAGCGCTGGGAAGAGGAACCAGAGGGAATGGGGCAATTTACGGATGGAATGAGACTCGAGACGTTAATCACACTAAACAGCTTGATTTTATGATTGTTTTTAATTCCGATGGTTGGCTTTTAGATTTTTATGTATTGGGCGAAAATAGTAGATTTTGTGGAACTTTGTAGGCGAGGAGAGTTTGATGATATATTTTGTGTAGGAAATTGTTAAGTCGCTGGCTAGGTTATCTTGGTATTCTAGGTCGTGCCGGAAAAGATTCTCCGGTCTGTCCTCTTTCGAACCAGTCGTAAAACTTACCTATGAATCATTAGTACTTTATTTCTAGATTCACCGCAGAATGTCTATATTAATAAATTATAGTAGGATCGTGGAAACTTCCTAGGCGAAGGATAGAAGGGAACACAAACAATGGAGAAGATTTCTCATTCATAGTCACCGAATTGAATCATCATTGGGCCCATTTCGATTATCACAGAATTCAATGATCACGAAAGAACAAGGTAGGATCGTGGAAACTTCCCAGGCAAAAGATAAAGGGATGGAGAAGATTCCTTATTCATGGTCACCGAATTAAATCATCATTGGGCCCATTTCGATCATCTGGGAATTCAATGATCGCGTAGGAACAGGGTAGGAACGTAGAAGCTTCTTGACAAAAGACAAAAGGGAATACAAACGATGGAGAAGATTCCTTATTCATAGTCACCGAACTAAATCATCATTGGGCCCATTTCGATCATCTTGGAATTCAATGATCTCGAAGGAACAGGGTACGATCGTGGAACCTTCTTAGGCGAAAAATAAAAGGGAACAGAAAACTACGAAAAAGATTTCTTATTCATAGTCACCGAACTAAATCATCATTGGGCCCATTTCGATCATCCTGGAATTCAATGATGTCGAAGGAACAGGGCACGATCGTGGAAACTTCCTAGGCGAAAGATAAAAGGGAACAAACTAACGAAGAAGATTTCTCGCCCCGGGGCCAGTATTTACCCGGCCTGGTAGGCAGGTCGCAGGTCGTCGTTGGGCCCGATGGGCGGCGTGCACGACGCGACGTTTTCGTCACACACAAGGAGAAACACCTCTCTGTGTCCAGGCAGTCGATTGGGCGAATACTTTCGTCGGTCAGGCCGCTTGACTAAACGAGCGCGCGCGCGCACGGGCCCACGAGACGCCCCGTCTCGACGAGGCATCGGTGTTGTGTGACGACACAACGGCGGCGAGGCAAATAGGAAGAAAAAAGAGGCGCGGTGGGGCGGCGACGCAGGCGACGGTAGAGGAGGGGCCCGCCAAATATAAGCTAAAGAGATTGTACGATGGACCACACGAAATTTCACTACCGACGGGACGGGTTTGTGGAATAAGGGCCGGCCTTCGTCATTCCAAGACACAGACGTTTTTCATCGACACGCGGCGTGCCTTTAAGTTCTCAACTGTCTTGCATTCTTGCGGTGGAACGAGAATCACAATAATTTATCATGAAGCTTTTCGCGGTTGTGCTGTTCACCGCCGTGCTCGCGTACGCGGCCGGTCAAACGATCGAGAATTGTCTGGAGAAGGACAGTATCGGCTGCGTGCAGAAGACCATCTACAGGCGTGCCAAGGAGCTCTTCGACACGGAGAGTCTTGAGATCGTGAGTGGTGTTACGTTGGTGAAGAGCCAGGAACGAACCTCGCGTACCGGCAAAGAGCTGGTCTACGATCAGGAGATCGACACCGCGAACAGTGTCTCCGAGAGGCAGGATGCTCTTGTGAATTACGTTACCGAAGAGGCTGGAGAGTTCCTTGCTGGACGCAGTCTTAGGGTAATTAAACGCACAATTGGTTTTACAATTTTATCGGTCTTTGATCCGTAACAATTCACGTCGTTTGGTTGTTCTGATGCAATAATGACCTCTTGTCGATAGATCAACTTCACTCCTATCATCGAGAAAATCGGTACGTCAGCTCGGGCCATCAGCGAGGCTGCACCTGAGGAGGTTCGCGAGGCTGTCGATCTAGTTGTCGAAGGTAAATTAATTTATCAAGATTGATAATATTATTACAGAGTGTAAAGTTGGAGTTGAAGGATGGATAGAGATAGTAGCAGATAGTTAAGTAATGGTCTGCTCGACTCTAAGATCATATCGAATGATTTTTATAAAGTACTTGATAATGTTCCTCTCAGACATATTTCAACTAATGTGTACGTTCGATGTCTTTTAGGCCGAGGCAAGAAGAAGCAGCTGAGGCAGCTGCTACCGCTGTTGCTCGCCGCGAAAGCGAAAATCGGAGCCCTGGCCACCCTGGCTTACTTCGTGACTGGTTTCATCGCCAAGAAGGCCATCGTCGTCTCCCTGATCTCCCTCGCAATCTCTGCGTTCATTGGACTGAAGTCCCTCTGGTCGAAAGGATCCCACGATGTCACTCCGTATCACGGCTGGAGCAGCGGACCAGCATCGTCCTCCAGTGGATGGTCCGCCCCTGTTTCATCAGGTGGATGGTCATCTGGCGGTTCCTGGGACGATGGTCACGGCTACGCGCAGAGCCAAGCCTATTCCGGCTACCATCATTAATCTCCTAGGAGTATCATCAATGTAAACTGTTCTCCCATTCTTGTTATCCTCCTCTGTTCTCCCTTTTCTTCATTCCTTTTCCTTATTCTCTCTTCATTCCCTCTCTCGTCGATCTATAAGTCTCGATGTTCCATTCAATTGGTCTCCGATCGTCAGCTAAATCGCTCGAGAGGATCCCCTAGACCCCTCCCCAATTCCGATCAGTAGGGTATATTTATTTGTTTATTTATCATGTTCTAATAGTAAGCGGGCTAGCCCGCGGACCGATGTAAATAATACGTATTGTAAAATCGTCGAGGTATGCGTGTACGAATAGAACGAGACCAGAGAAAACGACGTATACAGAATCAAAAATGAAAACACAGAGGCTAGTCGCAACGTAATAATACCGTTCTTTTCAGTGTATAACAGAAATCGTTGTCGCGGCTACGACGTCCGCCCGCGATATGATACAACGTTAAAACAAACCACATTTGTTTTTTTTTGTTTTTTTTTTGTCTTTGCTCCCCTCATCGCAACTGAATGACCATCTAGTCCAGTACGGTTTAAACGAAGCTCCCTTTCAAATACTCCTCACTGAATGCTCTGTAACACCGATTCTTCAGTGAAAATACAATTTTTAGAAAAATAACAGAAGCTTTAATTCCATTCACCAGTCTACCAATTTTCCATTTTACTCTTCGAAATTAGGCCCAACATGCGGCTGAAATCATCGCGGTTACGACCGTCCACGCGTCGAAGTCACCGCATGCGCTCGTTTTCCAGGCGTTGGAATCACCGCGGTCGCTTCCCCGAGCATTAAAGTCACCAGTAAGATGGTACTAAATTATAATATTAATTGCCATTCCTTTCTCACTATTCACGTTTCATCCATCACCGACATAATATACATTCCATCACTCTATGCGATTACTGTCTACAAGTCTGTATTTCCATTATCGTTAAATACTCCTCGGACATTCTTACAACGTGCACAACAGTTTCTTATAGACGTTGGCAATTCGAAATTTGTATTTAAAACGATAGTAGCTATTTTTAGGTTATACAGACAGATAAAACGATTAATAAAAGGGTCCTGCCACCAGGATTGATTTATAAACATCACGATTTGAAATTTGTATTCAAAACGATAGTACCTATTTTTAAGTTAATTAAACAAATAGAAGGATCAATAAGCTGTATTCGCCCCAGGCTACCAGTAAAAAATCTTTTCTGATTTCCGTATAAAACGTCACAATTCGAAATGTATTTTGCGCCTGTAAGTAATCTGTGAGTCGATTAAATGGAAGGATCGATAGCAGGCATTCAGGCTCGACCGTAAGTCGAAAATCCTCCCGGATCCATGGCGAAAAGAGAAATCACGCGCTTGGTTCGCCGACTTTCCAACCTTCCAGGAACCTCCGAAACGGTTTCTTTTTTCGCTGTTTCACCGGCGAAATTTCAAGTGCGCGGCCTCGAAACCGGCCCGGTCAACTTCCTCGTGTTACGATCTCGGCCGTCGACGAGATGGAAAATCGTCGTGTCGAACGAGAATCGCACCGTTCGAGGGGAAAGTGCACCGGCAAGGTGCATATCCGGTCGGAGCGAAGATGGGTGTGTTGTTTGACGACGGGAGGTCGCGAGGCTCGCGTTCGTCATTCTTGATCTTTCGCGACCGATGTCCTTACTGCAGTCACGATGTAGTAGGGAAAATAAGCGGTTTGGAAAGGAGGTTGGCGTAAAACTGCCGGTTTCTTCCGTTCGGCGATGATGCTGCTGCCAGTAAAAATGATTTTTGCATCGTCGTTTCTGGGCCATCGCGCAGTAGTATATAATAAAACTGTGTAGAAAACCTACGAATATTTTCATTTTTTCTTTTAAGTAAAATCTGTAAAACAACATTTTCAATCTTGTCCGTAACACGAAGCCTCCGTGGGTCTTACCCATAAATTAATTTTCGTTAAACCAAGAGTGAATTACAGTAATATTACATCAATTAAATTTATTACATAATTACTTGTTTTTTTAATTAAATGATATACTACAATTTAACAATATTTGGAACAAACTAGCCCAACCTCACAAAAGCTAGGTTAGAACCGACATTTAAAGACACAATAATACAGGGCACATCTTCAGCTACTGAAAGTGCTCCGTAATACTAACAAAAACCTCTATTTCTGTTTAATTAAATACATTACAAAGATATAATTTTTTTTGTTTAAAAAATTTCCTGTACACAAACGAAATTGTTTAGCACCAGATGTTGACTTTCAGAATATGAAATTCATGTAGTAATATGCTTAAAACGTCCGTAATTATGACCACACCCCATATATATTAAGCTTTTGATTTTTGTTTTCAAAGTTGACGATAAATTACTGGCACAGTAAAAACGGTGCACAATCAGAATTAAACGGGAATGTTTATTAACGGGCGCGTAAGCTATCGCGATATCGAATGGAACGAAGGTGAAACGAATCAGGGGAGAAGAGAGGAATACCGCGAGTGTCACGGCTCGTTACTTGCAGCCTGTGCCGCGACAGGATCGCTGAGGGATCCCGCGGGAAAAAGAAACATCCGCGGAATTATTTCGAAAGGAAGAGGAGGACTTTCGTTGGTGGCGAAGTCACGCGGGCAGGGGAGACACGGTGCATTAATCGCGACTACGGTATTCAGGCGACTTGTCTCGTTGCGTCTCGTCGTATTATCTACCCGGGCCTCTTATTGCGCGAGCCGTCGACACGAATCCTCTGGCAACCTGAATACTTGCCCCTCGTGCTCGTTAATTTCTCGTTAACCCTTCTGCAGGAACAATGAAGTGAAAATGACGAAGATGATTCGGGTGAAATTACGGTTGCACGCGTTTTAACAATCTGCGCCAATATCAGAGCTACGTCCTTAATTACGTTTTTCTTTTTTTTTAATAATTTACTCGAGGTCATTTTTTGGATATACGGTCGAGAATTTCCACCTGTTAAATGACTACTGTTGAAGTTTTATTTTAAAAATTGTCGTGCAGATTCCATCACCCGGAATCCAACGATTTTATAAACTAATGGCCATGTGCGGTTGATATAAATATCATTGGCTCCAGAATTCCAAGCTCTATCACCAAACCTCATTAACACTAAAACTACCGACAACAAACGTATACCTATTTCTATCTGTCAATAAACATAACCGACTTTTGAAAATTTACAAATTTATAAATTAACTGATTTCTTTACTTTCATATAATAAAAGTTGTAAAAGATCTAAAAAAGTGTATTGTTATAACATTTTAATATGGTTGGGTACTTCTAGTGTTAAAAAGTCAGTGTTAGAGCGGGGTATCTCTTCTTGTCAGTTCCGAGGAGTCTCCGAGCACTCATCGATTATTTCCTGTAGTAACGACATAATGATGCGTTCGAGAACTCCTTAGCTGGAAGTCTCATTCCATAAGCAACCAGTTCTATAAATCGTCCAATTTTTCTCTATCTAACGTCGTGGAAAACACGGACAAACAAAATCAGAACAATGCAACGACCGTTAAAAATCCCGAAGTAAAACTGGGCCGACAGACAGAGAGGGTAGAATAAAAAAGAGGCGCCCATGAAAATTGGCGCTGCGCCCCGTCGTCACGGATCCGTTGGCGGATGAATAGAGAGGCTTTCTTTGGATTCACAAAAGCGGAATTTCACCGTGCTCGTAACGTTCATAGCGCGGGCTGACCGTGTCCGTATCTCATTATTAGAGAGTCGTAAAGTTAAAGCGACGGTGGGCCGAACGAGAGCTTGGCTTCTACGGCTCGTATCTAAATCTCGGTACGGTTCTCACGTCACGATTAGACTCCAAGACGGTTTCTCATGCGTCACTGGGTTACTTGGACTCTCCCTACCACTTTGTCCGCCCGCTTGGATTTCCTAGTGCCTTATTAGCCGGCATACCAGCCGGTTCGATAGTGGTTAATGTCAACCGGTGGACATCGACAGTCGCCTTCCCCCTCCGTTCGTCGTGCCCGATCGCCAGGCGATTCGAATCACGATATATACATATGTATACAACACTGTAAAATCTGGTAAAAGCGCGACACGGATTCTTTCGACGGATGATCGCCGGGGAACCGTCCTTTTCCGGTCGTGCGATTGGAAGTCGGACGAATTATTATTTTTTTTCTTCTTTTTATTCGACCGCCCACGCACGACATTGACATTTTGTGTTGAGGAAATTCGAATACTAGTTCACTTGAGAACATTCGAGTACTCGAATATTTTCGAGTGGTCGAAATAGTTGGAGTCTAAACATGGGCTGGTTGAATCTACTCGCGAAACATATATCGAACCGTAAATTTTGATTTAAAATTCAGGGGAATTTGTTATAGACGAATGGTAGAATTGAAAGTAACTTGTGAACAAATCTGCAAGTCCCTGTATAGAGTCACGTTAGGTGCTTCGTCATTAGTAATGCAAAACTACGACTCGAAAATAAAAGAAGTTCATCTTAATTCCATATCATAAAGCAAACATGGTTTAGATACATTGAAGTGTTACATCTTTAAAGTCTTCGACAGATGTGGTAATAAGTCCTGAAGTAAAAGTGGCAGCCCATATTTAGACCACGTCCTCTAATGGCTAATTAATCCACTGACGACCGCGAATTCTAAGTTTCCCGCGTAAGTATTGCCGTGTTGAAATAGAACTGTTATAAATAGATCATTTCTAAGTGTAATAACAGGAAATTACATTTAAAATCAATTTCATCTGAAGAAACATGGCCAACAGACCTGCTACAAGGTTAAAGTCTCAAGGTTATTGTCGAGTCGGGTCACCTTTGACCCATGTTTCTGGTCCAATGTCATAATCGATACTGGATGATTTCTAGTATTTAAACTTTCAATGTGGGTCAAAAATGTCCCAGATCCACCTGTTTTTGGCTGGCGGATCGAGGGTCCAAGGGCATCCAATACTTAACCCTTTAACGCCCAGGCCCTAAATCGTTATTTCAAAATTATGAGGACGTCCATTTCATTTTCAGTTTATCCCCGAATATCCTACGTCCATTTTGAACATCTCTAGGATGTTCCTAAGATTAACTTCGGATGATCTAGAAACATGGTGGACAGATCTATTTTTTTTTCACATTTTTTTATACAATATTTGGATATCTCAACTAAAAACGTCGTGACATAATTCACTCGAATGGAACTACGGATTCTCGCTAACAGAATATTAACCAGCGACAGAAATCGACGCACCTTTGAAATGAGTATCTCATCGGTTGCAACACTGAGCGTTAGAGGGTCAACTGAGCACATCGGCTCACAGAATAACTAGCATTCTGATTGCAGATAATTCTACCAAAAAAAAAAAAAAAGGAAAGAACATCCAAAGAAACAGTAAACGTTCCCGTTCGTTCAGAGAGTCAAGGTGCACAGACAGGATGGTGACTCTCACCGCGGCGACATTGTCCCCGGATCACGAGGTGCCTCAGATTCACGGCTACACCTTGAACTTCAACGAGCGCGTTTCGAAACAATCATCCAACCGACCGTTATTCCGTGCCATCGTGCGTCCCGTAATTCGTTGCGTTTCAGCCGAGGTCTGTCTCTTGTCCCCGTCGATGTCCATCTGATCAACGTCTAATTCGACGACCAGGAAAGGGCTCTTTGTACCCCGTAACAGGTTTATCCCCACGACGATCGTTCTCTCTCTTCGTCGATTTCAGCGCACACGTGCGCGATCCCGACGGACGGAACTTTCGATGAGCTCGAGAAGCATTTCGAACTTTCGGCGACTTTCTTGATCGGCCCGAAAGTGTGCCTGCCGCGTCTGCTCCTCTCTGCTGGCGGCGAGCTCTTTAACCTTCGGATTCCCCTCTGCTGGTTTGCGTCGATCTCTAACTAAAACGTCCCCGATAGCCGCGCTAGAAACCGTTTTCCCATCCATGATTCCCCTCACCCTCCCCGTAAATTGCATCTCAGGTTCGACCGTGTACACTGACGTGCAAACTCGGCTTACGCTAGGGAAGAAAGTGGCGTAGGGAATAGACCTCCTAACACTTGGTAAATTGATTTCAGATACTAAAATAAATGTTTAATCATATTTCAATAATTCTCGATACCAAATAGCAGCAGGTCCTTCCCTACGTCACTGTTTCCCCTAGTGGATGGGCCTCCTACCACTTGGTAAATTTATTTCAAGTACTGAAATAAATGTTAAAATGCATGGTAATTTGGCATAAATTTCAGGAACTTCTGAATTCAAATGGTAGAAGGCCTTTTCCCTACGTCACTTTTTCCCCTAGTGGAACCCGAGTTTGCTCCTAAGTGTACACCCATCAGCAAACTTGGCTTCCGCCAGGGAAAACCGTTGCGTAGGGAAAAGGCCTTCTACCATTTGAATTCGGAACTTCCTGAAATTGATGCCAAATTACCATGCATTTTAACATTTATTTCAGTACTTGAAATAAATTTATCAAGTGCTAGAAGGCCCTTCTACGTCAATTTTTCCCCTAGTGGTAGTCGAGTTTGCTCCTAAGTGTACATGTATTTTGAGACGACACGAAGCGTTTCGCTTTTGTTCCACAGGTATGTGCGCCACGAAAACGCGCGTCGAAGCGTCAGGTGGATGATTCCGCCCGGGGCGACGTTCGCTCTCGTGGACCCGGGCCACGATCTTGATCCCCGAAACTTGGAGGGGACCGGGGGAAACGTGTCTTCTCTTTATCTGGCGGTCAGACAGAAGAGAGACGGAGGATCGAAAAAATGGAATGGATCGAGGGGAGATGGAGGCAGGTGGAAAGAGAGATAGGGGAGCCGAAATTGAACGACCGACGCTCGACCCAGTTGTAAATGGGTGAGCGACCCCGTTTACGAGATAATATCCTCGCGTCCATCATCTACCGACGAATTTTTCCTTTGGACGCGTCGATGTGCCTGCGACAATTAATGATCAAGCGATTTATAGCGGACACCAATGTACCTTCGCAGGTTCTTGCTGATGGGATTTATTTTTTTTATGTGTACCCTCAAGTTGGGGTAACTTTGACTCGATTGGAAAATGATCGTTTTCGAATTTGCAGCATTGAAAATTGTTACGTTAAATGTGAGAAGGTATTTCATTTAAAAATACCGGCGAAAGATTTTGGAAATAGGAAATAATCATTTTTTGAATTTGGAACCAAACCTCTAACTGAGTTAAAGATACCTCAATTTATGGTACTCTAGTGATGCAGTAAAATTCAGTTGACACAAAATAAATACTCCGAAAGGTTGTCTTGATGAGGTCTTTTGAGAAGACTCTGTGGACACTTCCAATTGAGTTGAAGATTGTACGAAGTTTCAAATTTTTAAGGTACAGAATTGTAAATAACACAGTGGAATACAACATTTAAATGGATAGTACTTACAGTATCGGTGTAATAAAGTCGTGAAACATAATTACAAGCAATTGATATTTCCGGTAATTTCGACGATTTGAACGCGTGCTGAGGAGGAGGTCGCATCAGTCCCCGCGCGTTAAACATCGGCACGCGATCGCAGAGCAGAACGTAATTCAACGCGAAATGCGTATTATCGGGACGACTCGAACGAAGAAACAGGTTATAGAAACGTTTTCCTTCCGGAGAAAACGATGACAACTCCCGCAGAAAAATTCTCCCGTCGGTCGTGACCCTGCCTCGGATGGCCACACGTTGTCGACCTCGCGAATTTACGGCCGCGATGCTCGTCGAATGCAGAAGCAACGAGGAAAGAAAGAAAATAAAGGGTGTCGCCCGGGACCACGGGGAAACCACTCTCATGGTGAATAATAGCATGGCAATTCGCGAGACACACGCGGGAAGTCGTGCGAGAAATCACAAGGGAGCTGTTCGTCGTTGTATATCCTTCCCCACGACCTCAGCCGTAGATTTCCCTCATTGAATCTCATTCGAGGAGCGGGCCCCTGCGGCCGGAGAGGGGGGATGGGGGGTCTCCCTTCTACCATCGGACCTTAATGGACGCCCGAAGTAGGTCTGCTGCAGGCGACGGTAAGAAAGAGGGAAACGAGGTGTCCGTCGAGCGGAAGACGAGGAGAACGAGAAAGAAAATGCAAGTGCGTCCCTCTCCTATTTCCCATCCGTCGGTCCCATCTCTTCAGGGCCCGTCCCCCTCCCTCCCCTTCCTCCCTAGGCCGTGGCGGTCGCTTAGAGCGGGAACTTTTTGCCCTGCCGAAATAATGCCTGTTCAAACGAAGGAGAGGGATGCCCGAAAGGGAGAGGAGGGCCCATCGTAGAGAGGGACCCCTGAGAGGACCCCGTCGACACGGAGAGGGATAGGAGAGAGGCGGCGAGGAGACGAGCATCAGAGACACAACACAGGGGGAGGGGAGAGAGCGCGGTCGGAGAGAGAGCGCGCACCAAGCGAACGCGAACTCTCGGTGGCCCGTGGCTCACGAGGTCTCCCCTTCGTGCGATACTTCGGTATAAAAGCAATGCAACCTCTTTTGGATGTAACACACGAGGTTCGATCGACGCATCCTGGCGTCCACGTTCACCGAGCCGCAAAACAGACAGAGGCAGCCGACAAACAGGCCTGTGGAGCCAATAGAGGACACCGTCAAAGGATAAACGACGAGGAAGTATCGGCGCATCGATTCGCACCTGTTTCATCGTACCGTGCCGGTGATATCGATTGACCGGACAACATGACCAAGTACACTGTGACCGTTCTTTGGCTACTTCCGGTGTTTGCCGCGGCCCTCACGCTCCCGGCGAACGAGAAACCCGGCGGGACCGAGAATGACCTGATGGCTACCATCTACAGCGACTGTCTGAAGAAGGAGTCGATCAATTGCATCAAGTACAAAGTATTCTCGTACATGGACAAAATGCTCGCTGACAAGGAGGATATCACGCTCACGGAAGGAATCACGGTGGTCAAGACATCGAACGCCGAGGAAGGCGCGCCTAGGTCGGTTTTTATTTCGCAACACTCGTGAATACACGTGTCGTAATTATTGTTTGACCGTATCTTTTTGATTTTCTGGGATAGAATACTTTTCTTGTGTGCACTAGATATTTTTCTTTTACTGGCATATTTCTATTTTGACATTGACGGTATTATGTGGTACATGAAGTATTAATATTAATGGAAAATTGCGTTTTTGCAGGTCCATCGAGTCCAGCGACTTAGAGACGCTGTTGTTCGATAGACTGGGAAGATTCCTGAGGACACACACGGTCAAGGTCGATCTTAAAGGCACCGACATCCTCGGAGCCATCGAGTCTGCTGGTCGCAGCTTCGAGGACATCACCGACAACGCTGTCGAAAGCCGTGGCAAAAAGAGTGAGTATAAATATTCGATCGTTATCCGAAAAGAAACCCAAAGCTTGAAAACATTATTCCAAGTTTCCAAGTAGAATCTTCTTTTACCATATTCGAACTACAGTGAATCATCGATGAGTGTTTAAAGGTTGCTCAACACTGAACATTAAACAGTTCATAAACTAATGTCCATATGTGGCTGAAAGAAAAATCGTTAGCTTCAAAATTCCATGCTCTATCACTGTACTAAATCTCATGAAAAAGTCAGCGTCACACCTCGGGATCTCTCCTTGTCAAACGAGCCTTCGGACTCTCATCGATAATTTACTGTAATAACAGGATGAAGTAGGTTAAACAATTCCGAATCCCCGAATCATTAGCCGATCAATTCAACCGGCAATTTCTCACCATAGTTCTCCAAGACGTTCAATTACTTCGCACGATTATTCGTCTCAATTAAACCAGGAACAATCAGAATGATCCAGGAACAATGTAGCTACTTCCGACCCATGGGGGGCATTGTAATCACCCAATTATCCGGGGCAGTAATTAACGTTCTCGTTCACGGGCTGGTAACTGGAATTCACGTAGTCGGTGTCAACCGTGTTCGTCGTCGTTCTATTCAACGGTGACGACGACGACGACGACGACCCCGGGAGGGTAGGAGGGGGAAGCTGATCGCGAGACGTTGACCCACTGAGGAACTGGTTCCGCTTCCCCTTGAGAACACCTCCGGCGACGCGTGGAGAGGGTTTACACGGGAACAGAGACAGCGATAGATCTCTCAGAGATATCTCGAGATTTTTGACATACTTTCCATCCCGTGCGCGCGGGGGGTACATCTTCTTGACCTTCGCCTATTCCACTTCGAGGATTCCCTCGTAAACCCAGCGAACAACATCATCACCATCATCCTGAGAAAGGTCGGGTCGTGTTCCTGCAGCGCGTTCCACCGGCACCTTCGTGAGAAATCCTCATTCATACATATACAGTTCCTCGTCAGAAATGACAGTCATGCATGGATTATACGGACCGTAATCGGTGAGAAATCGCGGCTATGGTACGCCAAGCGTGCACGCGTTTGAGCGGTAAATTAGGTATAAGAGGATTATGCGTTGGAACGAGGCGACTAGCGGAGCAAGTAGCTTCTCGCGTAAATTGGACACTTCATGTTGAACGGTTCTAGGAGTCTGAATTATCGACCGTAGAGGATCCCCTTGAATGATCCTGTTCCCATGTGGGGTACAACTCGACTAACGATTAATTGAAACGATTACAGAGAAGGCCCAGAAAATTCTCGGCCCGCTGATGATGGCCCTGGCGTTAAAGGCTGCAGCCCTGTTGCCCCTGGCCCTCGGGGCGATCGCCGCGATCGCTGGAAAGGCCCTGCTGGTCGGTAAGATCGCCCTGGTGATCTCCGCCATTATTGGACTGAAGAAGCTGCTCAGCTCGAGCGGAAAGCACGTGACCTACGAGGTCGTCTCGCATCCCCATCACAGCAACAGCCACGTAGTCAGCCACGACGAAGGCCACGGTGGCGGTGGTTACGGTGGTGGTGGCGCTGACTATGGCGGCGGTTACTCAGGCGGCAGCAGTGGACACGGCTGGGCTAGAAGTCTGCCGCAGGACGCTCACGAGATGGCCTATCGCGCCCATCAACCACAACCACAAGCATGAAGCGTCCGATAGAAATATTTCTCCCCATTCCTACTTTCACCTGGTCCTCGTTCGTTCTTCCCTTTCGTTTCTCTAGCATTCATCCATGTCTGATCTTCTCCCCCCTTTCTCTCTCCAACCCTTTCTTACTATCTATTTTTATACACTAATTTATTGTTCCTATCGTTTTAGACTCTCCTACCTATTCCTGTTATATTGCCCTCTTCCTGTTCCATGTACCTCTTGTTTAATCCTCTTTTCTCGTCCTCTTCATTGTTCCATGTACCTCGTATCTAATCCTCTTCTATCGTCTTCCTGTTCCACGAACCAGTGCCTCGTCGGGATACTCGTTCACAATGTATAACATTGCTACCCGAGACTTTGTTATTTATTCCCCTGCGGCTAACACGACTTAGTATTTATTTGATTACTCGACCATCGTGTGCTATTTGTTATTGCCTCCGTTGTTCTTTGTAATAAAGTGATGGCGTGCGCCTGGCAGGCGTCCAGTCCCAAAGAAATCAAAATGATGCGACCCTTTATCGTTGCACTCGTGTGCCACACAGACGAAAGAAAAATATCCTCTCCCACATGAGCTGTCTGTATACACCAGCCGCTGTAGTGGCGGCTGATATTTATGAAAACGAGTGAAAGTAGCATATATATAAACCACACGTATCCATTGATACATGAACCAGATACGACTTTAATGAGCGACGCGTAAACACGGGGATTCCTTCCAGCAGCTCGTAGAAAGTACATCCTGATAAGGTCTATCCTTTATTTTCAAGTGGAAACAGAAAAGAGGACCACAAAGAGCGCAGCGAACCGTGAAGCTTTACGAACGAGAACGAGCTCGATCCTCATCGTCGTTCCCGTGACGCCTTCGGTTGCCTCGAAATCGTATTCCATTGGTTTTGCATTCCACGAAAACGTCCCCTCGTAAACCATATCGTGGAAAAATCCTCCTGTGTCACTGCTGACCCAGTCCCGTTCCATGGTCGTACGGATAGCTCGTAAAAGCCACGCCGAGAGTTATTCTTTTGCAAAACACCTTCATTACCTCTGCATAGATAACCGGTAGGTGGTACGCGAGCAAGGCATAGCCCCGGATACGCGAAACTTCGGACGTCGGTAACCTGCATTCCGCGGCTAATGTCTCGACGTCGAATCGTCGGGGCCAGATATAATAACGACGTTTTCATCGGGGAGCAAGTGACGCGTGACCAGGCTACCATCAACATGGATCGCGATGCAGAAAATGACCGGCGTCGAAGATCGCGGCCTGTCGAACCGGAAACTCTGCCCCCCCCTCTTCCTCTTGCTAGGAAATTGGACACAGGACGAGGTTGGTCCACGCGATTCCGCGAGACTCTCCTAGCTTTCGCCGTGTGAATCATTTCCACAGCCACGCACACGGCCGGGAAATCGGTAATGCAGCCGAAGATCCGGCAAGTCTGATTGCGAACAAAGCCAAGAACCTTTTTTAAGATCCTTCCTGCGATGTCCTGGCATCATCGTTGATTGACAGAACTCGGCGAGTCGCTGATTCATCGTGATCGAGGAAGGCTGATGAGACAGAGGGAAAAGAAATCGAACCGGAACAGGGCCAACCTCCCCTCTCTATACCGAAATTTCTGATCTTGCCTCGGTGGTTTTCGATGCTTCAGCGCTCGCGAAACATCGAGAGAACTATATCACCTACAAACTCCCCCTCCTGCTACCCTCTGGCCTACGCTTGTCTACGCGGGTAACGTGGTTTCACTTGGCGGTGACCTGGTTACCTAGACCAGACGGCGTCCAGGACGAGAAACGGCAAAAGGATTCCAGGGGACGACGTGGATAAGGGGAAAAGCTAACCGGGTCGGCTGATAGCGCGCGATCGGTTAACGGTACGCTTTGCATCGGCGGGTTTCACTTTGCTCATTTCGAGACTAATCGATACATTTACACTTGATCGTGAAACATTCACGCGTGATACTTAATGCCCGGTTGTAAATACCATATTCGTAGAATCGAGGATTGATAAATCCAAAATGGTAAACGTTTACCCTAGAAGGACAATTGATCGACACGGATCGTCTCGGAAGAAAGGATCCTCGATCTTATCGATCACTCTAGGAAGAAGGTAAGATAGATCGACAGACTTGATCAGGAATCATCAGGTCGCTTTCGATTTCAGGCTTATCGAGATTCACCGATAACACGAGGGGAAATCACGGCAAAAGGACACCGATCGCTAGCGCGCTTCCGCTTGCTAGCTCGCGTATCTAAACACTAGGCACGTGGCCGTGTGTGCAGCGGAAGCCACGGCGTCTATGCAGAGAGACCGTCATCGTGATCCGGTTAGACTGGATTAGAAGCGATTGGTGTACGACGAGGGAGTCCGTTGGAGAGTAGCGAAACGATTCGTCGGGTTCGCCGGTTTTATCGGTCTGGGCTGGTGGGGTGTACGGGGAAATAGGAGGGAACGAATTCCGTGGCTGCTCTGGTCGCGCGAATACCAGCTCTTCCAACTGATCCTTGGCAATGAAAATTGCTCCCACAATGGTTGTCCACTGTACAGGGGGGCCCCACGGTGGGGATGAATATCGCTAGCGTCTACCAGGAGGTACACCTGACCAGATATATAGAGCTAGGGCAGGGCTTCCGTTACGGACAGTCCAGTTACAGTGCTCTCTGTACGCACGCATCTCGCGGCGTGGGCAACAAACGAGTTGTGGTGGTTTGAATATCGTTCGAATATCGTCGGATAAATCGGAGGGAACGAGGACGTTAGGCGAACCGAAGACGAGGTGCTTGATTCCGATCGGATCGCGTGGATATAGATCCATTTTGGTAGGTATTCCGTAACTGGAAAGTGACTATGGATCCTCTAATTTGGGTTTAGAGCAGTGGTGGCCACCCTTTTATATACCAATTTTTTCACATACGAGCTCAGATGCGCCATACAACTCGGGCACCTTTTCTACCTTCTTATTTTCATGGTTGGGGTTGGAAAATAGGGCAATATGGGTTTTCGGTATTTGAGAAATTTTATGGCGAAATCCACCATTTGTAATCTTCCTGGTTTAGAGGATCCTCGAAGAATTCGTGGACGAGGGTATACACGAGATTATTTGCACCGAGTTCACGTTTCATCGGTGTCGTAGAGGTATTTAATAAAGACAGTTTTAATGGATGTTGATTTCATGTTTCTGAATAATTCAAGCTCGTACACGATGAGACGCTTCGCCCACCGTTACGTGTGCCTGGCCGTGCTGCTGGCTACGGCCTCGGCAAGGTCGGCCGAGACCAACCCGACGACCAACTCGATCGACGAGGAGACCGCAAGGTCACCCGCCAACAGCAATATCTTCGGCGATCTCCGACAGATATACCAAGTCTACAAAGAATGCTCCGCCGAGGAGCTCAGCCCATGTCTGAAAATGAGACTCTTGTCAGCGGTGGACAGGATGTACAGGAGCGTCCAACTGAACGTGGCCGAGGGTGTCACCTTCGTGCGCGACGATCCTGTCGTGAACGAGGAGGAACCTTCAAAGTCACTTCAAGAGATCGAGGCTAGCTTGCCCAGGGCTCTGGACGACAAAGAGGACGCGCTGAACACGATGATCTACGACAAGGTCGTCAAGTTCTTCCAGAGTCATACCTTGAAACTGAAATTACCCAATGTCGAGGATCTGCAACGTAGCCTCGTGGAGGAAGGTGAGAAACACAAACATTTATTTATTTTCTGCCTCATTTCGATATTTAGTTTTGTTTAGTGTGCAAAACTTTTCAGCCGAAAATATTATCTCTTACAATATTAAGTCCGAAGGGAAAAATGTCTTCAGGTCCGGTTAATTCTAGCCAATCAACCGAAATCCATTTCTCGGTTCAGTAGACCGTATAGCCTACTCTTTTCCAACGGAATTCGACGGATATACCAGTCATTATTCCATTGTTCACGCCTCGCTGGCCGAATCTGATTAAGCGTATTGTCGTTTCCAGGTCGTAAGAAGAAGAAGAATATGAGCGGTCTTCTGGCCATACCTCTGTTGATCGGTGGTACCTTGGTGCCCCTTGCACTCGGGGCACTGGCCCTTCTGGCCGGTAAAGCGTTGATCGTCAGCAAGCTGGCTTTGGTATTGGCTTCTATCATCGGTTTGAAGAAGCTCGTGTCAGGAGGCGGCGATCACGGCCACGAGGTCGTTCAGGTCGCCGGTGGCCACGGATCGAGCGGATGGGCAAGATCGAGCCACGACCTCGCCTACTCCGCCTACAAGCCATCGTCCCCCTAGGAAAACAAAGTCTTGCGCGAGTCTACATCAGAATCTCGTTGCACTTCGCTTTCACGAAGCGCCCACCGCACGGGCGTCGCTTTCCTCCTCGATCGTCCTTCATCTTCCTCACTTCGATCCGACACTTCATCTTCCTCCTTTCTCCATCGATCCTTCTCTATCCTCCTACCCCATCGAAAGATCATCGCGAGCGCCCGTTCCACGTCATCCTCACTATTTATTATTGTTCTTCGCGGTGCTGCGTCGCAGCCATGTATATTTATAGATACGCAAATATATTAAGATTAACATTTGTACCGTTCACAATCGTCTTCTTCTTATCCGAACCCTGAGGTACTTCCACTCTTGGACCGTAGTTCCGGTCCCTGACCGATTAAAACGGTGTGAAGCTCGCCGTGAAAATCCGCGACAAGCTTTAGATGATGCTCCGTGACACGAAGCACGGGGAATCAGAGCTTAGCCCCAAGAATTTGCAGCTCCATTGAAAGTAACGCTCAACGGAGCACGCGAGACCTCATTAGAAAGGTCGATTTGCCGGTGAACGATCTCGAACGGGTCGATCGGCATCTCGAGCGTCGAGCAGCGCTGGATGCAGGCCAGGAGAGCACTTCCGGCTTCTTCCTCAGCCGGAGGAGACGCAGAGAAGAGGCAGAGAGTCGCGTTACCTACATACTGGAAACGCGCTGGCACCTTACGCACTTGCCATTGGGAACCTGGGAGGCTCGATTGCTCGTGTATGCGTCCGCCACGTATATGCACACGTATACACAAACGAGACGGCGGACACACGTCTGGCTCGAGAAGTAAACCAGGCCGACCAGAGACCGACCAGGCCAGTCAGCATCCGCGCTGAGAGCCTTTTCAAGGTGCGCCTAACACTCTCTACCATCCTGGAGAAAAAGCTGAGCGTGGTCTCTCTGCTCCCCCTCTGTCGTTTCGTCCCCTCATCACCCCTCCTCATGGTCGTCGTCGATCGATCTCCCTACCGCGCCGGCGCAGCGTCGAGGTTCATCGATCCTCGAACACACCTTCGGGTCAGGTGGTCCCGTTCCGAAGATGACGCCGCCATCTGGGGCCCTTTCCGACTTCCGAAAGTCCGTTCACGAGCCCTATGAATAATTCACCTCCTTTTTCGCAATGGCCACGAAGTTGTCCTATACCTTTGATCATCCTACGATGGAAGTGTCTACGTGGAAAGGATAAGCTTGCTAATTAGCCACGGCGATTTGGTCGTCGATTCGGTTAAGATCGATCCGAAAGTAGGACAGAACCGGCCGTCAAGTGGGACAGACCGGGCTTAGTGGTAATTATCGTTCCGATGGAAATACGACCGATACGCCCGCTTTCGTTTCGTAGATCTTGTGGGAAATTCGTGACAACCCGTATGGTATGTATATACATATATGTATATTCGAGATTACTGTACACCCACCGACACGGTTTTGATCGATCGTCGACTATTTAATTTCGTATTTACCGTTTCTTTCGGTGAGTCCCCTTTTATTATTTTATTTTAGGCGATAGATACTTGGTTTCGGGATTATGTTGATAGTACGGATGAGAAAGAAGTCGAGGTGTTTGAAGTGTAAAATGACGGAGGAGGAAGCATCGCTGAATCATGCTGTCAACGTATATGGAAAGTTGCCTGGATCTGTTTCTTTTTTTTTTTTATTGCACGGGGTCACTTTGATTTTGCAGAGCAGGAAATGGTAAATGAAAGCACAAGAAAAATGTTAGGGAACCACGGATTTGTGTGATAGATTTTTTAGTTTCTTGCGGTTTGTGGAATTTAACAGCAGGATTAATAGGGAATCACGAAACACAGACGTTCGTGCACCTGTTCGTTCGCGAATCACGGAAGACCCACTTCTGACCACTTTCTTTCGCAACCTGTGTGGTATACAGGCTTCCTTGCCATAAGCGGACTCATCGAGCAACTGTAAGAACACCATTGTCAATGACAACTGCTCAAGAAACATGATAAATTAGGGAAATGAACGTCATCTACGTGGCATAACTATAAAACCCTTAAAATTTGCAATTCCTATACATTGTGGTTAAAATTAAAATCAACCACCTTTTTTCTAGAAAACAATCGATCTTTTTCTGGAGAAAATATTATTCGAATTTTTCGAGCAAAATCTAATAGTAACCAGGTTATGACAATAATACCGTTCAACAAATTTTAACTTTTTCTCAGACTTCTAACATTCAATAGCCATCTCTTGTAGAATTTCTCTATAGTTCTCGAGTTGTTTAAATGTTCATTAGCAATAACGACACATACCATAGTATCTGGGAAAGTTTACAGAATAAATGGATGCAACAATAAACCGAATAACTATTACTGTTTAAACACAAGAAATGTTCAAAGTTGAAAATTTACAAATTTTTCGAATACTGAGGACCCTGGCAAAAAACCGTTTCCACATTCAGGGCATAAAAATTCATAAGAAACTATTGAATGTTACAAGTCCAGATGTCTATTGAACAATATAACCTGAAGACAAGTGAACTGCAAGAAATTGAACAAAAGATAAATATGAAATAGTATAAAATTGAACGAAGAAATACGTGTTTATCAAAGTTTTGACCAAAACGAGGATCAGAGAAGAAATCTCGAGTCGGACGGAGGAAAGAGGAGTGAAGATCGAGGAGCTCCTGGCTTCGCTACGTGGGGGCCTTGACCTGACCTCGATCCTCGGTCGAGTTCACTCTCGCCGGCGTCGGTCGAGAGGAAAGTGTTCCATTACCAGAGCCCCGTACAGCTCGCCTGGCTGTCCCATCGAGATTAGCGTTTTGGTCCACGAGAATAGCACTCCTCGAGTGGGTACGTAGTATATACTCCTCGTAATTCCATCGTGGTGGTCACGTGCTGGCGAACGCACACACACGCGAGTTCGTGACACGGTTCGCCGATGAGCCTGGTCGTTGGACGAAGTGGGCCCACCGTTGAACAACAGGGAGGAAGACGAAAGAAACGAATCGAAGTTCACTGATTCGTTAGCTGCCTACGTATCGGAGATAAAGTGAAAGTCTTCTGTGGGATGTAACGCCCCGCGATTCTCTCCTTCCTTTTTTATCCTGGTCTCTTTTTCGTTTCGTTCGCTTTCAGACACTTTCGTTTCAACGTGTAGATGATTTTCTAGAACTCGTTCGCGGTCGAGAAGTTTCTTTTGGTCATCAGTTGCGTTTCAATCGACGACTCAATTGATAATGTTTATATTGAAATAAATTCATTCGTATGTTGTAATTGGATTTTCAGTTGAATTTATGTGTACGTATTGTAACTGGTTTGCAGCTTCGATGGATTTTTCGTTTTCTCCCCTGGTTTCGATGTTGTTTTACTTTCACTACGACCAGAAAATTGGAGAAGCAGCGATAAAAGAAATTGTATAGGATAATAGGGAGGTGGAAATAAAAATGTAGGATGCAATAAATTCTGCGGACGTGAGGACAACTGGTGTTCCAGTGATTTCGACGCGGAGGTAAGAGAGATGCCAGCCATTGGTGATTTCAACGCGCGGTGAGAGAGACGCTGCTCTCTGGCGATTTCAACGCGTGGTAGGAACAGCAACGGCGACCTCGCTGAATTATCACTTCAGAGTTGAAGTTCGAATCTACAGAGATATAAATATATATTCTACTATCTATAAATTTATGATGAAATAGTACTTATTCGTGCCTCCTGCAAGAATGTTTCAGGTCGCACTCTCTAAGCCGTTTACCGTTAATCTGTATCTACGTAAAACTCTTTATTTACGATTTTGTTTCGTAAAAACGATTCCTATTACATGAAGATATAAATTAATTTACATTGCAGGTATGAAAGTTAAAAAAAGGTTTCCTTTAATCCGTCGACGACCACAGGTATTAAGCTTTTAGAAGAGGTAAATAGATAAGAGAATAAATGTAATTTTCAACCTAATAATGTCAAATTATTATTTTTTCTAAGCAACCTATACAAGTGGAGAGTATTGTGATTCATTATTATTCTGATTGATGTTATTCAGCATATCAATGGCTATAAAATACCTTTTTGATTTTATACTTTTTACAGTCCAAAATGTCTAAATAAATTCTCCGACTTTCGAAATTTGGGCTTCCAACCTTCGCCATTTTCTTTATTTTTCAGTGGTCAAAGTAATTTTCGTTCCGACGATAGATGCTTCGTTCGTCTGGTATCACCTACGCCAGCATTACATAATTGTCCGAATGCGTTCACTTCAGTGCGATATATATATAAAACTATTAAAAGTTTCAAAACAAAATATTTGTATACTCTCAATAACTGTCCTAATAAACAGACACATTTATGTTGAACAATTCATTCAGTAAAAGAAATATTCCCCAAAAAATGGCAATTTCTCCGGGCTTCACAGTGGCAAGACCCCTTAACCCCTTGCCCTACGATTTTCTTGATGTCAGCAGTCTCCCGAATAACGTTACCATCAATAATTCCCCAGAAGCAAAAGGACTTCCTGTACTTATCGCAATTCTACATTTACACTAAAACTTAAATATAAATATCAGCAAACTAGTATTTCGCATTGACTCAACGAAAACAAATAATATTTCTGATTGTTGAATCCCTTTTGATATCGTCACCACGAGTCCGACTCGATGTTATAAGGCAATGTTTTAATCGGCTAATCTGTCGGTTCGTCCACGTCGAACCACTAATCAGAGTTGTCTAAAGCCAGAGCTGCTCATCGAAGTGAGCACGAGTCTCAATTAAATTGAGACGTAAAGGAGAACGACAACGGAGGAAGCGTGGAATTTCGAGGTAACCTCGTGTTACCATCTTCGACGCGCGGAGAAAGTCGCGGCGGCGGCGATCGTTTCGTTTCCCCGCATCGGCCACGATCGGAAACGATTCCTCCTCGTCGCCGCCGTCGCGTTTCGTCCTGCCCTCCCCGTCATTTTTTTTTCTCTCCCTTCTTTTCACCGTGTGTTTTTTTTTTCTAGGCGATGAGACGTCTTCGGGGTCACGCGGAGAGGCGCGGCCCCGTGTCCACCACGGAGTTGGGTCTGGCGCGGGCCCAACTCGTCCGCGTGGACATTCCATGAAAAACCGTTAAACGTTCCGCGCGGGGACGGTTACACGCGCGAATATATTAATTTCATCGAGGATACGGTCGCGGAGGACCAATAACCGATGACACTCGGACTGGGATGAATGGGAGGTTCGAGGCAAAAAAAAAAAAAAATTGAAAGGAGAGGAAGAAACGAACAGAAAACGAGGAAAGATAAAAGGAACAGACGAGGAGAGATAGATCTACGGGTAATGCGGCTTAACTGCGAATTACAGTTAGCGAGAAAACTCCACGGGACCGTTCTGAATAATCGAACGACCAGATTTCATCTAGCCCCTCCCCCTCGCTTATAGGACAGAAAAAGAACGAAGGAATTTCGGGTATGTGATTCCCTGAAATATTTATCCGACATTGCGGGAGCGAAAACGTCGCGAAATCCTGTTTGATAGGCCGCGGCTGTGACGAGGAAAGTTGCGGAGGCGTGTGAGATTGAAGTATCTTCTACATAATGCCAGGTATTATACGGCTTGTTGAAAGCGAAACCCGCCGCGGATATCCTTGATATCTTGGTCGCTGAAATGACCGTGGAAACTGGCGAAATTATGCGTGAAACTGTGGGAACGGTTTTCGAGGGAAACCTCCGGGAATGTTGGTAGGGCAAACCAACCAGTAAATGGACCGAATTGTTGAATTTATGGACGTTTCAGATGTATTTATTTATTACAACGAAACAGCTGTTGAAATAGCAATTTATTGCATTTATGTTTCTTGATGTTTTTATAAAAAGAATTACTTATTGTGATCGTGATTTTAAAAGGATTATTTATTATGTGCAAAACGTGTGAATGCTCAGTAAATGACTGATACATTCCTGAAATACTTTTAATAGGAATTGTACTTATTAACTTTCATATCATTCTCGAAACAACTGTTAGTTGATCGTGATTTTTAATAAACGACTGAACGTACAGAATATTACCCACAAAAAGCACGAAAGCCAAACGTCCTTTTAATCAAATACAAATTTAACGTCGGTGCTCCACGGTGGTGTTCCGTGGGGTTCGGTTTCAATGTCAACAGTTCTCCATGAATATAATTGACCTTGAATATCCGATCCTTAAAATATTCTCCACGTGTCTTCGACCGAAACGAGACACCTCGTTTCTGCACAGCTCTCATTCTATATTAGCCATCTATAGACTACTAAAGCCTAGCCTCCTTAACTCGGTCTCCAATCAAATATAACTCTACCGCATTAAAACAGATCACTTATAAAAGCCACCGCCAAAAAAATCCTCTTAATCGTTTAAATTCAACCTTCCATTCCCTTTGTCTCACAAATGGCAACATTCCCTAAAACCAACCCAAACCACACAAGTCTCAAATCCAAAGACAGCCAGGTTCCATTCTCACAGCAAGACCTCCACAGTCGTATTGGTCCGTTCTTACCGGAAACGGCTGCAGCAGCCCGTATTCCGCAGTCCAGCCGACGCTCTCGGTGTCCTCTGTAGGTGACTATTGACCTGCGCGCCGGCTCGTCTCCCCCGTTGATGCCCGAATCACCGCCGGCTGGAAAAGGGCACTGTACGCGTGGGCAAGAATCTTCCAACCAATTTCCACTCTCTCTCGCCCCTCGACCCATACCTGAACGGTCCCGGTTCGCATGAGTGCGTGTGACCAACACGTACAGGGCTGGTCCCTGGCGGACGGGAGCGAGAGCGGACCACGATGCGCGGAGAGGAGAGAAAACCGAGGAAGGACCGGGCGGCACACTAGCGTGTGGAGCCAACGTGGACACGAGAGGCGCGCGCGCGACAGAGAGGAACCACGGGGACGCGAGAGACAGTACCAAGGAGGAGAACCAATAGCTCGTATGGGTTGTAACCCAGCGGGGTCGGGCGGTCCGGCCAGCGGGGAAAGAGGAGGGGGTCCATCGGGGCCCGTTCGGTGGGGGCCATCAAAATTTCAAAAACGTACGCGGGCCCCTTTCGCGACGAGGATAAAAGGCAGCAATCGTGATTCTTTCGGTCAGTGTCGATACGATCGCCGCAGTAGTTCGAGTTACCGGTGCCGCGAGCCGATTAAGTTCCCCCCGCCCAATTCGCCACCCTCCTGGAATTTTGGAGTTTACCACCACCACCGGACGGTCGTGTGGACGGAGAAGATTGCCATCGTTTTCGTTGGTTCTTTATTTTTTGTTCATTTGTAACTTTGTGATAAACCCGTTCGAGGCAACGCCCCACGGCAGGAGAATATGTTCAAGTACGTGGTCATCGTTGCGGTCTTAACCGCGTCCGTTATCGCCGCGCCAGCCGGCCAGGATCCAGCCGGTCAGACGTCGATCCTCGAGGAGGCCCTCGACGTGTACGCGTCGTGCTCCAGCGAGGAGAGTCTCGCGGTGTGCTTGAAGCTGAAGGCGTTGCGTTTCGTCGACCGTGCGGCCAGGTCCGCTGACATCGACGTGGTCGACGGGTTCAAGATCGTGCAGACTGAAGAGGCGAAGAACAGGTAAGAGAGAAAGTGATATTAGGGTGTTTTCATTGAATTGCTAAGTGAAATCGCCGATGGTTTCAAATTCAATGGAACGAAGGTCGATTCGCGAGAGGGGATAGGTTCTCACGCGTGGATTTTACTTTCCAGTCGTGCCGACAACGCCAGGTCCTTGAATGACATCGAAAGTACCCTGCCGACTGAAGTCGAAGCCAAGGAGACCGCGATCAATGAAGCTCTCTTCGACAGAACCGCCAAGTTCCTCTCTACCCATACTGTGGAGCTGAGCATTCCTGAAGAGGTCTCCCGCTCGTTCGACGAAGGTAACACATCTTGACCCGCGTTGAACGTTGAACAAGACGTTTTGCTACCTAGAACCATATGGATCTAACTGTGATCACGATTTCGTTCCAGCTCGTGGAAAGAAGAAGAGGATCGTTAAGTCTCTGCTGCCCATCCTGTTGCTCCTGAAACTGAAGGCCGCTGCTCTGATCCCGATCGCTCTTGGCGCTTTGGCTCTTCTGGCCCTGAAGGCTCTGGCTATCGGCAAGCTTGCTCTGATCATCAGCGCCGTGATTGGGCTCCAGAAGCTGTTCGCCAACAAGCACCAGAGCTACGAAGTAGTCGCCCATCCTGTCCACTCGTACGGACACGAGGAACACCACGATCATCACGGCTGGGCAAGATCGGCTGGCTCGGACTTGGCGTACAACGCGTACAAACCGTCCGAGTAAGATCGACGCCTGGGCCAGATCCACGCAAAGCGCTTCTTGCATTCTCTACCTTCGTTCGCCAAAGTGATCGTCCAACCGCTGGCGATCACCAATAAAGGGGTGGGGGGACCTGCGCGACTCGATCCCTCGAGGACGACCTCTACATCTACCGTCGCACCGTGTGCACAAACGGATAGGCGTACCGACCGGACCGACAGACAGACCGACCACTCAACTGGGACCTGTTTAGTTGATTAAGACGAACGTTTACGTGACCAGTGACCGAACTTTGACACGAACCGTGACGATTAACGACGACGGATGGGACACTGTACAGCTTCGACGCTACTGATCACCTGGGACACCTCCAATGGGGGTTGTTTTTTTACTGTTTTCACCTGGTGATCAGAAACAGACAGACTTTTGTTAGGAACAAGTGAATCAGGTGGTAGTCGCGCACCCTTGATCCCACCCCTGCACAGTGCGGTATCCCTTCAGGGGTCGACACTTCGGTGCGATCTCACACGGAGATCCCGGGTTCGAACGCACTCGGACTCGTAGTCAGTACCTGCACAAGGTCCACCAGATTTAATTCCAATGATTATTTATATATCGCCCCCGGCCTGGGGGTCTGCCATGTAACTTATCGCAATTATTTATAAATAAATCTTAATTTTATAATGAACGAACGCCTCTGTCGATGTTTGTTATCCTACTTCGGTGTCTACCATTCCACTTCGCTCCGTTCACCTGCAACATGTTAACCGATAGTAATCACATTAACGCCTGCTGGTGTTTACCTGTCTGTGACGGTGAGTTTTGTTTGAACATTTTTTACTGACGACCTGGAGAGACCTTTTGCCGCCTAGTATATCATCGATATCGGTTAGTTTTCGAGTCTTGTTCATGGTGGACAGGGTATGCAAGAGTTTCTCTTCGTCATTTCTAGGACACCTGGACGTTTTGACGGGGTAACGAGACCCGGAACACCGGACCACAGACGATGGATCGCTCTTATTCGGGTGCATCCGGTGTATCCAGGCACCTGTACAGACGGACGACGGTACTTTCGCTGGCTACGAAGGTTCCGTCGAGTGAAACCGATTGTTCCATCGTGTGTGCGAACGCCCCCTTGACGCCTATATAGCCGGGTGATCGTGAGTGCTGGATGAACAGTATCATTTCAGAACTCGGCCGGTTTTCTTCTGTTCGTGAGCGATCCGTTGACATGGTGACTCGATGATCGGACGTGTGATCTTCGGTTGTGAGTCTCGTGGATCGTAGGAAAAATGCGGAAGGGCCTTGTTAGGTGAGAATGGTGGCGTGACAGTGGGATAGGGAAATAGGAAACGTGGGTGACATACCTCGGGCCTAAAAACGTTGTGAAATATAAGATTTAGGGGTAGCAAGGAAAGTGTCTCGATTTGGTAGAATTATGTGTGCAGGAATGTTTCATTGTAATGTTATGAAAATTTACTTTAGACGATTGAATCTTCATGTGGTGAATGTACAAAAAGAGAAAAAAAAACTGGGAAGCTCAAAAAGTAATTGTGGCGAAAGTACGTGAGAGAATACTAGGTGATGAAGACAAAAGAACAACTACCAATGAATTATGCAACAGGATGGTACAGTAACATCCTGTAGAAACACGAGAACTTTCCGTTCAACCCAATAGAAAAGTAAAATACTTCAATTTCCTATAGAATGCTTGAATCAAAACTGTAATTCAAATCGAAAGAATCGAAATTCTCCAGCAGTTACATAGACTACCGCGAATCTACGATAAACAAAGGTAGATTTAAAAAAAAATACTCCAATTTCCTATAGAACTCTTGAATCAAAATAGCAATCCAAATCGAAAGAATCGAAATGCTGCAGCAGTTACATAAACTACCGCGAATGTACGATGAACAAAGTAGATTTAAGATAGATTTAAAAAAAAACAACTTCAATTTCGGGCTAATTACGTTTCCCCGTTCCCCCTCCAGGCAGCCATAAACCATTCCCCTTCTCTCACCTGCCATACAACCGCGAATTATCTGTTCCCAGAGCGAAGCGATCGGTTTAATTACGCATTCCTCCTTCCTGCCGCGGAACTTTCATCGCGGCGCAATTAACACAGAGCCTTATCAACTTTCTCCGACGATCATCCTCAGCATTATTCTCATCCGGCGTTGAGCAACCCGATGATCGGTATGAAACGGGAGCTAAGAGGCCTCTGTCTATTGATCTTCGTCTCCACTGGGATCACGGTGATCATGGAGCCAACCGAGGATCCCGTGTTGAACGTTGACGATCCAGCTAGCTTCACCGAGGCTTTCGGTAGCTGCCTGACCAGAAAAGAGTTCGGTACTCTAGAATGCGTTAACAGGGGGGCTCTGAGCGCTCTACAGTCGTTCAATCAGGAAGACGATCTGGAATTCGGAGAGGCTCATCTGGAGAGGGCTGACGGCTATGGTAGGGATCTATTGGATTGGGACTACGATCCCAAAGATTTCGGGAGTATCGTGACAGCAGCGACCAGGTTAATGGAACGTAGAAGCCTGAAGTGGAATCTGGATAACCTGTATCCTGGTCTCCAGCTACGGGCTGGACCCATGCTGAACGGAAATGGTATTCTAGAGTTCGTGATGAACGACAGGCCAACGGTATTCGCCGATAGACAGGCTGGCCCAGGTGAGTTCGTTCGTGGTGATTATCGATTTGTGTGTTCCAATTTTTGGGAATATTAGGTAGATCTGTTTCTGATAGAACGAAGTTCTCTGGTGGTTGTAGGTTTCATTAATATCACGTTTTAAGATCGAAGTTGAGGCTAATGATGTAGAGGGAACTGTGTGCTGGCCGCGTCAGCCTGGAAACGAACCCATCGCGTACGTCAGGGTTCGCATCTTCGCTGAGGCGTTCGCCACCTGTTGCTTTCCGGAATTACCTCCAGCAGGCAGCACGGTCAAGGCCACTCGCGGAGGTGGTCTTTTAGCTCGTGGAACGTTTCAGAATTTATGGGGACTCTGGTATTCGAGATACGATCGAGAGTCTAGATTCGTAGACATTTATTAACGAACTATGTTAACTTCGACATAGTTGTGTCTTTCTTTCTTGAAATATGTATTCACAGATGTATGCTCCTGTTCGTGAATATTAAACAGCTGCCACGTTTGAAGGAAATGTGAAGTAGACGAACGATTTCTTCGATCTATTTTATTACCGAATTTTGAAACTTTACTTAACATCTAGCACTGACTCTTTTTATTGTCTGGTTGACTTATATATTTCATAGGGGGTTTAATCGATAATTTTATAGTATTTCGTTCACTTCATTTTGAACGAGTAATAAAATTATTATTTAGTAATGATTTGTAGATGTTGGAAAAAAATTCGAACTGAAACGAACGTGTTCCTTTATTTTTAGGAAGACAGGTGATGAGGCAATTGCTATTGCCCTTCCTTCTAGGGTTTAAGTTCAACCTAGCCTCGCTGATTCCACTGCTATTCGGATTCCTTCTGTTGCTGACGAAGAAAGCATTGATTCTGACCAAGATAGCTCTGTTCATCAGCGGTTTGCTGGGCTGGAATTCTTTATTTTCTACAGCCACGACATCCTATCCGACAGGGGGATTCAATGGCTTACATACGTATGGCCAAGAGTCTTCGATCGGTGGATATCCTCATTACGATCATCATAATTTCCAGCATCGACCTTACAGAGGATATCAGACCGGTGACTTCGGGCCGTACACTCAACACGTGATCAGGGAAGTCGTGGACGTGTACGATAACGCGGATGATGCCAAGAATAAGCGAAGTGGGAAGAACTTCGTTTGGATGAAGTCCAGTTGACGGGAATAATGAACGTTTAATTGAACTGTGATTAATTCAAAGTGTAGGCTAAAGTCGTATATAAGTGACAATGTGAAAATAACAGATTGTTATTACTATCCAAAGATATGTCACACGTTAGTGAGAGACGAAGTATTATTACCCAGTATTTTACCTTCATGTATTATAGAGATTTAAGGTATTTGTTCATTAGGATACATCTTGGAAGCTGATTCTACTACGTTCTCGAATAAAATTGAAATTCCAGGAGAGACTCACAATCAGTGCACAACCACGCTTTACTTCGTTCTTCCGTCACCGATTGTTCCGCTTCCATTATGTAGAAGTCTCCCTACCATTGGCCGTCCACTTCTCTACTCTCTTCCGCGGGAAAACACATGTTCCGACTAATGGCCTATATACAGGACGAATTAAAGATAGCCATTGTGGTCCGCGATTGAACCCAAAGTGGGGGGAATGTCTGATGTCAGGTCAACGACCAGTCGGAATAAAAGAAAATCCTCGTGACCACTATTTTCTTTAAACAGCAAATGAATATTTTTACAAAATTTAGTGGTACATAGAAGATACGGTGCCATATCGTGGATGCAATTATTTTTTCGTATAATTTATTTAGACCTGACTTACATTTTTCAAGCAACCTGAATTTAACTCAAACGTAATTTACAATAATCAAATTTTTAGAACTACAAAATTATGATCCTGCGTAGAAATAAAATCACAATATCAAGGTTTTTAAACTGGATTAAACAGTTAATGAGATTAAGTAATTGAATATAAAAATTGAAATTTCCACGTCTAAACAATCAAAAATGACGAAATACTTTTTTTTTATCTTTTATTCGTTATTAGAAACTTTTTATCTAGATAATTAGTTTGCCCATCTCTAGTCTGTGACACCTTATTAAAGTAACCTAGAAGCCCCAATTTTGACCCATTCAAGACTATCAACCCTCGCCCAGAAACATTCTGCGTTCCAAAAACAGATCTAGCACCGTCACTATCGATTTCGAATATTCCCCGTATCCGTTCCCATTTATCCCGGTCGTTTTCACTCCGCGAGTCCATTAGTCTCACTCCATTATCGCGACGTCCTCTCTTTCGGTCGTCTAACTGTACAGGTTCCTTCCGCGGAAGAAGGTGGAACCTCGCGCACGCGGCAGAGTGAGTAGAAATGCGTCCGGGAAATGCGTCTGGCTGATCGTAAATGGTAATAGTAGCGAGGCTCCACGGTCCCGTGGTTCCTCGTTCCGTCGTGTGTTACCAGCACGTTGTGTCAGGGTGTATCAATCAAGGTGAGCATACATTAGCCGTGGGGAGGACAGTCGACCGTAAAAGTTGCTCGTTTTCCGTTCCAACGTTTCATGGGCCCCTGCCAAACCCAGTTGTCTGGCCATCATCTTGCGTTTCGTCTTCAGCGTTCGTTCGCCATCGTCGAACATGCGTGGCGTTCGATTCGTTCCAACGGTTCGATTTTCTTTTTTTTTTTTTACATTCTTTCTTAATCTCTATTGAAGACCGTGTACCGTGATAATTTATCGAGAAATTATTCATTTGAACCGACATTACCGAATGGAATTAATTTCCATTCTCCGGAATTCTCTTGAACATTTTCCGGAAAATGTTCAAGATCTAGACTCATGCCTACTTCGGTGGTTTCACGAGGCTAAACATTAAGAAATTTCTATGCAATTATACCGAGGCTGCGTAGATAATATTATTAGAGGTGTTCTTTACGCGCGAAGTAGGGTAATCGCGATCACTGGCTGCTGGTCATGGGAACGGCCGAGTCGGGGAACGAAGGATCAACGCCCTGGATCTCAAGATACCGAACGGCCACGGACGGTGGACAATTTTTTCAGAATAATTCCTGTGCACCCGGCTGCCCCCGACGATCTTTCGTATCTGGCGCGTCATGGTCCGTAATCTGTGTCGCATTAACAGTATCTACGCGGCATTAATTAATTAATACGCAGCGGCGGCGGTGATTTAACGCGCGTGACTACGGGCCTGCGGTAGACAAAAAACGAGCATCAATGTGGTTTATGCAACCACTGACTTTCGCTGCGAAATAAAATGCAACAAGTTGCTTCGTCACGCAAACGTCGAAGTAAGAGAAATAAAAACGATCGAGACTGGAGGGGCGTCATACATTATGTTTGTATTTGAAAACGAAAATGGAATTAGAAAATAGATCGAGATTGGAGATACTGGGTAGCCCAAAATTATACATACAACCTTCACGTTAGAATATAAGAATTTTCCTCCATTTTTCAGGATAGAACTGAGATTGACTAAAGGGTACGAAAATGCCAAAAAATAGAAACGATCGAAACTCGAGGCACAAGACATACGTCTGTATTTGAAAATAAAAATGGAATTAAAAAATGATCGAAACAGGGCGCATTAAGTCCCCCAAAATTATAATTAAAATCTTCATGTGACAAAATTGAAATTATCCTCCACTGTTCATGACAGAAATAAGATCTACCAAAATCGTATTACAAAAAATATCCAAAGTCAATTGGTCTCTGTTTCGGTGCCCCCGATCGATGATCGAGAAACGCAGTGGACGGACATCCTGTCGCGGCCTTCGGATCCTCGCTTCTGCCCGGCCTTTGATTCCCATTCGCGGGCCGAACCGAAGTGGTTTCGGCTTCGGTTAGCAACCAGGTCGGAGGGATACTTACTTACGGGGCTGTACAACAATGTTTTGGTTCAGGAATCCCTCCTCCCGATAGGAGGAGGCGTTAAACAGCGCGTGGATCAGGTGTGAGCTGGACAACGTAAGGACGTGACCGATGGTAGGGAGAACCCTGGAAATACCTTTATAAAAGAGCCAGGTACGGAGCAATTCGAATTAGTTCGTGGTATTTTCCAAGCGGTCGGTCTTGCCGGCCATCAAAGACATTGCCGGAGGGACGATTTAGCCGGCTAAAAGGTTAACATAGATCTTTCACCTAACACGATGATGAGGAACTGGATCGTGAATTTCATTCTTGTCCTTCATCTGACGGCGCTGATCGCTCTAACGGAGGGTAAAAATGTATACACGAAGCTGTTCAACCGTTGCGCGAACGAGAAGAACGCGTTCGACTGTCTGAAGCAGAGAGCATTGGAGATCCTCGATTCAGCAGCGAAAGACGACTCGGTGTACGTGCTGAACGATTACATATCCATCGCCAGGGATCCAGCTGCTGTCGCAAGGAGTGGCGATCGATCATTTAAGGACGAAAATGGGACCGAATTGACGCTGGACGAGAAACTGGACGACAAGTTCCATGAGTACTTGGCATCCAGAAGTGTGAAACTCACGATTCCTGGCGATGCTTTTCAAGGTGAGCGATTACGAAGCAATTCTCTTTACCTCTAATAATTATCATCGATAATGCAATAGTTGAAGAATATAGAGCACCACAGATCATTCTTTTCGGTCTTCAGAATATAGTACAATCTAATTTAGTTAAAATTCAAGTGTAGTACTTACTCAATCGTGATTTTTCGTTCATTCCTCAGGTCGCAAGAAGAAGGACAAAGGCTACGGTGCTCTCATGATAGGCGCTCTTGCAGTGGGCGGTAAGTTTCCTTTTATCTGAAACTATGAGGAAATTTTTGAGGAAAACTTCTGATTGAAAAATCATTTTCCAGCGATGATGGCACAGTTGGCATACGGTAAAATCGCGTTCCTAGCGGGCACTGCTCTGCTTACCGCGAAAATCGCCTTGGTACTGAGTGCTATCGTTGGTCTGAAGAAGCTGGTGTCCAATCAGGGAGGCGGCGGTCACGAGGTGATCTATGCGACCGGATCGGAACACCATGGAAGCTTCAGCGGCGGCGGCGGCGGCGGCGGTGGAGGCGGCGGTTACGGTGGCGGATGGCAACGAACCATCGAAGGCGTTCCTCCCACTTGAAACTAATAAACGAATCCAGTTAGAGATAAACGGAACGGAAGATTTAATTTATTTCAGGTTAATTTTATCGCATTAAATCGTCGACTCGGTATAATAAAAATGATCCATATAGCGTAAGGAGCATGATGAGGTTTATTATTTATTTTTTTTATTAACTTTACGTGTAAAATAAAGTATGTGGAACGATAATTCTGTCGTTAGGGGTCGACTGGGATAACTGATCCGAGTAATGTGATGTATGTATCGCGGTATTATTAATTAGAAACGTGATCTTTAACTTAGACAACAAGGTAGTTGATTGTTCATTTTTATATGATTGCTAAGCTGTATTGTACCAAAAATTAATATTTATTTATATTTTCTTACGGATAAAGAAGTGTGTTTTGTGCATGTATATTGTGTAAAGACGGCTGAGCATGGCCGAGGAATAAAGGTTGATAAACAGACCATTTTATTTTCTGATTCTTGAAAATAAATGTACGTAATGTGACGCAGAAGTTATGTACTAATTGGGAATAGATAACTCTAAAGGAAACTAAAGGGATTATACTTTTAGTTTGGATTATAGTGATATTAAGCACTCGTTAAAATTAAAAGGCGTAATATTTAGTTACGATTTCAAGCTTCAATGACCATCTTATTCCTCAACAGTAATATCTATTTGTGATATATATTTGCACTATAAGAATATATTTTCAGACAACTTCGTCGAAATTAAAGAACATATATTTAAATATATGAAAACCGTATCTAAATACGTTTGTAGGCTTTAATGTTAATGTTATTCCTTAACATTGGAATAAAATGAACATGTTGTCATATCATGATATATTTTTTATGTATATTTAGATACGATTTCAGACTTTATTTCCTACAGACAAAATTCGTCTCATTTGTTGACAATAATTCACATTTAAATACATATACTTTGTACTACAGACATATATTCTTAGACACCTTGGTGATCTCGGACGGTACTTTCAAAGACTACCGGTAATTTTCACGTCGCTTCCGGTAACCAAAATCATTCTCCCCGAAGCTTCCATGATCGTAGTCGAGGCTGGAGCTGTGCGTGTGTTCGTACGTGTGATGTGGATGCTTGATTATCTCGTACGACACTTTCTCTTTGTGTTCTGCAAGTCAAATCAAAACAAATTCCACAGTATTTGCATATAATCCATTTGAAAATCTCATTATTGCCACGGATACATTCTTCGTAGCATTAATATGTTCATTGTATTTATTTGGGTCGTTTTTAATCCTACTTAACCGTGTCGTTCCCATTATTGCCACATGGCTACGTACTTTAAATTACGAAATAAAATTATAGTATCATGTATTTGTTTCATATCTGTGAGTGTATAATAGTTTCTTCTAGCCTTATATGGATGACATGGCACTTTGAACGTGCAATTTAAAAGCTTATCGGTATAATAAGACATTATTGGTCCTTTGTCTTTTTTGTTTGATGAAATTCAAGCGTCGAGCATTGTTACAAAGACAATAGTAGCTTACAAGATTCTAATTTCCGACAAATATTTCGAGAGGGTTTATTGATCGAAGGTAAGAAAAAAGTGGGTCACATTATGTATAATAACGTTATAATGGAAATTATTGTTGTATAACTGCGATAAAAATAAAAAAGTTAGCAACGAATGAAACAGTCGCATTGGACGGTTTCCAGTTATTAAAATGTTCCTTTGAATCATTTATATGCCATGCAATGTACACAGAAATATAAGAAAATATTACTTTGGTAATTATTAAATCATTTGATCTCATTCTTTTTCATCGAGCTGTCCCTTTCAGTTCATACGTATTTCTCTATAATTTTTCTATTCTAAAACGTTGATACGTGAACCGACTATTAATATTAACAATAATATATCAATCTTTTATCATTTTTCTTAAATTATTCAACGTACCAGATGATTTTTTCAACGCAAGCGCAGTGGCGATCGCGAGCGCGACTTTACCAACGACCAGAGCCTTTCCAGCGATCGCGGCGACAGTATTGATGATCACGTACAGCATCGTGAGCTTTCCTGCTCCCAGGAAGTACATCAACAACTTCCCGTATCCTTTGCCCTTCTTCTTCCGTGAGCTCACTGTAAGATATAAGTACGACTTTTTGTTATTCACTTCGGTAATAACTCTTATTCTGTGTACACAGACGTTCGTTTCGTGGCGAAGTGTAAACACAGAATAACGAAAAGTATGCCTTGTCACGCGATACACTGGTTGTCGTGCTTCTCGCTCAAAGAACACTCTCCTGTGCGATCGTTTTGCGAAGATAACGACGAATGATGATCATTTGGTAATTGAATAATTAGCTGCTAACAAGGACAACAATGCTGCATTGTTTCCTAAGAAACCGTATTCTAAATGATAGAGGAGCGTTTCTTTACTGGGCATTATCTGATCTTGACTTCTACCGAAGAACGAGAACAACACAATATAAAAGTGCTGGTAATATATTTTTGTTGAATTTTTGTACTTGTCCAACATTAGAAACAGAGATTAATTTTAATAGGCTGATCTTTAGTGGGAATTATGTACTATTCAGAAAGTCTGACCAATGTTAGCCAATTCATCTTAAAATTAGATTATTAATGGTAAGACATGTTTTTCTGTTATATGATTGTATTATTGTATCTTTGTGACAGTAGACCTGGGCACTTTTCACATGATATTATTTGACATAACATGTTATTTTATCAAAATAAGAAAATAATTCATTATTTGAAATTGCTTTTATTTTCGAATAACAGTATTGAAAATAAAATTCCGAAATAAATTATTTCACACACTTATTTCTTTTTCTTATTTGGAATAAAATTTGCCCAGGTCGGTGTCACAGATACGGTTAGTGCGGAAGTATAATGTACCTAGTAGAATAGTACTTTTAGGAGGTCTGATCATGACACATCCATTCTACTTAAAACCGAAGCAATGGGTTACACACCTGTATTCCATTTCTGTCGCAGTGTTCCTCATTTATTTAAGATTAGACGTGACAAATAGTAAGTAAAATTAAGAAAACTTTGTACATAGGGTGTCTGACCTGAACCTACCAATTCTTCTCAGTAACTAATCACAAGTATAATTTTCCCTTATCTTTGCAGTTCTAACAAGTACCATTTTGTTATTTCTGTACACATCAGTCCATATTTATTACACTTCTTTTGATTGACATGAAATTACATAGGGTGAAGGTATCTAATACGGTCCATGTTCCTAATATGTAAGTTAGTACTAATTTCTAAATATTTTTCGAACACCTGAACGTTGCATATTCGCAAACAAAAAACTCCCCGCCAGCAAAGTGTTAAAATACACACTAACCTATACACACACAAACCAATTAACGTATTAAAAACAATACTAATCAATTTGACACCCCCCTCAGATCACACCTACCACAGTACCAAACACAGACCCTTTCCGTCTCAACGATCTCCTCACAAGATATCCGCCTCAAATACACTAAATCCGCGATGAATATTCGAAGATTCCTCAGCACTGAACATTAAATATTTCACAAACTAATGACCGTATACAGCTGAAACAAATATGATCTACTTCCTAATTCCAAGCTGTATCACTTTCCCAAACTCGATCCAAAAATCAGCGAACACCTGAGGACCTCTCCTTGGCAGTTAGAACCTTCGAGCACTAATCGACGATTTACTGTATGCTCAATCTCCTCCAGAATCCAACCGCAAACGAACACCCGCCACAACCAAGGGATAAATCAACAAACAAGATCTTCCAACCCCCTGAAAAAAAGTCATCACGACTCACCCTCTTCCACCCCTCCGTCGCCACTTTCCCCAGACACCGCACCCTCGATCGTCCTCGCTTCTCTGACCGTCACCGGATCGCGTCCCGTACCGATCTCCCCTGTTTTCGCTCCGCAAGCAGTGGAATTGACATTTTCCCTGCAATCGATCTGTCGTCTGACACCGACGTACGATCCCTGACGGATAATCGTGCAGCTACAAATCGCTAAAACACCGCACAGCGGCAGAACGACGAACATACGTCGAAGCATGTTCGACCCGGACTGGCCCGGTGGATCGGTGGCCATTTTTATAGGGGCTGGAGTAATTAACGGTTACGGCATACAGAGCGTGAATGCGGTATTCCAGCCGGTGTGTGTTTTGCCGTGATCGGTCATTATAGATCGTCCACGGACTTAGACGCCAGGCCCGCTGCTGCTGCGTGTGCACTACGGCCGTCCGTCTAACACGATGTTACGCGAACCTTCCGTGGATCCACGGTCCACGGTCGCTGGTAATTGCGGTGCGCAGCGAGTGTGAAACACGGGCACGGCAGGTCCCGATGCAATTGAAATCAAAAGGAATTGGGGCCAGTCGCGGGTGCACGCGGAAAATTGAAAATTGTCGTTCACCCTTTAACGCCCGGATCATTAAATATTTATTTTACAATTATGGGACTGGTGTACAGGGTGTGCCAATAAGATGTATTATTTAAAATTACTATTGGTGGTTTCAAAAAGTATTTTAAATGCAATTATATGTGTCTAGGTGAAAAAAATTCAAAGGTTACATTGATATCTTAGGAAATATAAGATATAAAAAATCGAATTGTATTCATTTGATAAGTCCCTTCAAGTACAACATAGGTACCTAATTCGTTTAAAACGTTTTTTGATGCAATCAATAAGTAACGAGTTATTTTAGATAATATATCCCATTGATTCACTCGGTATATTATATTTTGTTATTTTGCAGTCGAAAATATCAAATTAATATATTATTTTTCTTTTTTCATTTATTTTTTGGAGGAATACTTGAATTGCACGAGGCTTTAGAACCATAGTAATAATAAACAGTATGAAAGTATATTAATATTTTATTGCATTTTCCAAGTTAACGGACGCTATAAATGCATAAACATCTTCAGACTCATTATACCCCGCGGTGAGTTCCAGGAATCCCAGAAAAGGAAATACACACGCTGTGCTCCGCTTCTTTTTCCACGCATTACAACACCTACGTAAAATATACCGACTGGAATTCTTCATTTCCACCATCATAAAAATACATATAACCAAAAGATTCATTTCCACTATCATAAAAATACACACAGCAAGGTGATCCGTATTAACGAGTGCTCACGCATGGAACAGTCACGGAGAACACATTCAACGGTCAAAGAGAGCACATCTATCATACAGAGCAAACACAACTAGTACACACGCATACACAGAAATTATATTTATTACATTTATTAAAGTTTATGTGTGTTAACGAGTTGCGTCAAATTACTGCAAATCATATAACATCAACATCCTTATTCACATCATCTTTCAATAAACTTCGTAATGTTACTT
The DNA here is from genome assembly GCF_001272555.1 of Dufourea novaeangliae. Classification (NCBI taxonomy): domain Eukaryota; kingdom Metazoa; phylum Arthropoda; class Insecta; order Hymenoptera; family Halictidae; genus Dufourea; species Dufourea novaeangliae. The sequence continues at coordinate 1,194,013 of NW_015374023.1, read as the reverse complement.
CTGAACGAGCAGTGATAAATCGCGAGCTTATCTTGAAGAAACCGCATCATTTGACAGTCCTGTGGTAAAAATGAATTGTCCATGAATATTAACAGTGTAAGAAAAATTTCTGTTATTGATGCTCGACAGTAGACTTTCGATTAAAAAAAAATAATACTCCGAAATTGTTTTGCATTTTCTTCGAAAAATAGTTAACTTTATGGGTTAGTGTTAAACTATCAAAAACGTTACTTTCAAACCAACCAAATAATTTCGTATGAAAGAATGTTCACGATCGCAACAATGATTCATTTCCACATTATGTTTAAGGTTATTACTAAATAAATACATTGAAAACAGCCTCCCCTAGTTCCACCTCTCCAGTTCCTCCATACGCTGGGAAGTAGAGAATAAGGTCTAAAAGGCAGCGTATTTTTTTTCTTCGACGGCTTTCTGTGCCACTGGGCCGATCGAGCATCCTCGATTCAACCGCCTCGAACTATGCAGAATTATAGCCGTCGAAGGTCGCCGACTGCACGGAACACGAAACCGTGGAAACCGCGAAATGTAGGAAGCGACAACTGCTTGACACCTAACATCACCTGGTGAACATGCCTGTCCTCGCAACGCTTGACAGCCTGGAATGTCGGTAGATCGAGAAAGCTGGCATGGCAATCTTGTTCCAATGATTGTAAAATAGTAAGCATAAAGATTTAATAATTTTGGAAATGCAAATAATTTAAATTACGTGACCAGTTATTACGGTTTTAAATTTCGACTCGTTCCCATTAATTAATGTTGATTTACAGGGTTATGATTAACGAAATAAAGATATGAATTAGTTCTTTCAAGTGTCAGTGAGTCGTTTATAAGTGTCAATGAACTTTAATCATTAGTATCGTAAGCCATAGAACGCAGCGGCCGTCTTTGTTTATATTACATGAACCAGGAAATGAAAACTCGCTGGCCTGGGTAGGTTAGTTGGTCAAACCAGTCTCCCGGAAAGTGAAAAACCCTGCTACGAGCTCTCAGTCCGGTACACGATCGACCAATTTCCTTTTCCCCTATAATATTTCTAAAATCAATGAGGTATGTACTACCACAGGTCTGTGTGCTATCATCCTGCAAACTCACAACAGTTTCGGAAGTGGACAATTTGAGAGAAACTTCTGAAAAGTATCCACACACGACGATTCTGACTTTGACATATATTATCAAGGTCAACCTCACGAGTAACCTCTACAGACTCGTCTCGATTAGCGTCCTGAACTCGGGCCAGCATCAGGACAATAATCGTATAGGGAGAAATGCTTCAGACCCTCGTAAATTCGTTTTTTGCTCGAAGCTCGGGAAAAAAAGAAGAGAAGAAAAAGAAAGCATGCGCTTGACAGGTTCCACCAGTGATGAGGATGATGCCTGACAATAATCGTGTAGAAGCACGACGATAATCTAGAGGAGTCTGTAAAAGGTACAAACTTTATTATTAAAAAAGAAATATTGAAAACCGTACCGTAATTTTCCCAGAAATCTGAACCAATACCTGAACCCTACCAATCACAGCGCGTAGCGAACGCTACCGCAGGTGCTCGGCCGGCAGACTCGCGCTCTGATTGGTTCGAGGTTTATCGTGAATATCTCGTTAACGAAGCCTCGGAGAAAATTTTCGCTAAGGAAAAACTTGTTCCAAATCACCTCACGAATGACCCATTTTACACTTTTGCTAAACCCTGTATAAAATTACGCTGCAATCTTAATGTGACAGCAATTGGGACCCCTAAAATCCACCTCGAAGAAGGATCCTTTAGCAGTCGACGAATGATACCATCCTCCCACGTGTTTCACGTGTATGCGAACGAGGACGCGCAATAACGACATAATGATTTAGCGTGCGCATCCACGATGCAGCGAAACCGAACGGTAGCTCCTGCGTTCACCGATGCGCATAAATTCGTTGCTCCGGAGTCACGGTAATGAGCTAGGTCGGAACCTAAAGCGCGGCCACCTGTCGCGGATCGGTGACCTGAATCTAATAACGGAGAGAAAACGGCGGTCTTGGCTGCTTATCTAGAGAAAAAAGCATCAGCCGCGAATGGGAGCCCGCGTTTTCCGGCCGCTTTGACCCATTGCCACGCTTCCATTACGCCGGAAACGGCTCCGTTTACCACAGGGGGGTTTCCGCTGAAATTGCGTAAGGGGAAACACTTTTCCGCTGGGGGACCTGTCGCAGGCATGCGCGCCGTTCAAACGCAGGTGTGCTAATGTCGATGAGGAAGACCGAAAGTGTCACTTCGAAGGAGCTTGAATCGAGAGACGGGGGTTTTTGAAAATTGTTTTTTTAATAGTGGTTTTACGTTGCATCTACTGCAACGTTATTAGCGAGGTTCAATAGTCCTTGATATTTTATTATATTTTGTCATTATATTTTATTAATATTGAATAGTAATGTCTTAAATAGAACGTATGTTTTTCCTAGAAATCTTTCTCATGAACCGATTGTTGATACCTACATTTGGTAGAAAGTTTTTTATGTTCCTTCACAAACGTTAATTGAAGAAAGTAAGATTTTGAAACTACTTAACACAATAAATTCTTCCTGGAACCAAAACGCCGACATTTATAATGAGATTTTAGCATGTTTATGATAGATCTTGAAATTCTGAAGCCAATGATGCTTGTTTATATATCCATTAACCCCTTACCCTACTATTTGTTAAGAATTACATTATCGTTAATAATTTCCCAGATACCAAAAGAATTCTATTCTTATGGCGAGTGTAACATTTACTTTAAATCTTAACTGTTTATACCAGCGAAACAGTATTTCACTTTGACTTAAAGAAAACGAATTATATGAATGTTTATTAAATACAAATTGAATGGGCAAGGTGTTAATTTATGAAATATTTAATGTTCACTGCCGAGGATCATTCCAACACTCATCGAGGATTTACTGTACAAATGTAACCCAAGATTCCGATCTGAACCACCGTATGCCGCGACACCAGTTTCCTGCGCGTATTGTTTTTCATCGTGAAATCGGTTGCCTCGCGGCGCGCATGCTCGTGTGAATACAACTTCGCGTGGCCGTGAATGTGGCACGCACGTTAACACTGTTCAACAACTTCGCGCCGTCCACGACTAGTATGGGATAATATCAGGAAGTAGGCGAGCAACCCGTCGTGGATGCATCCTTGTTGCATTAGAGATGCGTTAACCTCGATCGAGCGTGTATACCAGCCAACGTAACGCGTTCCCCGATTGTGAGATCGGCACAGTGACACATTCTGTTGTGATGGATTCACTTACCAGAAAGAATACGCCGCGGCGACTCTTCTGCCTGCGGGCAACGCGACTGAAAATCACGTCCCCTTTGATTTATGGATCGTAACACGATTTTTTCGAATTCCCTGGTACGAATACGGGCCATGAACTCAAAATACCATTGTAGTTATTATTAATATCTCACTGGTTTTGGGTTAATGAAGACGTTACTCGTTTTAATGTATCCTTTCATGCCCCAGGTTTCTCAGAACTTTCACGGAATCTGAAATGGAACTTTGATATTACGGGATTTCGTCTGTTTGCAAATTAAATTTCATTTAGTACTTAAGTGACGAGATGGAGTCTGAGGGATCTCGTGAAATTTAGAATGTTTCATTTTTATTCTAGAGTTAATTATAGGTCTACCATGTTATATATTGTTTTATTATATTATCATCTAGAATTACCAGACTCTGGAAATTACGGTTTGCAGATTTATAACAAATTTTTGATTGAAAGCATAGCTGTGAATTGAATAATTCTAACATAATTTATGAAGCTACGCAACGTGTAGATATACCTCGCACGTGATGCGAATGGAAAGTCACGGTAAAAACTGGTCCGTCATGGAACGTGTTACGTTTATGTATCAACGGCAGCAAAGTATTAAGTGTACAGATTAATTCGTGGCTTCCTTTTTATAGATTTGTTGTTTATTTACGAAAAGAAACCGGAATACAGTCTAGTCTTAAACATATTCCCCATCACATTCTACACATTTACGTCATTTTTCGGGTAGTTTGCAAATCCTGTCCCGAAAAAATGATGTCGGTTTTGAGACAATAATTGATCGTGGGGACCACAAATTAATTTGTACACTTAATACAAACGAACAACTAGCAATTTCGTTGATTTTTACTTTTTCACATAAATAGAATCCAAATAATATTTAGAGAATTCATTAACACCATTTTTGATACAACTAAATGTCATTAAATTTTATTAAAATCTTTATTTCACTGGATTTTGCATCTTAAAAATTTCCTTTAAATGCATGAACGTCCGCAGTGTACTCACGACACTCACACGAATGGTAAATTCTTGAAAGAGAACGTTCCAGTCCGCTAATTCGATCCGCAAAGTCGACGCGTTTGTTTTCATCGACACGGACACACCCGGCGGGCTTCGGAAAAAGAAGAACTCCTTGCAACCGTAGATCTGTTCACTTTTCGCCAGACGTAATCCACCTCGCGCCGTCACGTGTATCCTCGCGGCGAAAATTCCTTTTTTTCTAAATCACTCGCAAACTTATTCGTCACTCTGACTCGACGATCGATCCTCGGATGCATTTATCACTACGAGATGTATCCCTTATGAATGTCCCTCGAAAACAACTATTCGTATTGCCCTAAGCAAACGTTATCGAAATTTTATTAAATTCACTGATTTAATTCACTGAAAGTCTTAGACAACAAAATTCAGTTTTATTGGATACTGGACCACACAGGGATACATAGAGGGTAATGAGACTGCGGATGGATTGGCTAAAAATTGCTATAACTTCACCTCCAATGAATTCTCCTAAGGTCCCATTCATGGATCACCAGGAAATGTATAAATTGTTGGCAACCAATAACACCAACGATGTCATAGTCAAGGAGGACTTGGTTAAGGGCGTCAACAACTTCGAGACAATTAATAGATGTAAATCCCGTTATTAATGTCTATTAATAAGTAAGTGTAATGACAAGATTGTAATAAATATAAAACCTTGTGCAGAATAATCGCCCCACGAAGACGAAAACTGCATGAATAAAAAAAGAAAACAAAAGACCAACACGAGTTTCACCGGTGAAAATTGAATCCATCGTTTTTCAACTCGATTGAGAACGATCATGCTGACCTGAACACAGAAAACAAAGCGACCGGATCGACGGTGAAACTCGCCGCCTCTCGGGAGCGATTTTCGTGAAATCCCCGAGACAATCGTGATCGTTCATTTACCGCCTGATCGTTTTACACTCGATCAGATCTAGATCGTAATAATACGAGTACACGAGGAAGGGATACTCGATGTGGTACTCGAGAGAGTAAGGACGCGGACCGTCCACGACCTAAAACTACTTCCAACCGTCACGACGATACCAGAAAGGTCACTTGGGTCACGGTGCCAGGCACGCCAATAGGATGCTTCCCGGCGCATCCTCCACACCTGTCCTCCCCTCTCTCCGCGTTTCCCAGAGCGATTCCCCTGGTAGCATCAGCGAAACTTTAACGACTGCGAACGGTGCGCATAGGCGTTCTACCTTTCTGGCTTGCTCAGTGGGTCTCTGTGTCAGGATGGGTCACATGCCTCTATGAGAGAATCCTACGGTCCCCCCGCGTGGCCTCGCTGAGAGGGAGAGACGTTGTCGACGGGGAATAAAGGATCGAGCGAGCGCCAACACAGTGAACCAACGAAGGACAGAAGACGGTTGTTTAGAGTCGCTCTCGCCTCTGGGGTCTAGAAGGTGAGTGTGCGCGCGGGGGGATATTGTCACGTGTACCGTCGGCACATCCGCGGTTCTCTGCCAGGCTCCTTACGTGGGAGATGGTTCACCCCCGTCCGTGGAAGGATAGAAGCACACTGGATGGTATATATCGGGCCGGACACCTGGTCCTGCCGCCAGTTCTCTCTAGTCGAGGATTCTGAAGTGTGAACTCCTTCCGTCGCGGTGGACCAAGATCACGTAACCGATCTATCCTCGAGGAAACAGGATTATACCCTCAGGAAAGTGCACAGAGAGGATCGAGACAATGGTTCTTGCCAAGTGTGTGTTTCTCTTGTTCGCCTGCAGTGCGCTGGTCCACGCGACCACATCCACCGCAAAGGATGACGACACCCTCGTGGATAGAGGGTTCAGGGCTATGTACCGGGTCTACGATGACTGTCAGCAACGGAACATCGCTGTGTCGCCTTGCCTGAAGAAGAAAGCGATCGCGTTCTTCGAGAGGCTCGGCAGGATGCGCACGTTGCCGTTGTCGGAGAACCTGGAGCTGATCAGAACCACCGAGGAGGCGCCGAAGAGCTCTGTGACGGAGTTGGAGACCAGTCTCGGGAGGAATGCTGCTAGCAAGGATGAGATCTTGAACGAGATCCTATTCGACCGTGTCGCTTCGTTGTTGAATAGCTTCAATGTTCAGATACGTTTGCCTAAAACGACACCTGGCGAGCTGAAGAGGGGCATGGAGGAGGGGCGGGGTAAGATGAAGAAGATGATGGGCATGATGATGATGGGTATGGCCATGAAGATGGCGGCGCTGATACCCATCGCCCTGGGTGTGCTGTTCCTGCTGGCTGGAAAGGCGCTGATCATCAGCAAGATCGCTCTGGTCCTGTCACTGATCATTGGACTGAAGAAGCTTCTCAGCCAGAAACAGAGCCACGATCATGGCGGCTGGCAGCAGAGCGGCGGCGGCGGCTGGGACAGGAGCCTGAAGACTATTTCCGAGGCGGCTGAAATGTCCTCCACGACGGAGGCGACGATGAAGTACGCGCAGAACTTGGCATACTCGGCGAGACATCTTCATTGAGATAGAATTGGGAAGGCTACGGGAGGTCCTTGGGTTCCGTTTGCAAACGCTGTATCGAGAGATGATCTATCGACGATGACGACGATCCATACGGGATTGAATTGAATAGACTGTTTATCCATAGTGAATACGCCAATTTCACGACCTAGTAGAATCTTTATCGATCGTAGAATACTCGAGAATGAAGTACCGGAAAACGTGTACAATTTGGTATTTCAGTCTTAGAGGATGAGTTATTAAAGTACCCTGGATTGCGTTAGGGGTTAATTATTTTTTTAGAGTTTTCTACGATGGAACCTTAACGGTTCCTTGTCAGTTTTAATTTTCCCCCAGGAAATCTGACGTTTTGTAATAGTTAATACAGACATATTGATAGAAGATGGAATACATTGTTCTCAGAAATCGATTCTTAATCACCGAAAGGAATTGTCGAGAAGTTATAATCATCGTTAGAATAATAAGGTCTTGTATTCGTTCGAATAACGCGACAAATGAAACGACTAAGCTGTCACTCGGTTTCCAGTTATACGACGGGATAATCACGATGCTTCGAGTTTCCTGCACGCGAATCCCTAACGGAATTATACAACGAAGCTTTCCTTTCTCTAAATTCATGGATCAGAATTCTGCTCGCTGAACTCGAATTCCGATGTAAAAATACGAAATCGAGTTCCAGCTACCAACTTCAAATATACACCATTCAGTTTCCGTTCGAATTTAGCCCGCCAAATTTAAATTTGAATACCCCATAGTCGAATAACTGAATCAATAGCGTTGCCAAGAATTTCCATGCACGCTAGTTTCTAACGGAACCAGGACGAAGCAGTTGCGTTCATGATCGAAACGACCAGCAAATACAATACTCAATGGATCTAGAGATCCTAGATCGTAACCAAGAACACCAATAACCTTGAATTTTGCAGGTCGTTTCATCCACGGTTCTCTTCGCACATTATATTCATATATTAGTTACGTAGGCTCGATTAAACGATATTTATTACTGAACGCCATGGTATTTATTGTCACGAACTTACTTGTAAGCGTGTCTCTCTCTCTCGCCTTCGCGCATCGCCAGCAGTCCAGCGTGCGCCAGTAGACGATACGAATAAATAGGGAGCACAGAGATCGAACAGTGGAAGAACAGAAATGTTTTAATGATTCACCGTGATTCTCGCATACTGTTTCACTCTACTGTACACATAATATGTTACAATCGGGTCTCGTGATGATGATCGCCGGACGGATACGCCTCGATCGCCTGGTACACGCGAGGAACAGACCGGAAAACAAATCCCCTTCGAGATCGATACCCTTTGGGACCGTGTGTGGCTCCGTCCATGCTTTCACGAGTTAAAAACGGTATGACAGCCTCACTTTGAGATCCCAATGACGTTCACATAGAGAACACGACGCGAAAAACGTTCCCATCAGTGCACCTTCAGCCCGAGGACCGCGGCGAACAGGGCGAAAAAAAATCCTGCGAGGAGAGCGGTCGCCTTCAGGAGGATCAGACCGCCGACCAAGGTCGGTACCAGGGCGACGAACTTCATCTTGTAAGCCATCAGTAGAGCCATCATCGTGCGATCCATTTTCCGTCTCTTTCGTCGTGGACGATCTGAAAACCCGTTCGGATCGATACACTACTGGCGCCACGAAGTATGCTTCGACGATCTGTACTTCGTTCTTAACTAATGATTCTGTATTAATAAAGGTATTTGTAAACTTTATTTGTAATTAATTGAAGGGCTTCTGTGACCCCGTAGGTATCGACTATTCTTTGTCACTAGAAAGGTAATTTTTATTCAAGTATCTTTGTCATTTTCAAATTCTGACAAGTGTACCTTTTCTAGAGTACACAAACTTATGAGGATTATAATTCTAAATCACTAGTATACTGATTTAACGTCGGCTATGTCCTAATTCATTTCCCTGTTACCTTTTTCGATCAGATAATCCTTCGCCAGAGCCTGGACTTTCTTCATCTGCGTCTTGGCACTCGTCGTCTTGTGCTCCAATAATGGTGGACCCAAAATTATCGGGGATAACTTATTCTGTGCTCCCTTGAAGATCTTCTTCCCAATGGATCCGTTATCCTTATGGGCGCCTTTCGTCAGACCTTGCTGTCTGACATCGGACTTGGCAGTCTCCAGCAGTCGTGCCGCGCAGCTCAGTGTCAACAGAATCGCGACTAGATTCACCCTCGATCGCATCTTCCCGTTGGATGGTTCACCTGAATACTGTCCACGATCACCCACGATCACGAATTACATCCTCGAGGCAACCGTGCGTTCTCCGACCCGACGATACTCAAACACATCCGCCTACAGGGCGCTTCGCTTCGTTTCCTCCTCAGGTGATCGCGACAGGTGGTGTTACATGATTTCTTCGAATCCCACCCCTGGATGTTACTGACAAAAATAAACAACTGGCTCATCAGTTATTGCATTAACCCATCAAGAGACTCGAGATAATCATACGTTCATAGATTCCTTTATTAAGCCTTAATTATCCTAGAATCATCACATTTTCGAAACTAGGAAAAATGTGCTTTGAGGGAAAAATATAAGGAGTGCGGCTTCAGAAACTGGTGGGAATAAGAACGGACGTTAATTTGAGAAAAAATTAGAATGCTTAAGCAAGCATTACTGTACATCCTAATATCGATTAATACTAGTTTAGGTGTCCAGTACAAGAGTTGTACAAAAAGTTGAAGAATGATGTATGAATATGTATACATTTATTATACTATGTATATACTGTTCACTACTTTTTATAAAAGTTTTAATTAGGTAATCAAGGGTCAAGGTTAATATCTCAGAATGCTACTGTTGCAGCACACCTCTTGCAGTGGACACTGAAATTATTCAATGAATGTGTTCACACTATCATACGAGGCACTTAATTCGCTCTGTATTCCGGTTTAAAATCGCTACTTCCCACAAATACATTAAACCATCTACATTATAATTAATTTCAAGTAAAGTATGTCTTCCTCTCTAGACCATGATCCACGTGGCCTGATCAGACATCCTCCCAAGGACAACAGACGACAAACAAGAACCCATTACCATCGCTATGTACCAATGAAATAAACTCACCACCCCATTCATCAATCAGTCCACATTCAAGCTCTACCAGCACCATAAAGAAATGAACTCGAGAGACCCCGTCAGACTTACAAATGATCCAGAAGCGGTCGCACCAACTGTCCCAAACACGTGTCAATCGTTGGCTCACCGAACGATTAATCGAAAAGAATAAATCACCTGCAGGCAATCAGATTCGTCCAGCGTATTTTCCAAATGACGTATTCGACCGAGGACGGAACGGACTGAGCAGCGAGCGACCGTGAACTAAACCGATCCGCTCTTGATTCCTCGCGGCGGACCCGAGAGGGGCTGGACGGTGTACCACGCCGGGCCACGGTTCAGTTACCAGGTGGATCGACAGTCCGTGAAAAATGAGCACCGCGCGACGAGCCGGCAATATATGCGTACGGTAAGTACTGTGATCCAAATTGTACCCGGCGATATATATGTCAGGTTATATTGTCGAACGGTACAGCAAGGACTCCCCCTTGTCGTTCATTTGCAAACGAGGCAACGACTGTTGGGGCAAAGGGGGGAGGGGTCGACGGCAGGGGTGGCGTGTGGAGAAAAGAGAGAGAGATGTGGGTGGGAGACAGTCGCATTTACAATGGGACGAATGACGAAGAAATGCTGATTTTTGAGTTACGGTGCAGCTGGCAACCGGGACGATAACAGACGACTGTCGTTGTAGACCGAAGATTACTGGGATATCTGGGTGGATCGATGGAGCAAAGCACGAAACGGTGGGAGTATTCGATGTTGAGTATGGGTGGGGTTCGATGTGGCGGTATTCGATGATTAGGGAGTGAAGAAGTAGATCGTTGTTAATGCTTTGAATTTCGCGGGGCGTAGCGATTGTTAGATGCGGAACTGGGCAAATTTTATTTGAAATTAAATTAAGAATTATCTATTTTTAAATTATTTATTTCGGGACTTTATTTTCAATACTGTTATTTGATAATAAATAATAGTATCGATTCATTTGAAATAATAGCTATTTCCAGTAATGAATTATTTTGTTATTTTTGTATTTCAAATTTGGCGAAAGAAGTAATGCTTAAAATAATAGGCAACAAAAAAGTTCTATTTTAAGACATCTTTACAGTAATTTGTTTTAAACAGAACCCGTTATTCGAAAAGCTCATTCGTGACAGATTTTTGCTTGGGCTCATCACGAATGAAAATAATCATTCCACTGGGGTGTGGATGATGGAAGGAGGGATGTTACTCTTCAGAAAAATGTCAATGAACCAAATTTAGACCTAGTCGCCTGATATAATTTCGGAGAACAATTTCACAATTATTTCTAAGACTTATTTCAAACGATGAAAAATAAAATAACATGTTGTTCGAAATAATATTCCAATGAATAAAAAAATACGTAATTCATTTTCCTAGAAAAACAAATAGTTTGTCCAGCTAACATCTGCAATCCAACCACTGTGCAATAATTTTTAATTAAACCTCTTCTCGGAACAAACAAGTATGTATTCAGGAAAATTATTATAAAAGAATTATTATAGAAAATTATTTCGCAATACTATACACTCATATTAATACAGTTTTTTAATATTAGTTTGTTTTTTTCAGAAAAATTCTGTTCCGACTCACTTTCAGGTGCCTTCATCACCTTTACCTGCGGATAATGCGACATTTCCGCCACGACATTTTTTGTTGTGCAATAATGGCCAACGTTGGAATTCGCAAATTCCGCGAAAAAACATCTTCCACCGACCGACAGTGGATTCGATTAAATATGGCTGATCTCGAGGTGGATTGTTTTTCAGTTATTAGATCTTTTTCTTCATCCGAGTCGGTCGGTTTCCATTCGAACGATCGAGCGCGAAGTTTCTAGATCTGTTAGAAAACACAGCCCCCGTTCCTGCCCGGATGTCGGTTTAGAAACGATTTTACGTTGCACGCGATACGATTTATCGCCGTACCCGGAACCACCCGCATTCTATCAAAATCGAACCTCCTCCGTTCGTTCATGGAAAGTCACCGCCCTCTTATCGTATTCTACACCGGTCTCAGTTAATCGGTGATCGTCGCGTATATCCTCTGGTTCTACCCTCGATCCAGCACTTTCGAGACTCTGTTCCGATTGTCCCTGAGCAAATAAACTTTGCGTGAGGCGGATACAATGGAACAGTCGATAAAACATGCGCTAATAATTTCTGAGGTTCGATGACCACGTGAATCGAGGGTGATCATAGTTTCGCAATATTTTTTGGCACACCCACTTCTCAATTTTTTTCTTTTCGGCGTCCCGTTCGAGTACACTATTTCTATTGTCAAAATTTTCAGGTGATGTTCTGCGTGTAATCTTTCAATCTTAAATAGTTAAATTGAAAATAACTAGAACGGGCCCCCAGATCTAATTAGCGCCCATTTTGGAAACCTAGATGGACCTAAAAATTTACGAAATATAAATTTCTCTTTAATACTAGAATTACCGAAGATAAACGTAAGTATTTATATGTATATTGACGAAGGTATACAGCTCGTTTATTTATACAGGGTAGTCCAAAATTCGTATGTATCTCGAAAACGAAATCTTAAAAGCAATTTAGTTATTTTTGATTTTCGTTTTATTTTGGATCGTACTACCTCCTTGACCTTACTTGTACCCACCCTGTATTTGCCGTCTTCATAATTATGAAACTTTCCGAACAATCTTAGAAAGTTATGACAATTATTTAGTCGTATAGTTCTAGCGTTACACGTCTGACTATAAATTACTCCAAGAAGAATATGATGTTCGATCCTTCGGTGGTATCCTCGCTGAACCGAAATGACAGTCGACATTACACGAATCTCTCGTGTATGAATGAAGCGCGGAACCGAAATGTCCCTGGCAGGCAGTTTTATTCATGTGCCAGCTGAAAGAGCATTGTCTCGTTCCCGGTGGCAGCTAAGGGCAATTTCGCTGCTTCCTGCGTGAAACCACGGGGACGCGAATAATTGCTCGTGAAACGGTACAGGGGGCAATGACGGTGGTCAGAAGGTACAGAACGAAAACACTGAGGGGACCTGTTAAATCACTATCATCATTACAGTCCCCCATTTCGTTCTTTGTTTCGACTGCTCAGTGGGTTGCATGTCGTCGTAATGATCGATGTTGCTATTTCGTTTCCGAAGAAAGAAGTAACGGTTGGGCTCTCGGTCGCTCCAGTGGGGACAGAGCCACGTTAGCCTCTATAAAAACAATATTGTAAAGAAAATTACCGATTGTCGACTATTACATTTCGTGCTTGAGTGCTATCGAAACTGCTCGAAATGTACTTCGATCTTAACACGAATCATTTTGTAGATCGTTCATATTGCAGACATCTATGGAACGTTCTTCTCTTTACCTAAGAACATCAAATCGATTTCTGAAGTTCAACTACGAGTACTTAATCTATTGTGAAATCGGTACCCTTGAATTAACCGTGACTAAAAATTCTTGTAGAATTGTGGAAATCGAAACGTAGGTGCTTACTATCTTGAATTCTATGTATAATAGTGTCACTTACTAATATTTCTCAGATATGGATTTGTATGTAAAAATTGATTCAGAGTGTCTTCATTTCACTATCAGTCAGCAAGGTAGTTACAGTATCGGTCGAGTCCGTCAGAATAATACATTCGATGAGAAAATGAACAAAATACTTTTCTCTTCTTCTCGAGTTCCTGAGACCGATGGCCAAGAGGAACTGGCGGCCATTGATAAATAACCAATTACAGTAGACGGCTCTGTGGAAACACGCCAGAACGTTGAACGTTTTATGGCCGGAATCACGAACACCGATCCTCTTCACCGTAATTATTCCGAGGCTTAACGCGACGTGCCAACGAGAAGATTTATGAACGTTTGCTCGTTACGTGAGCAGAGGTAATTAGAGGAACGTTTCGCGAATGTTAATTGAAACGTTCACGACGATCATAGCCGTTAGTTCGGTTGGAGCAGATGAATTGGGTAATTAACGACAATACCGGGCGTTGTAACAATTATTCTCTTTTTTTCTTTCCATGTACCGCGATAACGGGATGGTTCTTTATGGGACAAATTGTAGGGTGTAAATGGAGGAGGGGCTACTTTCTTATAAAATGGGCGAGATCATTGTGACTGTACCGATAAGTTAAAGATGAGTTAATTTCAATGGTTCTGTAAAGAATTTTAGATGACAAAGTTTTTGATTTGATGAAAAAAAAAAAATGATCTAGCACTTTATTCAGCTCTGCTTCGAACTCCATCGTCACCGATAATTGGACCTCGACAAATCTAAAAAAAAATCGATTCGAAGACGAAACCACCGGTAGACATCATTGATTCCACGTCCGACCGATCGCCAGCGACGTTTCCTTTCGCGATCGTTTTCGATCAGCCGTCTCCCGGTTCATCTCTCGAGCTAACGAAACACGGTCCGCGCCGTGGGTAAAGAGGCCGCGCGCGCGTTCTCCGATGAACTCGTCCAATGGATTACTCGAGTGTGAAACGAACCAGGGATCAGTGTATCGAGACGGATCTCCAGCTACACGATTTTTACGGGAACTCTGTCTGTCTTCCTGTCCTGCGGATGGGATCGACAAACGTGAATTCGGGGGGGCTGGATCCTGTGGCCGACGACGTCCAATGATCGGCGAGGACCGAGGACGGTGGTGGATGAACGAGGCGAATCCATCGTCACGCGTCAGTACCAAGTTAGATGGCGGTCTCCTTCTCTAAACATCACCGCCAGGTATATAAACTAATGGTCCGAGCTGGGACGAATGTCAGTTGACATTCGATTTGCCAACAGGCTGGTTCCGTCGGTCGTGTAATTCGAGTCCTCCCCAATTGTGTCCCTTTTTTCTTACCTCTTCCCAACGGTCGAGGACCAATCCCGAGGCTTGGGTTGTTATTACGCTCGGAACGGTCACGAAGTGCACTTCCCTCCTCTTCGTTCTACGTGTGACTCGTGTTCCATCCGTTTGACGACGAAGTTTACATCCTCGACAGAAGCCTTTTCGCCGCGAGATATACTGGGTGTACACGTAATTAGCCAATGTTTCTTTTCCTTGTATATAATATAACACGTTAAGTGCTGAGATGATTTTAGTGACACTTCTGCTTCGCGCGATCTCGTGGGAAGGACGTTTTTTGGTGGGGAAGTGCTGGAATTATTTGACTACCAACGTAATAAGATTTTGTAGAAGTGTATCTTTGCGTGACATGCGTCCGTTAATCATTGCGTTGCACTTATTAACGTTACTGGATACAAATAATTAATTATTTCCTTCATATTTCATACTGATTCATTATCTGTGAACGATAAAGTCTGAACCGAAATTTTACTATCTGTCATCGACGATCGACATGGCACTTAACGTGTTCATTTATTGTTAAACGAAGAGTTTCTTTTGGGGTTCGTCTGTGTAATGTGTTTGTAAATTTTTTTTTTTATTGTAAGTGTAACCAGTAATCACGAATTATCGCTGATATTCTGGCGTGAAGCTGGTGAACGACAGTGTCAGATGCGACAGGAGGATGCAGCTGTTGCTCCCGCTGCTCTTCCTGCCTCTGCTGACGGCCACGGAAACCACGCAGCCCACCATGATACAGGATAGATCGTGGCTGCAGCTGGAGGACTCCAGGAGCACCGTGGACTGGACCGGTGATGGGATCCTGAACGTCGTTGACAACGTGCTTCCTGTATCGCGCACCTCTGTCGAAGGTAGATAGAACGAAAGTTGGACCCTTAGAGTACCTTAGAAAAAGTGACATTTCCCATTTGAGGAATACAGTTGGAAGCTTGAAGGAATGTTACTATTAACCCTTGAATATTTTTTTGAGTAAATTTGATCTACTCCCTGTTTCGAGTTCAACTTCAGATCAGTGGTAGTGTAACAATTATTAATGCACAAAGATGAACAGTGTTAGTAAAAATTTTCAAAGAAACTAGAATAAATTTCGCAATTTAATTTATGAATAAATATTACCATCCAAGCCCACATTTACGTACAATTCTTATGTTTACTCAACAAATAATATTTTTCACTCGTTATTCAAAATTTTCATTTCAGCAAGTGGTCTAGTTCCTCGTGCACTTAATTACTATATTTTCTTTCTTTACGCGCAGGAAATTACTATCAATCGTGGGAAGATTTATCGACTTTTATATTGCTTGATTCCGATCGTTTCGAAGGATTTGCATCACTGAACGACGCGCGTCTCTAAAGGCCCGTATAATTACGGATTCTTGTTATACCTGTCTCTAATGCGTGTTATAGCGCGATACCTGATTGTTCACGGCACGTGGCTACCCGACACACAAAAGAAATCCATAAAGCACTTTCCACTCCAGTTCACTCTATATTACCTTGTTCATTTCGCGAGGCTAGCCAATAAAGAGCACTTCCTTTTTGTTTCCGATGCCTCGCAATTAAATGGCGCATCGCAGGCGGAATTATCGCATTAATCGCAATTAACACGACATGCCACGCTCCAAAAAACTCCTCCTTATCTGACCGCTTATTAAATATCCATCGTAATTTCTTTAGACCTTTGATGCTATTATTGCACGGGATGCATCTAAAGTTCCCTGAATAAAGTAGTGAAGAAATTGAGATTTATATGATCTACGTCGAAAAAAAATCTTGAGGAGGATGGTATTTACAGTTTAGTAAATAATAATTAATATCAATAGACTGACAGAGAAAATGTTAAGATACATGAAATAAATAATTATTGGTGTCAAATTTAATTAAGTTTCTCTGATAAAGAATATACAATAAAATTAAAGACATAATTTGGGTCAAATTGGCCCGAACAGTGCACGAGATTATAAATAAACGTGGACAGACGGTTGTTTGCTGATCCAATCGAGTAAATTGAATCTGGTTAGACAGGTTCTTGGTAATCCACGAGTGAATTCCCATTGTTCCAGCGCGCAAGAAGAAGAAGCTGAAGCTGAACCGATACCTCATACCCCTGATCGTTGGGTTCATGCTAATCAAATCGATCCTTTTGCCGATCGCGCTGAAGACATTAGCGATTTTAAGCGGCAAGGCTGTTGTTCTGAGCCTGATGAGCCTGATACTCGCGGCTATCGTTGGTCTAAAAAAGGTCGCGCAGAGTCATTCCGGGGGCGGTTACGAGGTGGTCAACGTGCCCTACGGTAAATACAGACGGCAGGACATGCTCGAGATGACGGAGGACACGCCGGAATCGGAACCGTATAAATATTATGGAGAACGACGTAAAAGGAAGTAAATAAGACTCGTGTTTGTTTCCAAAAAATTTTGTTTTTTTTGTCGTTCCTTTCCTCCATTCTACTTTCTTCAACGTGTACTCGCTGGTATGGTGCCAGGAATAGGTAAAGTCATTATCTGGATAAAGAGTTTCGAATAACGATAGAAGATTAGAATAGAACTTCGTCCAAAAAAGTGAATAATATTTGCTCTTGAAATAGTACTTTTTTCTTGAATGACTCGACACAAAATTTTGATGATAACAAAATATTTTCACAGTGGATCATAGGGTCAATGCATCAATAGGTAAATAAACATTATTAAAATAAGCAAATGATTAAATATTGATTTTTTTTAATTCTTTGTTTTATATTCAATTAATTTTCGCGCCAATGGTCAGAAATGTTAATTTACTTAATATAGTTCACTCATCGGTGAAATCTGTATTTTTTCTTTTTAATATAATTACCTACATTTAGTGTTCATTCATCGGTGAGTTCACCCTATAAATATGCGAATTAGTCATCATGTCGAACGGAACTTTAATTCAATTCCAGAAAGAAAAGAACTTTCGCCCGTGGAAGAGTGTTTTCTCCGTGGAGTAATAAGCCTCGAACTATTTCTGGCGTCCAGTTAGCGTTGCGAAATTCAACGCCGAAATTAGCATCGCTCGTGGTACTGTTAATCGCCTGGGCAAACACCATGATCGAGATTGAAACTCGCGGACAAATAAGAAAATAAAAAACGTAGAAAGTATTTCTCCAGTGATCATATTTTCGCGTTAATTAATCTATCTCGTGGATCGGTGAGCGAACAATACGTACAATTAAATGTCCTCAGCCGTCTCAATTTCGACCAGGACTTGTTACGTAATCGCGCTGAGAGAAAGTTCATTTCAAATTCCCCGAGAATTATAAACTCGCGTGGCTGAGCCACGGGCCTTGAACTTTTATTGCCGTGTCGTGAACGTGCCCGTATTCATATCAACAATTAGAGGAGACAGTGGACAGGTTCGGGGCGTTGGAGGTTTGCGTCAGTTAATATATTCCCACCCTTGTTGCACTAATAGGAGTATTCATAATTTAAGCAGTTTATTACTCTGCAAATTTAGTCTTGTGCAAATATGAATGCATTTTCATGGTAAATTTAATACAAATTGCTAACCGAAATAAGAAATAAGTAATGGAATGTTGTCGCTATTATTTGTTACATACATACAAGTTACGCTACTACATACGCTACTACTTGTATACATACATTAAAGTTTTCTATATTTAGTACAAAAACAATACAAAAATTCAATGATCTATTTATTCCTACTATTTAACCAAAACCTTCCCCCATAAGTTTCAGAACTATTATATTTTTAAAGATCCTTTCGAAATAATGAAATGAAATCATGATGGAACATCGATGGTAAGACCTTGCTGATCATAATTCTTCAGTTTTAAAGCGTGTTTCTCTTTCATGTTAATCACTTTTACAAATTCATTGAAAACAGACTCAAACCTGCCTACTCTCCCCTACAACTAACAGCGTGTCCAAATTGCAATATTTTGCCTCGGAGAAATGTAGTTTCTCACGGTGAAAGAAAGTACAGAAATGATGAAAATGAACCTAGAACTGGTCCCCGAGACAGGTTTATTGGGTCGTTAACCCGAATCCTTCAGGTCCTCCGTTCTCCAGAATTCCTGTAAATATTATCCGTCCCTCGATCAAACGCTTACTCGCGATCTCTTGCTTCGGAAAAACGCGGGAAAACGGGATTAACCTTTTAATCTCATATGGAATAAACTGTTAATAAAAAAAGTATGTACGAGGTATGTGTGTTTTAGTCTCCTATTTACTGTATCTACAGTCCAGTGATTTAGTGATTTCTGTTTACACAAATCTTCAGTTTTGGCCTGAAAGTTGTAAGAACGAACGTGCAAGAGAAACTTTTTCTTTAGTAAAGATACCATGAAACTCAGAAAAATCTAAAGATCTTTAACTTTCTTAGTTTCAATTTTAGTCCATCTTTTATTCATGTGTTCTTGTTTATATTTATGCTATCTTTCTACCAAACGGTACTTCTCGTTAAAATATATATTAATATTATTATTAGTATTATTAGAACCTTAAAAAATTGTATTGTAATATTTACGTTCTTTATTCTATAAGTGTATAGAATCGTCAGTCTATTATATCACTGGCAGAAAATACAAAATTGCACCTTTCTTTCAGCGATTTTAATCAAGATTAAGTTAATATCAGTTCTTTCTCCATGCCTTTCGCTACCACACAATTGCCAGCAGCATACATCCAGTTTTACTTTCCTCAAACTCCTATGAAATTCTTTTATTTCTCCTGTTCTAGCACTCTCTTTTTACATTCATATCACGAACAGCACGGAATGTGTTATTACTTTATTGGACCGCGGCCGGATTAATCCCACGCGTCCCGCCAGTTACATCAAAACAACCGTAAACCGTGTCGATGGTGAGTCGAATTACACGGAAAGGAATAATCAGAGGAAAGTAATCCAGACGCAACGCTAGTCAGAATTGAATCATCGTCGAAAGCAGCGAAAAAAAAAAGTTTCTCCGTTTAGCGCCCGCGCGTTGTTAGCATTCTGGATCCCCCTCCCCATCCACGTTTCACTGTCTTCACGTCGTTATTCCTCTACAAACGGCCGTGCCCCGTTCACGTTTCCGGGATAAATCGGTCCTCCACGAGAGAAGACGAGCATTCGACTGTCGAAAGGTAATCGGAAGTAACCAAAATGTCGCACAGTGGTCCAAAACAATGCTTTACGACAGTGCTGGCGAACCTTTTTTACTGTGCACTCTTGGAAAAAATTTATAAATAATATTTACTTAGTTGCTGACGTACCTGGCAATTTTAAATAAGAGAAAAATGTGTTTAGAGTCTAGATAAATAAAATATTTTTGAGGTTTAGCACGATAATGTTTCGAAAGACTTTTACAAATGATTATTTGTTCCTATGTAGATGAAAAGTTGCAGAACAAATTGCTCAGCAACAATGAATAAATCCTTTTATTATTCAAAAGTTTTGCACGAAGGTTGTGATCGATCTTACTTTAAACTGTTAATAAAAGAGGAACATTGGATCAGTGGAGTCACTGGTACTGATTTGGTGCCAAATTCGAATTCGAACAATTCAGATTTTGAGCTGTTGAAACGTTTTGAAGTATTGCGCGTTGGGGACGGGCGTAACCTAGAAAATTAATCGCGAAAATCCGTCGCCTCGCCGCGACGTATACCGTTAACGGAGAGATGACAGTGTCCCCGCGCGACTGTTAAATATTTAAAGAGACCCGGCGCAGGACAATGGAACGGCATGCCGCGCGAATAAGGCAGTTGCCATTCCGAGGCGGTTGCCGTTTCGACAAGTGTCCCCGATGAGATATACGCATTGTTGTACATTTATTGCTCCAGGGGGGGAGGGAGGGGCTGACTCTTCGTGGGCTACTTCTTGGTGGTCGTTGAATCACGATCATATGAAAATATTCAATTTAAACAACGTTCACCGATGTGAGCCTATTTCGGCTGACTTTCCAGTCAGGATGACATTTTTTAGGTGTGCCAATAAATAATCCACCATGTTTGCAGTGAGGTTACTGCCAAATTGAAATTCTTGAAATACTCGGCCGATCTTTCGTTCAGTCGAAACGGCCCTGGATGGTGAAAAGGTACTAGAAATTTTATTAATGTAGGTGGAATATTGGGGGCCTTCTCGAAGTGAGTACTGAATTTACCAAGAAATAGTGAGTTATTTATTAGCACAGCTAATATTATTGGGATTAATTTCGAACAAATAAGTTCGTGTTTGAAAATTCTTCTACACCTGTAAATAATTTGCTATGCATCTAAGTGCATGTGAAAGTGATAAATGCAGAAGCTACAGGTAGATTCTCGATTCCCAGGAAAAAAAACATGGATCACTGATCGATGCAATGTTCCTGTGAGTATACAAACTATACTGATCCTCGCGTGACAACTAAGGAAACAGGTGCGCACCGTGAACATTATGAAAAAACAACAAGAAAAAGGGAAATTGTTCGAATAGGTGTTATATCAGAGATCGCCGATGTAATCCGTGGTTCGAGGCGGCTGCTGACCATGTCTCTGGGTCAAGGTGAACAGCTCAGTGCACGTGGACGTTGAATGTATGCACCAACCATGGGTGATTTTCGATTCTATGCTCTAAGGAATAGCGTTCTGGGATACCGACGAACCTGGTTACCTATTGGTTGTATCAAAAGACGTTTAAAAAATAAATAGGGTTATGCATAGGATTCTATTATAACATCCCCTAAACAATATATTTATTTCAGTCTATCGGCAGTTTCGTAATGTCCTTTAACATTTACCACATATTCGATAAGTGTCCTACTATTTACGACCAAGAGTGCAAATGTATGGTTTATTTATTGCAGGTAAATAAATGCATTCGCAAAGGACCTTAATTAATCAGTATAAAATGCGCCCCACTACCATTGAATTCTTCTAGCTGGTAGAAACCTGCGGAGATTCTCGACGATACTGTCTGGAATGCGAGCTATGAATACCATGGAATAAATGATGATGGCTTTAATACCTTTCAAATGACCAACCACGTGGTTATGACTTTTAAATTAAGGAGGCGGTTTCCGGGCAGAGAGTTTCGGAAGAGTGACAGCCTCTGCCCGGCTATGGAATCGTGGACATAAATATGGAGACTTCGTCTTGTAATTTGTTGGAAATAGAATTTATGCAGAATTCGTAAGTATTTCCGTGGCTTATTAGGGACACAAGAATGTCGCTGCTATAATACTTTTTTTTCGGAATTCCATACCGAACAAGCGAGAAAGAATTTACGTTTGGTACAGATTCGCGGAGACCTCAATGCCTGGTTCTGTGCGTGAACCACTGTCAATTACCAATGTCCACTAGGATAAACAATACTTTTTTGGTACTTCACGTATGATATAATAATTTTAAAATTAAAAACAATAGCTTTTGGATAGAGTCAACTTCATGTCAATAGTAAAATTTCTTAATATAGAAAATCTATTTTGTAATATTTAAAAAATTAAACTTGCCTAGGTTCCATAAATATTCTTCAGTCCATTACAGATACCAGAAAGTCGTTAATATAATAATTGTTGGAATACTATATTGAACAAGTAAACGACAAGGCTGTACTCTTTTCCAATTTTCGGTGACAACGCCTGGTTCAGCCTGTCTTACCCACAACAATTCCACAAGAACGGTCACTGGACTGTTCCTTATATCCGTATTCCCTTTATGAAAATAATACAAGTGTCCCAAGTCCTCTCCTCCAATAGCGTCTGATGCAACAGCTCCAAGATGCATCGAAAAATCCCAGACAGGTCCGGACACCCAGGAAACGGTCACCTCCCATAATGACCCAAATCCATGTGGATCTACGCTGGTCCACCAATATCAGGGATCGCCTAGGCTAAGGTCCGCCCAGCTCCTACAGCGTCGTCGACTCACGGAAGAGTCGGAGCGGCGGGTTTGTTTAAAAAATTATCGAAGAAAGTTCCGCGGGGAAACGAAGGTGGGCAACGAAGGTGAGGTGTGTATACAACCTAACATCGATGACGAGTTGTGTGCGCCTGTTGTCCCCGTCATACGCGTCATCGAGCACACAGAGAGGTGGGGATATTGGGGAGGGTCCCCTGTTGCTGGTGCACACCTATAAAGATAGACGCCACGGAGGGTCAGATCACACTTTGCCCCGAAAATTTTCCAAGGAAGGTGCGTCTAACCGTTCGTCTAGCCTGTGTTCTTGCTAGAAACTCGGTCCAAGTGGGATATACAGGAATTCGTGAGAAGATGAACAAGCTAGTGATTCTGGGACTTCTGGTCGGGTCCGCGATGGCGGTGCCGATGCCGGACTCTAACGTCGTGCAGGTGAACAGGGACCTCGATTGCCTGGAGCAAGAGGACTCGTTGTTCAGCTGCATGCTCGTGAAGGCTGTCAGCACGTTGGACAGGGCTGCCAGGTCCAGCAATATCGAGATCATCGATGGGGTGACATTCGTACGGGATACGCCAAGTGAGTTGGGACATGTAATTTTGGTGGATTTACAGGGTGTTCGCGATAATTTGTACCATCGTGTTTTTCGTAAACGGTAAACATTAGAAAAAAACCAACGTGGAGGCAGTTGTAGTATATTTTACTAGTAATATGATAGCGTATCTAAAGTTTTTGTATTTTGAATATTTTTCTAGAAACAAAGGTGACCTGAATGTTTTTAA
The DNA here is from genome assembly GCF_001272555.1 of Dufourea novaeangliae. Lineage (NCBI taxonomy): Eukaryota > Metazoa > Arthropoda > Insecta > Hymenoptera > Halictidae > Dufourea > Dufourea novaeangliae. The sequence continues at coordinate 1,170,626 of NW_015374023.1, read as the reverse complement.
ATGGAATGATATATATTTTTTTACATCATATGAAAGGTGGCATTAAGGCGAGTTCAACCATGTAGATACTATGGTCTTCAGGGTAATACAAATTTTAGTGCACGTTTTAAAAATGAAATAAGACACTTGAGGAGGATTAAAATAAAAACGAAGTACACCATGTCTGAAATCGCGTTGAGAAATAATGTTTCTCCAAAACAGGATAAATTATATACCCTAGAAAAAAAGTGCTTAATTTTTATTTTAACCGCAATACTTAAGGATTGAAAATTTTAGACTGGTTTAATAGTTATGTCACGCTGTCGTTCCGTTCTAAAAGTGATGTAAAATCAACGAATTCCACAGATAATATAAAGCACACTTCCAGTGTCTAATTCCAGTAATTTCTCGGACTATTAATAGTTCGTCTATCATAACTTACTCTTGACTGCTCAAACACCCAACAAATATACCGCTATACTATTATAATATCCTCCTCGATACCATGCAACTCCGCAGAATTTCTCCCAACCCTCGTTCCCACCTGGTCCAAAACGGTCAAGTAGTTCATCTCGACAAACCATTAGAAAATTCGTGTTCCCAATGACGAATGTGACCGATTCAAGGGGGAAATCAACATCCTCCCAATGTCTTGGTCACGCATCGGGTGAAAGAGCATTAGACTTGACACAGAATCTGAATATGTGTGCACCATTACTCATTCCAGTGGAACGCAGCGGTAAAGACCTGAAGACCGAGATGGACATCATGAACGAGCTGCCTAGAGACGCCTCTGATCGGGCGATTAAGCTAGCGACCATGCTCTACGAGTCCGCGATGTCCTTCGTGAAGTCGCACAGCCTGAAGCTGAGCATGCCCGAGGACGGTTCGATCTCGCGCGCTCTCAGCGAAGGTAAAACTTTCATCCGTCTATCCGCTATGATAGCCCCGGCCCATTACGTAACGTTTCCCTCTCATTCCGTGGCGAGACGGTCCCCCGGACGGGCATCGTCACGGCGAACAACCGTGGCCGTAACGAACGAATAAAACCAGGGGGGAGCCTTTCACCTTCGTGATATCTCTGTACGCGCCTGCCGGCAACCTGTTCCGGATAAACTCGTTTCCTACGGATTCCCTTTCCTCCTGGAACCACCCGTAGCCCCGTTGCTTGGTAGGAAAGGACACTCGTCCTGAACGCGTTCATTCACCAGGTAGTTCAGGAATTCGCTGGCGATGTGCAAACATCCTTCGTTGAATGTTTGAAGTGAAATGTTTGCCGAGAGCCTGAACACTCGTCGAGCAACGCCGCGACGTTCGTGGGATGGAAATTACTTCCACGTACACATTGGCGACCTATTTACTAAGCCACGGAGAACCTGCTCATACGATTGAACTCCAGCTTCGAGCTATTGGGATTTCAGTTTTTCGGAGAATCGATTAGTTCTGTTGGGAGAAATTGACAAGAGGATCGACTCTCGTGCACTGGTCCTTAACACGTTTACTGCCACAGTGAAAAAGGCTGTACGTAGCCAGACACGCTTTATTTCGTTTTTTAAGTCATAAATAGCTGAAAATGTCAATAGAGGTAGGTTGTCTTGTTTTAAATTATGCTGTGATATTAATTTTACAGAAAAATATTGTAATGGTATTTAAATAATCCAGCCTTCTTTGCAATGTTTCAAATACGAGTTATCTCGTAGTTGGCAGTCAACGTGTTAAATTGAGGCGTTACTATGCACTTGAATTAAAGGGTTCACATGGTGAGCTAAAATCAAACAATGAAAGTCTACATACAGATCGTATTATTGTTGTATACGTGAACTATACTATATGTCCCTGTAAAATACCGGTATTTTTCGTTTCGGTAGAAGTCCCTGGTTAGAAGTGAAAGTCTTCGTTTGGGTCGAATTAAACCGAATAATGCGCGAGGGTTTGGATAACAAGGAAAAGTCGGAAGAAAAGATTTGTCTACCCTATACTCAATCATTCCCGTTCATCTTCACATCATCGACCCATCCAGAAGGCACTTCCTAACGTCTAGCATCACATTTTCAGGTCGCGGAAAGATGAAGAAGATGATCCTGCCCTTGATCGCTGTCGTCGGAGTGAAACTGTTCGCCCTGGTCCCTATTCTCCTCGGTGGTCTCGGTCTCCTGGTCGCGAAGGCGCTCTTCGTCGGCAAGATCGCTCTTCTGTTGGCCGGAGTCCTGGCCTTCCAGAAGCTCTCCAGTGGTGGCAGTTCGGGCCCAGCGAGTTTCTTCAGCAAGAACGCACAGCCAGCATCAGGATGGGCGGACAGTGGCAGTCAGGGTTGGTCCGCTGGTGCCGTAGCTCAACCGCAGGGCTACTACAAGAGAAGCTTCGAGGCTGAACAGGACGCTCATGCGATGGCTTACTCGGCCCAGGCGCCGTCCACCAACGAAGCACATTAACTCGAAACGATCTCGATAACCACCGTCTGTATCGGTGACCGAATAGGCCATATCTCTCGAGCCCGATGCGCCCCTACAGGCTTCTAGGCTCACGACTGCTAGACTAGTATTTGCGTTATAACTGTATACCCTCTGACCGTGTATGAACCATTTAAATTATTCGACAAGCTCGTTGCTGTAATGATAATAAATTATTTGTAATTAACCCTGCCACGGCCCTCAGTTATATACTAAACTCAAACATACATTTAACACACCTGCTGACGTACAAGAAAGACATATACCAGGTAAGTCTTCCTCATATTTCACCTCGCAAGGTTCAAACTAGAAGAAGCTACTCGATCATCTAGATGCTCTAAATTATTTATAATTAACATCCCGACTCCCTTTACACCTACCTACTGTCTATACCCCCTAGCTTGGCCCCGTGTTCGAAAGCAGGCACGATTTCTAATTTAATGGAAATTATTTATGCGCGGTCCGGACCCACACCGAGCCACCAAGGTGCATAGAAAACACGTCGTACGTGATTAGTTTTGAGCGACGATGGAATATATCGACGCCTTCATCGCGTGCCGCGGACCGACCGTGCCCTGCCTCATATGCGATTCCGTTCGGACACGAGGGGACATACCCACGTCTGCACACACACTCCCGCCAGGCCTCTTTCTCTCGTATACTCTCTTTTCTCTCGCGTTCTCCTTCCCGCCCGCCTGACGATCGTGTTCCATTTCGCTCTGTCCTCGCCACGCCGAAAGATTCGGGACACAACGACGGCTTCTCTTCTGCATGCCATTCCGTGCCACGCGGAACAGGCATGGAAATCTAATTTTCACCAGAAACTTATCTCTAGACTGCGGATTTTATGCATTTGTAGATCATAGGGCTCTGTGAAATATAATACGAAACGGAAGTTTCATCGGTTCTAATGCTTTCTCTGTTTTAGTATGAACCCTATAAGATAGTTAAGAGGAAAAATAAATTTTATGAATTATTTATCACCTTCGCGAGGATCTTCCAGGACCCGTTTTACGCAAGCCAGATCGATAGACATGTTTGGATCATCGATCAGACGGTCAGACCATCCCGATAGGTCCTAAATACACTGTATTTTTGCGAATTTATTTCTAAGCGACCAGAAAATATTTTTATACGTTCGACATTTTTTAATAAAGACAGCGACGTTTAAGAATAGAGGACAATTTTTTAAATTTTTCTTTAAGAAGTATTATGGAGGTTAGGAGTTCACCGTGGTGTGCAAGATTGGACAGTGAGTCCTGAAGAGCAGGTTTTGTGGAGTAAAATTTTAACAATGGAATATTAAACACATCTAATGTTGTAAAATGACGGAATTTTCGAATAAAATGTTCACATTTTGCGAGAAAATAACCGTTTATTTACGCACAAGTGGGTTAAAAATTAAAATGTCTAAAGAATCCTACGTCGGACGATGGACAACTTAGAGTTGTTTAATATTCCATTGTTCAAGCTTTGTTTCTGAGACCTGCTCATCAGCAATCACGTACACGACATGGTACACTTTCGACTGCTATATCTGTCTTTAAAGAAAAATTTGTTTAAAAATTTGTATTTAAAAATTTTAATGGAAAAAACTTATCTTCGTCACTTATTGCTAGAAATAATTTAAAAAAAAAATACGATATTTTTTTCACCACATCAAAGTGATCTAACTCATTTAACACTAGAACTACCAACGATAAACACATATCATTTTCGATCGATCGATAGGTATGGCAAACTTTGGAAAATTTCCTAATTTACAAATTAACTAATTTCTTTAATGTCATGTCGTAATAAAAGTTACAAAAGATCTGAGAAAATCTATTGTTATAACATTTTAACTGGCTTGGTAATTCTAGTGTTAAGAATTAATTGCCTACTGAGGCAGTTTATGCAAATATACTTCTTCCATGGATTAAGAATAAAATGAAATGATGGCAGAATGAAATCGAACTTTCGTTAAACTTTTCATTACAGAAATCTGAGTCATGTACAAGTGCAGTTTACAGATAAGTGCATAAAGTATTCCACTAATTACACACCGTTTGGTGAATATGACGGATGTAGAAGGGACACAGGCGAGCATAGTCGCCATTGTCGAAGTTCTCTTTGAATATCTTTGCCTCTCTTTGTGGAAACTTGGTATTGTAAACGACAAAGGACTAGCCGTCGATCTTCACCCTTTTCTTCTTCACGAAGCACGAACTCCATTGTGTTTTGGTAGTGCTTTGTGTCACCTGTCACGGTTTTATCGCTTTCCATCGGTGACCCGTGGTCTCGTTTCCTTTTGACCTTTACAAAGTACTCGACATCTAATTAACTTTCAGACGTGACAGATAAACTCTTAGATACCAGCATTATTTTCTCTGGACAATTATAACTACCTGTAAATTAGTCTAATACCATAATATAGGTAGTTACTTAATTTTAATTTCTTTCATTGTTTGTCTAACCTATTACTTATAATTTCTTCCAGGAAATACGTTTCGCCAACGACAGTCTAACCTAAAAGATTCGTCTAATCGAAGAAAGAAGTAATCAGTTACCAATCCCCCTTTCCAAATCATCCTCAAAGTTCTCCAAGATCAATGATCTCTTCAAGGATACAGTCTCCAAGCTCCGATACAAGAATCGACGTATCATGATCGCTCGAAAGTGATCCCGGGTAAAAGGAAAATTAGTTTCTATCGACAGACGCTACGTCACTAGACCGACGTCGACGTGCAACGCGTCGCAGGTGAACCGAGCGAATTAAAATTCTCGACGCCGCGGTCCTTGCACGTCGCTTGCCAAATGGTTCAAACTGGCCCCACCATCGAACTGGGTCCGACATATAAAAGAAAAATAGCCCCAGGGGGCAAACAGTCAAAATCGTCGCTTCAGCCTCGCGATATCAACTGAACTGAACTGTATTGACCACAATGAACGGAAAATTGCTGATCGTTTTGTCGTTCGCCGTGTTCGCGACGGCTAAGGATGAGGCGACCGTGGCCAACATGGAGACCAGGCTGACCAGGGCGATGGACGACCTGAACCGAAGGGATACCATCAAGATCTACGGTGACATGTTCACGCTCGAGAAAGTGGACGTCGACCAGGACGTCGCCATTGACAGAGCCAGCGAAGACACTTTGGTCTGCGGAATTGAGAAATTCCTGAGGACTCGCAGGTTCCAGATCCACTTCCCCAACGATGGATCACCGGCTGATATGTTTGGACGCGCTCTGGGACAGAAGGACGTCGGGGTCGAGCTTAGGGGACTCACTGAAGGAGCTTCGGAAGGTGAGGTTCCTTACGAGGACGTTTTTCATATTAATCTTGGTATCTTTATTATAAGTAGACTGCGGATTTTATGCATTCATAGACTCCAGAGCTGTGTGAAATACAATAAAAAACAAATTTTTCATCAATTGCAACGACCTTTCTATTTTATTGTTAACTCAATAACATACTTATGCGAAGATAGAAATTCCTACTTTTGTTCTTATCTTGACGAATGATTTTATGAAATTTTATTTTGCATAAAAATCCGCAGTCTACTCATAACTTTGTACGTTGAGTCGTTGTGCTATAGGGGAAAAGGTTCAGACACGATCATTGGGAAGATAAAAATTGCTTCGAAGCATTTCATGAATGTAGAAACAAAAGGAGGAACATTCTCAGAAGAAAAATAATTTAAAAACGATCTGTACCTATTTAAGACATAAAGTTTGCCATATTTATCGATCGATCGAAAAAGATATGCGTTTATCGTTGGTAGTTCTACTGTTAACACACCTGCCGACATACAAGAAACACACATACCAGTAAAACTCTTCCTCCTATTCTTTCAAAATGGCCGGAAAAGACAGCCATATCGAACAGAAAAGCCAGGATCATAGCAAGGTTCAAACTAAAAGAAGCTACTGGGTCACTAACGACCCGAAGACCGTTAGAATAGTCAATCATCTAATCCCTAGATGCTCTAAAGCACTGAACACTGAAAAAAAGAATATTCTACTCATGGTTTGCAAGGTCCCACAGGACAGCAGAATCCCCTAGAAGCCTAGAAGCTTAGGGGATTCGCAAAATCTTCTCGATGTTCTGCGACCGTGGATCAGCCTGTGAATGGATCACGGTCCGAGCAGCAACTTATAGTACCTCGCCTTTCTAAAGTCCCTCCAATAACGTAAAAGTAAGCCACGAAGCCAGCGAACGATTGGCCGGAAAGTGGGACTTCCGGTGCGTCTGTGTTCCGATTGGCCTGACTAGCGAACTGTCTCCCGTCCCTCTTCCTCCGGCCTCTTTTCGCAGCCGTCTAAATTACCTCCGGATTTTTTCGTCGTCCCTCCGCGAATCGGGACGACGGTTCGCGCGAATTATCCGCGCGTTTTCGAGCTGCGAGCCAGACGGCGTTGAGGGGGGGGGGGAGGACATGTTATGTCCCGGGCGTAGAAAGCCGCTGGAGACGCGTGCCACTTCCTCCGTATCCGCGAAAACGTCGTTTGGTTGCGACTAGAGGTGGGGAACGGATCGGGATAAAGTGGGCCGTCGACGGGATTCCGGGTTTCTGGGACGCGCGACGCGAGAACACGCCGAACAAGGACCTTGAACGAGAGTGCCACATGTCGATGAAAGTAGACGCGGCGGCTGGACGGCCATTAGCGGCTCCTAGAAAATCCTCCCAGCCACCGAAACCAATGCACCGTGACGAATTTCACTTACAATTAATCCATTGAAAGCTTCGTGTTCGCGGACAACACACATCGACAGAAGTCAGGGACATAATGATATTAATAGGTGGCATGAAGGAAGCTGTGAACGATTCGTCGCAACGTTTTGTGAATCATCGCAGGGATGATGATGATGTTCCGCTGGAAGTGTTAGATTTTCGAGTTAAAAGGTTTCCCTTTCGTTGCAGCCCGAACCAAGCTGAAGAAGATCATCCTGCCGCTTCTGTTGGCCCTCAAACTGAAGGCCATCATCGTCCTGCCCATCGTCATCACTCTGATTGGATTGATCGGAATCAAGGGACTCGGCGCAGGCTTGATGTCCTTGCTTCTATCGGGAGCTGTAGCCTTGAAGTCACTGCTGACACCTCCTCCGCCGTATCCTGCCAGAGTTACTTATGGGATCGTGAAGCCTGATGTTCATCACGAGCATTGGCACAGGTCGCAGGAAGAGGTCAACCAACCGTACAGGGGTTGGGCGCCGGAGTTCAACCCTGAACAGTACCCTTACCAGGACGCGCCATTGTAGATTCATCGCCATTCGTCACCCCTCATACCCTCATTCTATTTATTGTCTCTCCTGTGCTGAATAAAGACGTCGTGCTTACTTTTTTACGAACAGTAGTTTAATTCGGCAGCTGATGTCTCTTTTTATGAGTCTATCGACGTTTTGGCTTATCCAATAGTGGAAGATTTAGGGGAATCTAATCTGTTGTAGAAGCTACTAACTAGAAGATTCTATTTGGTCCCACATCATCATATCTTCTGAGCCTAACAGCCTCAAAGACCCTCCTCAATTTCACCATCTCAAACAGGACTTCTTTCAAAGGGATTCAAGAGGACTGTTAACATCTATTTACACTATCCAAGGGAGTCCAAATGAATCCCTCAGTTCTCGGTACTCCACGCGCCTGCCCTAAGATCCTCTAATTTTCCAGTCCTCCCAAATCCTCGCCGACGTAAGGTGCGTCCATCAAAATCGCCAAATGTTCCCTGTCACGTGTCCCTTTCGTGATCGCCGAAAAATCGTTAAGCAAATAATTGGAAATCTATAATGGCGCGGTAAGCAGGTTACTCGAAGGGGCCGGAGGAGAAGGTTAGCGACCCAAATAGAAGGTAACTCCTGGCGGGAGAGAATGCAGCCGCTGGTGGGGAGAGCCGAGAAACCTGGTATGGCGATGGTGGGGAATAGGAAGAGGAAGGAAACGGGGTCACTGTGACGGGAAAGGTAGGAACGTTGACCGTGACTCCGATTGGTCGGTCCTGTTTCCCTCTCCCGCCAAGGTGGATCCTCACGATCAAGGTTAGTGTGTCATTGCCTCCACGTGGACCCCCACTATTCCGCCGACTCTCTACTCACGATCACTGGCCTCTCTAGGTGGGGAGATCGAGTAACGGGATCGGTTGTGACCATGTAGAGGGACATTCTCAGATAGAGGGGGAAGAACTCTCGAATATATACAAGCCGATCGAGAGGACAGCACCGTCAAAGGCCGCAGCGCATCGCTGGAGGAACGGTCAATTCGCGCTCAGTCTGATGTATGATGGTCCTCGACGATCGAGGTTTCTTTTAGGGTTCTATAAACTTTAGAAAATATTCAGAGTTTTACAAAATATTTTCTTCAGAAATTTTAATAGGATCTACCTGAATCTTGTTTCATTCTTTCTTTCTTGATTTCCTTACTATTTTCAATTATGTTATGTTACTGGTAGACATTCTGAATGACTTTTAAATTCTAATATAGAATTTGTATTCATAGAATTAAATAGGAAGGGGGTCCTCTAGGAAGCCCTAGTCAGCTTGAGAAGTAGATTTCTAGCCTGTCTTCTTTCTATAGAGAATTTCAGGGACCCATAGACTAGTGTATATCGAAGAATCTTATTATTACCACAATTATTATTTAATTCTGTATTTAGAACCCCATATTAGCTACTGACGGCAAAATTTGCTTTAATCTGAAAATTGTATCAATCGAAAGGGACTGTAGATTCTCAACGAAATTGGCACCTCTTCGAAGGTGCTTCCGCGGAAATCAGCGGTCCCTTTCAACGATGATTCAACGTCCATGTGACGAGGACTAAGTTCGTTGTTTTGTTAAACTCTTTCGAACCAGAGTGAACAATCATCGTTGATGGCCCTTTGTTCCTAGAATGGTATGGGAAAGGAATTCTGGGCATTCGACCGTCGATACGACCGTCCAGGAAAGGAATATGAACGCCCATGGATGGATTTTCAGCGCATAACGGATGCTCGTTCTCGAATTAACGAGGTCTACGCAGCCACTCGGCCACTAACCGGGATTGGTCGCCACCCTGATTCTTTTTCTCGTTTCACCGGACCACCACGGACTCGATGAAACTGCGAATGCATATTTGCATCGAACGATGCGTCGCGGAAATATCAGACGCGCGAACTGGCTGTACGCAGGCGAGCATGAACGCCTCGATATTCGAGAATTCGTACGGTAGCATGCGAACACCTTTCCCCAGGCCTGATTTCAGAAACTTTATTAAAGATGATACGATTTTCACCATAATAGAGAACAAAAAGGTGGGGAAGAATGCGTAACGATTAGACTTGTAAATTGCTTTGGTATTCAAGCCCCATTCGAACATAACATTCGGTTATTACAGTGGCGGAGAAAAAAGTCACCTGTTTGTCTGATTTGTTTTATTTTCATTATTTTTAACATCAACTTTCATACGTATTTAGCATATATTTGGATAGAGAATTAAAAACTGTTTAAAACCAAATGTATTAAGGTTTTAAGTTGATGTTAAGAATTAATAAAAATATATATGCAAAATAATTGTTAATTAAAAATTCAACATATACATCTTATTCTATGTGATTTCCTTAGTAATTCCTGAAAAATTGAACTATATATCCATCAACAGAACAAAATGGCTGCCTAAAAACCTAACCCATTAAGGTACTCTTACTTCCCCAGTAGAATCAGCCATCATGGTCAGACACATCCCTCCCGAACTCCCTCGCGACACAATTCACCGAATCAAACATACTTCCACCACATTGTAACGCCAGGAAAATGATCGATTTTCAACGAGGTACCTCTCCACGTTCCGGGGAAGCCGTCTGAATTGTCGGGATAAACGTAACTTTCACGCGGACGCGTCAATTATCGGCTTAAAAATGGGGTGAACGCGAAGCGGTCCGACGCCAGGGACATCATCGCGATCTGGTCTAATGCTTAGCACCGTACAATTACGTTCACCGTTTCGAATGTGTAATACGTGGGTAGATATGACGGGCTCGATCGGATCCGCAAGCGATCGGGAGCAAAAATCGACGCAAAACGACGAAACCAGCCCAGGAACGCGGGCTGGCCTGATTGCGGGCGCAGACAGAGACAGTCGCGTAAAATCGTAGACCGCCGCTGAATGGATCGATCCCTGGATCGTTTCCGTCGATCCTGCACGTTTCTCCGATGATGCGTCGTGTGGTGTCCACGAAGTCGAAAGCACGGCGCCGCGTTAACCCGGTTTAAGACGACGATTAAGGTGGTTTTCTACTGTAGCTGGTGAAAAAAATCGATTTGCTTTTTCTGGCATTTTCTTCTTGCTTGGAGCCTTGAAACGATGGATCTGGAATCTTAAGGCGAAATTTATGAAATTGTTAAACCTATAGAAGAATTCACACAGCAAACTTTAAACATGTTTCTCTCAAAATTGTGTTTTGGAAAATATTTGCTACGATGTCTTGAGCACCCATCTTCAAGAGATGTGTCGCTGTCGTCCCTACCAGAATTAATCAAAGTATATTTCTTTTGTAATTTTACAGTCCAAAAAGGACGAACAAAAAAATTGGAAAAAGTTGATACTTAATTTTCAAATTGCTGCCATTATTAAAATCTTGAATATTTCAATCCGTATCAGGTATTTGCTATAGCCATGCCCGAATAATTAAAGAATCTTATAGTTTTGTTTTAATTTTAAATGAACGGAACGACCAGAATCATGGCGACAAATCGAGCAATTTTTTTCAAGGTGGTCGTCTTTCATGGGCTGCAGCGCGACCTGTAGATCATATTCCCAACCTAACAACATTTTTATTTATAGTTTAAGACATCATAAATATACACGCAAGAAACGTTCAGCCTGAAAATCTTTCATCAAGTTCTTAAAAAAGAATTCCTGAAATAATTTAACAAAATCACACGTCTTGAGACCCCTTAAGTTTCGATCAGTCGTTCCCACGAATCACCGATCGACAGCCGGCGAGGATCATTCTTGTTATATCATCCCCGTTGATGGTCGTCGGTGAAAACGGGCCGCGATCGAATTAAGGACGCTTACGAGAGATTGCAAATCGGCCATGAAGTCCGCTCCGAAACGCTTCGATTTTCGCTTTCGCAGCCTTGGAAAGTCGAGTGGCCGTGCGACGTCGACAGTCAGTGACGTTTTTCACAGCTAGGTCATTCAAGGGGATCGACGAGGGCGACGATCGGTCGAGTTACGTATCGAATATAGATGAAGGGTGGTAACAGTATATACGTGGAACAGTTACATGGGAACAAGAAGAGCACACACCCATTCACGCTTCAGTCGCGGCACGATTCGCAGCCGATCGATCGAGACACCCGGAAAAACTCGTCATTTTACTATTGGTAGGAATTTCATCGAAACAAGTGACTTGAGATTTTGAAGAAACCTTGTGGACTACCGAAATAATCTTTTCATTCAACATTGCATTAAACAAAAGATATATTGACCTTGAAAAAATTCAAGGTCACCTTGATATCTAAAAAAGAAAATAAGATATAATGAAATGAACTTTCATCCATCCCATGCGTCTCTTAAAATGCTATATAATTCATTGAAACATTTTTTGATACAACTAATAGCCAATGAGTAATTTTTCATAGTAGTTTTTATTTACTCATCCTGTATTTTGAAATGTGAGCCTAGGACGGAAATTTGACGGTGAACGGTCTCCACGTTCCTCTATACGTGTTCCATCGAGCGACTGGCCGACTCTTGGGCTGGATCGTTTCGCGAAACAGGAGCAGCTCGGTTGGAGAGCGTACGATTATTAACGAAAGGAAGGCGTTGCGGTAAAAGGAAGTAACAAGTCGCGAAATAGATACTCTCGTAGAAGAAGGCTAATCCGCTCTTTTCCGACACACCTGCTGACCGAGCACGCGAGCGCATCGGTCTGGGCCTGTACGAAATACCTGACGGCCTCAAGCGCGGTGCACGTCGATGAATTTATGATTCCTCGAACATACGCGCGCTGGCTAACCGAGTTGAATTAAATGGAATTCGAACGGGGAATGCGTAGCCTGGAATTCCGGCAGTACACAACCGAATAAACGAGCACGGCGATACGAAGGTGAGGAAACAAAACGGTCGAAGTGAAGAATAATTTTGTATAATGCAACTAATCGTTACTGGACCGAGATCTGAATCTCTGTTCAACATTCGTCGACCATGTAATTTTGTATTTATCATAATTTATAACATCTTCTTTACTGTATACATTTGTCTTCTTCGATGTTACCATTGAGGATCGCTACTGAAAATGTGCAAATAATGAAATATCAGTGGCTTAGGTGATAGTTGTATTTAAAACACAAAATATTTTTTATCGTTTGGGATTCTTGGCTCGAACCAGCGCAACTATCTTTTGTATTGGATTGAAAAAATTTTAACCATTAACCACAGACATTAACACGATGACTGCCACAGTGAAAAAGGCCGTACGTAGTCAGACATGCTTCATTTCGATTTTAAAGTCTTAACTCGTTGAAAATATATGCGTGCAGTTAATAAAGACAGTCTGTCCTGTTTTAAATTATATTGCGATATTAATTTCACGCAAAAAATTTCTAATGGCATTTAAATAATCCAGCCTCTGTTCAATGTTTGAACCACGAGTTGTCTTGTAATTGGCAGTGAACGTTTTTGTATTCCGTTTAATTATACAGTAAAGTATCCTCAATTTTTCAAAGAGATCGATTTAATACTTTCTCCACAATAAATTCCCAAAAATTCGTTCTTTAACTTCACCAGGCTCCACCCCGAAGGGTTAATTTAATTTCGAACCAGAGATTGATCGAGAAAGAGACGCTGGCGAGTCGACTGAAACCGCAACCAGTCACGCGATTTTCAAGGCGTGATCCAGACGTTAGGTGCCTGGTTAGACGTTCATCGAGGCGTTCGTGAAAATTGGCCGAGCGCACTTTCTCGCCGTCAGATCCGTCTGAGGCACCGTCGTTCGAGCGTGGCGCGCGAAAATCCGATCTCCCCCGGAGCTAACTGGGCTAATTTAAAGTAGGCCTGCGCAGTCTCGTTTCGCTCAGCCGAGGGAAATAATGCGTCTTCCACCCGTCGTCGTCGTCTACGTGAAACCTCGCACAATTTTTCCTGCACGATTCCAGATTTCGTGGTGGTCTGTCGGTCCCAGGAGTCCGTCTCGATTTCGTCGTCGAGATCGAAAGTGGTTCCCCAGGCAGCGGGGTCGGTGACCTTCGTCATTGATCGATCAGGGATTTATGAGAATTTCAACGACACATTGCCACCTTTATAAAGTCTGAGCCTTGTAGAGTGTTCTATGATTTTTCCTCGTTTACCTGCCAATCTGTAATTAATGATAGATCTCGTGTGATCGTGACGCGAGTAGATAAGACACGGAACTGGTCAATCACTGTACAGAACAACGTGCAGAGCGTAATTAATGAGTAGATTCGATCGACACGCGATCCTTCGTCAACTAGATTATCCCTCGAGTGTTTGACATCGTTCGTGATAATGTAACTTAGTAGTTTTTGCTTCGAACATTTTTATTACATTGTATTGAATTGGTCGGAAGTGAGCGTTTAAATGAAAATCAATTTATAGATTGGTTAGATTATCGTAGATCTTTGAGGGGTAAGAGTTCTAGAAGATGATCTATTTTATTTCAACGATAGAAGTACAGGTTATACTTCATGAGACTCTGGCAATCTTACAGATTTCTTGAAAGTATTGACACTTTGATTACCACAGTGAAAAAGGCCGTGCGTAGTCAGACAGAATTTATTTTGTTTTTAGTCTGTTTGAATTATCTTGAATTATACCGCGATACTAATTTTATGGAAAATTTTCAACGGTATTTAAATGTTTCAACCTCTTTGCAGTGTACAGTCAATCCTCGATGAGTGTTCGAAGGCTGTAAACATTGAATATTTCATAAAGTAATGGTCATATGCAGCTGAAACAGATACCATTGGCTTCAGAATTCCAAACTCAATCACTGTGCCAAACCATGACCGAAATCGAAATTCAGCACAATTAATAATCCGATTGTACCCTGCACAATTCAACGCAACTGCACCAACAAACCCAATATTCGATCTACCACCAGTAATTCACTACTTTCCACCAATCATAACATTAATTCCCAAAAGAAGCAAACATCCACGGTACTGTGGTAATAATTACAGTGTTAATAATTTACACTAACTCACCGCATATTTAATTTTAATAATCCGTTTAAATCCTGCACAATTCAACGCAACTGCACCAACAAACCCAATATTCGATCTACCACCAGTAATTCACTACTTTCCACCAATCATAACATTAATTCCCAAAAGAAGCAAACATCCACGTTACTTTGGTTCCATTTCCTTTAATACTCCGTGCTCCACCCCGATTCTCCCGAAATCGAAGAACAAAACGAACCCAGCCCCGTTTCGCAAACAATACAAACGCAGCAGTGAACGTATTCGAGCGTTCGTTTCACGAGCGCCTGTTCGATCGATTCGTTTCTGGAGCAAACGGAAATCGTCGTGGAAGAAAGTTACGTCCCCCGCGGTGTGTCGCGTGGCGAATTCGCCTGGGACCCTCCTGTCGACACACCGTTGTATTGTGTCCTGGGCAGGGGCAGGTGCGACGGCTTCGCTCTCATTAGACCGTCGATAACCCCCCCCCCCTGGTATTCCTTATTCTTTTGCCTTTCCTGCTCAACAAATTCGACAGAGATTCGAATTCTCCGCTCTATTTGACGCTCCCTCTCGCCGCGTGCTCACCGTGTCGGCGGCGGTGGCAGGCCGCGCGAGAGGGCCCCTCGCCTCCTCTTCCGACGTCCGCAAAGAAGAGAGCACGTTGCCCGGTGCTCTCGACTACGGAGAATGTATGGAACGGCCGAAAGGCAAAAAGGAAAAAGGACTACCCGGTGACTCGCTCTATATATACTGCAACTATCCGAGGGTATGTCCAGTGCACGGTACGCGTCCCGTCCGTCAGCTTCGAGGAACACAGTCCTTGGCATCGCTTTACACGCATCAGGCAGGTCACGTTTCCGCGACGTTAAGCCGCCGCTTGGACCACCCAGAACAGGATCACTGGCCAGGAGTATCTTTAGGATCGAAGTGATCTTTGTCAGACACCAGTTCACCATGAAGGGATTCACGGTCCTGTTTACTACGCGTCAGGCATACCCTATTCTGATTCTATTGCTGGTCGGATACGCCAGCTGCGAAATCGAGAGACGCACCTCGAAGCAGATGGTCGAGGAGTCGCCGGAGAGCCTGGCCTCGACCCTCAGCAAGGACTGTGGCAAGTCTTACAGTGCCACCTGCCTGAAGCTGGACGTCGTCTCGTTTCTGGACAGGCTCTCCGAGCAGGAGGACATCAGCATTCTCCCTGGGGTGTCCGTGATCAAGGAGAACGGCTCGGCGAACATGCCGGCTTCTGAAGTGGTAGCTAATCTGGCCAGAGATTTCCCGAATGACGTCGAGAAGAGGCTCGACGCTTACCTGGTGCACAAAGTCGGGTCCTATCTGAACAGCCACTCTATCTCTATCAAACTGTTCGACCCTAGGACTTTCGAGGCTGCTAGGAGCTTCAACGAGGAGACACTGGCTCAGCTTGGTCTGGGTGGTGGACAGAACGTTGGAACCGGTGAGCTTTGTCATAGAATTCTCAATATTCGTGGATTCAATTGTTCGTATTAATAACATTCTATTTGATATTCAGGACGTAAGAAGGACAAGGGTGGCTACGGAGGTCTTATGGCAGGTCTGATGATGATGAAAGGTACTTTGGGCGCGGTGGGCTTCGGTGCCCTCGCTCTACTCGCCGGTAAAGCCCTGATGACCGGTCTGATGGCTCTCATGCTGTCAGCCATCATCGGTCTCAAGTCCCTGGCTGGCGGCGGCGAGAAGAAGACCACCTACGAGATTGTCAGCAAACCGGTGTACTCAAGCTCCCACACCCACAGCGCCGAGGAGCACCATGGCCACGGTTACGGTCATTCTGGATACGGTAGATCGTTGGACGCCGTAGAGGACACCATTCATCAGGGTATCATGAAGTACGGAAACGCGCGGGACCGTCGATCGATCCGGATGAATTAAATTTCCTCCCCCGTCGTTGTTATCATTCCATCATTATCATCGGGGGAGCCGCCAGGGAAACACAGCTGACGGCACGCGATAGAGATCCAGTAGCAGCACGTCTCTACCTCACCGTGATCACCTTCGTTTCCTCTGTCTTTCTTCTGTCGAACACCTCACGGAATCGTCACGATTCAGCCACCATCCACACCGTCCCTCCACTATACTTCCCCGAGTCCGTTCCTTTCGACGCCTATCGTCTCGCTTTCTTCTCGCTAGCTCCTTCTTATCCGTTAAACCAACCTCCTCCCTCCCCCACATCACCCCACCCTCGCCTGGTCTCATTTCATCGCCCTGCGTTTCATCACCGGTTAACAGTTATCCCCATAGATTCGTAGGTATTTATTGCGAACAATCCCCGTGGCCCCTTGCCCCGGACGGTCGTTATCTTCGAGTTTCATGTACATGATTTCCGCCCTGTTATTTATATATTTAATACGTTGTAAAGTTTTAATAAAGGACGTTTTTCAAAATCCTCCGTGAGAGCCTTGGTCTGTTGCCCGTCGATGATAAGAACTACTTCGAGAGGAGCTACGCGAAATTTCAGAGGATTAGGCCACCGATGCGAAACCTGCAGTTCGTTTCGGTTTATTTCCAGGGGAAAATGAGGGCACAATGGTGAAAATTGTTGGTTCTGATGTTCGTACGGAGACGTCGTTTTCCATCGATTCGGAAGTTTCTCGAGCGGAGGAACGGGGATAGCGTATAATGTAAAGGCTACATCTCTGCTTCGGTTTTCTGACATGGAAATTGCATGTGGCGGTAATAATTGCTGGTTGAATGTATCACTCAATTAGAGTGATACGAAACAAGGTCGTCCCCTTCACGGCGTCGTGTGTTAGACTTTCTTTCAGACAGTCGATCCTAGATGTACTAATGGTCGTCGTCTTAGAGGGACGTCTAGAATTATCTATCAAGGCAATAATAGTTGGAGGGTAAGGGGCCCAAATATCTACCCGAAACTAATCTACATTATAGTCTGCCGAAAATTGTATGGTCACTTTGTAACCTTAATTACGAAACCCTATTATCGCTTCTTCGTAAAAGTTCATAGAAACAAAATCAAAAATAGACATGCAGGAAGATGCATTCTTCTTATTAAAAATATTAAAGTTGAAAACATGTTTTGAACTTTATAAATAATTTGTTGGAAATTACGGTAAGAATAAGTAATTATTTATATACAAATATCTAATTGCAATTTCAACAGCTATATTGTTGTTACTAAATAAATACATTCGACAATTCGGTCATTCAATGGTTGGTTTACCCTATTCATTATAATATTTATGTTTTAACAATAAATACAATTTTTAATTATATACTTATCGAATTCTATTTATTTGTTGCAATAAAAACTTATTCTATATCGTACTGTAATGTAAGAAATATAATGATTCCAGGGTTAACAACTTGTCCCTGATATCTCGAAACGCTGAATCCTGTTCATTTCCCGCGGTACGCCGACCACAGTAAGCCCAAACTTGTTATTACGATATTTCCCTGGATCGCAACGAAATGACAATCGTGACGAGACGATGAAGAAATCCTACGAATGACATAAATCCCATTGTATATAAACGATTCCGTGTCGATGGAGATCAGTCATTTGTACTTCCTAGACACGAGGCTCGATCTTTCTCTCTCGTCGTTAGTGATCAACGAATCGGTATTAATTTCGGGGATCGGTCGGAAACGGTGCGTGAACTAATGTTCGTCGTGTTTGTATTGCTTCTGAGCGTCGTTCGGAGCCATGGGAACGACAAAACCGCGGTCGTCGAGGATCACAAGGACGTGGACCCTTACAAATTCATCGGAACCAGCCCCAAACAACAGTACTGTGCACCTGTT
This sequence comes from Dufourea novaeangliae, assembly GCF_001272555.1. Lineage (NCBI taxonomy): Eukaryota > Metazoa > Arthropoda > Insecta > Hymenoptera > Halictidae > Dufourea > Dufourea novaeangliae. The sequence continues at coordinate 1,152,233 of NW_015374023.1, read as the reverse complement.
TCGGATTAATTCTCATTTTGATTCATGTACCCATTTTGTAAACATGTTCCTCTGTCGGATATTTCGGAGTTACAATATTGTATATTATCGAAAAAAAATACTTGTCACGCCACACACTGAAATCTCCATAAATATCTTGCCTCAGCAAATCTTACCAAGCATTGATGTCTCTAAATCGAAGCTTATATTACCACGCATTGATATTTCTCCAGAGTAGATATTGCTTACCATGTGTTGAAATCACCAAGAGTCTATTCGCTACACTATTACATTCACGATTATATTACGTGAAAAATAGTGACCTCAGTGAATTGAAAATTTTATTTTCCAATAGTCTACTGTATTTAACTTAATCAGCCTTTTTATATATCAAATTTTAATTCTGGCAGCTCCGAGCGTCAAATCTTCGACTTCCGAAAGAACGGTTTCCGTGTGGACGTCAGAGTGGTGCCAGCTGCGAAAAATGATTCCTCAACGACCGATGATAGCGACAACTTCCCAGAATTTCCCACGAAAGACATAGGCCGTTGTATCATTGATTTCTCTTTGGTCTGCGCGAAGAAACGTTTCGGTCGATTCTTGGAGTCTATTGGCGAACTGAACGAGATATATCTGATGGGTCGAGAAATAAAATTGGTGAAAACACGGGTGATAAATGATGACAGCAGAAACGAGACTAACGACGGGATCGAGCGTGGCATAAATGATTTCTTCGACACGTTCGCCCTGAGGATCACGTTGCCACGATGGAACGGCAGACGGGAAAAGAATCAGATCGATCTTATGTTCGACGAAACTGCTCTGTCCGAAGGTTAGTATACAAAGAGGAAGGTACTTAAATAAATAAAGGTTAAATAATCGTACTAAGAATGGTACGTTTATCACAGGACGAGGGAAAGGGGGCGGAGGCGGAGGAGGAGGTGGCGGTGGCGGCAAAGGTGGAGGCGGTAAATGCAAGATGATGATGATGGCCGGATTAATGATGCTCAAAATGAAGATAATAGGTAGACTATCTCCTTCGTTTTCATAATACACTCAGTTCTATTCCTACAAAAATTTTCATTCTCTTTTCACACGATCTGCTTTGAGTTAACACGATCGATTTATAAGAAACAATTTTTAATGAAAGATCTTGAAGTGGTCAGTACATTGGGTAATCGTTGTTCAAAGATGATCCTAATGAGGAAAGAAATGGGAAGTTCCAACGTGATTTGAAGTCATTAAATACAATGGAGCAAAAAGACGACGAAGTAAAGAGTGCAAGCACGTAGAAGTGACAAGATTTTAACATGAATTTTCATATGGTTTATTGTATTATTTATACTGACTTTTTAGGTCTGGAACCAATCTTCTATTTTTCAATAGATACAGTATATTTTTCTGCACCAATTTTATCAAAAACAGATTTGGGTGTATATTCATTCAAAGAATTTTTACCCATAAACAAGCTCACTTATGGATTGACTTTACAGGTATAGCATCGGTGAAGGGTATGATGATGTCGGGCATGTCTCTCATGATCTCCATGGCCATGTTGATGCACAAGTTCGTGAAGGGTGGAGGAGGCCAGCATGGTGGTGGTGGTGGAGGTGGAGGTAATATTTAGAATCACAAATTAATTTAGATCGCTTCAAGGTAAATTTATGAAATGAGTAATTATTCCTTCAACGTCCACAGGTCAATACAAAGAGATCGTTCTGCTCACAAAATCCGGTGGAGGTGGTGGGGGTGGTGGAGGTGGAGGAGGTGGAGGCTGTTGTGGCCCATCAGACAGTTATGGTGCGCCACCTTCGAACAGTTACGGCCCTCCATCAGGGGGAGGTGGTTACGGTGGAGGTGGTGGAGGTGGTGGAGGTGGTGGCGGCGGTTATGGAGGTGGCTGGGGTCGCAGCTTTGGTAGACGATTCATAACTTCGAAATATGACAGTAACAATCGTACTGTCAACAACCCAACAAACTCGTCCCTCGTAATAGAAAAGTCTGCCAATACAATTGACAATCGTAACTATAGGAATAGTCCTTCAATGAATTCCAGTTTAACCTCCACGATTTTAAACTCCAGTCACTATAACGAGCAGAGATATTTGAATAATAATAGTAGGATCGTGGGAAAAAATCCCATTATGGAGCCTCTACTTCATTCAGGGTCTAATAGCTACGTCATCGATAACGATCCATATCAGAATGCAGCTTCTCAGGAGTATAATACCAATTCAAGTCTAGCTGGTGACCACGCGAACAGCGTCAATCGTGTTGCTTCTGCGAACTATATTGCAAATAATTACGCGTTGAACGCAGGCATGCCGGTTTACGCGGACGAATGGAAAGCTTCCGTAGGAAAAGTCTCTCCTCTAAACACGAAGAAGGATGTGCGTAATAGTGCCAGCCATTTGGAGCCCAACGACACTTCTTTGCGTGGTATTTGAAGTTACTTCGGAGAACCTAGTGGTGTACCAGTTTGAAATAAATTTCGTATTGAAAATAAAAATGGAGCGGTTTGCATTTTTGTTTAGTGTATTTATCCTATCGGTAAATCGAAGGTATGAGTTGGAATTAATTCAGTCCATCTAATATATTTAGAGTAGCTGTTAAAGTTATTGCGAAATGTATCATACAAGAAATATTCGACCAAATTGTACAACATGGTACAAAGTATATAATACACCTTGGTGTTTATGTATTTAGTGGAAACGGAGGAATCCCTGGCGTTATTCATAATTTGTATCTCTGTTCTTAAAGATCTCGGCGCAAAGCAGTGGCGCAATCTTTCGAACAATCGTCCAACGCTGTTCGCAGGTAAATGTACCTGCGGTGCAGAATCAGACGAGATATAGAATAGACCTAACATCTTATGGGACTTGGTATCACCACAGACGAGATATAAGAATAGACCTAACATGCAATGTAATTATCTGTCCCATGCTTCGAGAACGTCAGAAGCCCCCTTACCACTTTAGTGTCAATACCCGACGTTACCGATAAAACGAATTCTGAGTATTATTAGCACAAATGAAGTGTTATATATTCCATTCATATTGAGTGTATCTATATGATTTCACGGGAATAAAAATATCCGAAATTTTATTATAAGCATTATATAAAGCAAAGGTATATGTACGACGAATATCGGAGTTGTCAGAAATTGTTCCAAGGAACAACTACACATGAAATGTTAATTGATAGAAATCTAACCGACGCAATTCCACTGCCTAACAACCACACACACAAGTGGAAAATACGTCGTGCACGGTAAATTAACGCATTACCAGTCGCATATACATGTTATTGTTATTATATATGAAATTAAATAATCGTTGCCCGCTGCTCTCGCCCAATCAAGTAGCACCTGGGCACGTGAAAGGGTTTGAACAACGAACACGGAATAATTATCCTGAAAATCCTGACTAAAACAATTATTAGTTTCTGCTCTTCTAACGGTCTAATATGTTCTCATTGGTTCTCACTTCGTTTGCAACAACCATCACTCAACTTTGTATTAACAAAATGTCTTCTTATACATGATCTCTAATATAATGTGTGTATGGAACACTTTCTTTTAATGCAAAGTATCAAATTTTTCAATCATGCAAAATATGAAATTAGATCAAGCTATTCAATGATATTCTCATTGGATACCATTTTATATTATCATTGTGTGATTATATTGGTTTGTACAAAGAGGAAGTCTGAGGTTGTCACATTCCTCCACTAACATTTCATTCATCATATATGTATTCAATATATTCTAGCCTACAGAGATTCATGTATACAATGCACTGAAGAATACATATTGAGTATTAAGAGTATTAATATTGCTTTATCCAATTATAAAATGTTTATTAATTGTATCAGTACTAGAAAATGCTATGTATAAGAAGACCCTACCCTAGCTAAGAAATACAATTGATCAATATTACTACTCGAAGGTATGATAGCATACCCATGTTCACTGTACTAGCCAAATTTAGCATATATACAACCAGTTGCCCGTGCCATGTTGGACTAATTGTCCTATGACATGATTAGGCATTGGAGGAATAAAAAAGGTATGCAAAGACTCACCCGATGATAGAAGGGTCTATAGTCATTGCTGGTGGAACTTCACAGTAGGATGTCCGTTTAAGTGTTTGACTAAAAACAAAAAGACAAGACAAATTTGTTATACTCAATATTATTATTACTGATAAATGTTACATGCTCATTATTTAGTTTATGATGTTTATGTATTATGTTGTAGCATAATACATAACTATGCTGTAAGCATGTTTGCTTTTTATTTTATCCACATCCTGCTTTTGTACATATTCAGAAAATCCTTACAAGTACCAAAATTGCATTAGTTACGCATACTTTGATACAAAGCATGATAAACTATACAGCTTGTATTAATCAAATTTCTATCCGAAAAAATTTATATCCAATTTCAATGTCTCGAAGTATTGTCATTTAAATTTTTTAACATTCAAGGAAGCCATTTTGAATGCTTCAATTAAATAAATGAATTGAAAAAATTCTCATGTGATCTTAAAACAAACCACAAGATCGCGACTATTTTACTTACGGTCAAAAACAATATAAAAATATATAATGAAGTGTCACTTTTTTGTTATAATGAATGTTATAATAAATGTTATAATAACTTACCAGAGTTCACCAATTTCCCGCCGAATTCCGTTTGAAGGGACTCAACGATACTCAGGACGGTAGTGCATACTTCCAAGCCGAAACTCTGAAACAGAAAATATACATGTATTTTAACTAAATACACAACGTTAAGAATAGTTACGTTAGAAATGAACAATTATTGAACTCATGGTGTGTCGCAAAGATTACAAATTGAGTCAGAAATACGTAAACATTATATTAATTGGTACACAGTGAAACCGAAAAGTAATCGAATTAATTTGGGATTATTTAGTCTATATTAAATAAATATTGAAGGACAGTAACGATAGAGAGCTAATGAAGGTACTAGTAATCAATATATATGAATAAAGATGAAAAATAAATATCAAACATTCACTTTAGCACGAGCAAACGGCTTCTACGTCTTAGTGCGTCACTTCTCCGAGACGAATGACACTTCGGTTACACTCGGCCGGTCTCGAGCAGTTCATTCGGCTATCTTCGGGTGATTGCGAGTACCTGATTGGTCAGGTCAGAGCGTAGGTTCCCGCCTAATCGAGTTGGCGGGAAAAAATGTGTGCACGACTCCAGTTTAAAAGCCGAATGTAACACTTAACAAACTCGTTGACGAATACTTAACGATATGAAATGAATAATAAATAACGGTCTTAGGAATTTATACTGGAGAGTTAAATCTTTAAAAGGAACATGTCGTTTAAACAAATTAGTTAAAAATGATATTTATTTGGGGAATATGAATATCATAAATAAACGAGAGCGGGAGAGCGAGCCGCCGGTATCAGTGCTCTCCGTCTGTGTCGACGCGTACCGAACAATGCCGAAGATGGTCGGAGCGGGCGAACGGGAGAGAGCGAGAGCGGTAGAGCGAGCCGCGGTATCGGTGCTCTCCGTCGGTGTTGACAGGTGCCGAGGAATTTCGGAGGTCTATGGGGGGAGGTGTGCGAGCGAGAGAGTACGGTAAAGCGTGCCGCGGTATCGGTGCTCTCTGTCGGTCCAACACGCCGTTGCGTCACACAGTTTATTGACCTAGCCGTGTACGCTGTCTACCAAGGCTGTACCTAGCCGTACCATCTGGTGTTTGGGTCGTTCAAGGAGGAAGGTCGTTCAAGCCGGCAAAAACAATTCAACACGAACAAACCTGCGTACGCCCAATACATAACGGCGTTAGCTTCCTCACTTTCTCGTGAGCCGTCGCGGAGGGTGGGCGCGCGTCTCATACTCGTCCTTTCTCTTGTTACTAACCCATTGTTTGTTGCAGGCATTCGACAACCATCAATTTATTTACTGTGCATATTATTAATTTATTTACTGTGCATATTATTAATCTATTTACTGTGCATATTGTTGTGTCCCCTCTCTTGTTACTAATCCCTTGTATGTTACAGATGTTCGAGAACCATTGGCTTCGATATTTATTTTCTTATTTACTGTGATTTATTTACTGTGCATATTATGTATTCTATGTGTATTGTATAATGAAAAATATTTTTCCAAACAGTTATTCCATCGAAAGAAGACATCGATCAACGTCTACATCTTCAAAGCGTGCGTCTACCACTGCGTTAAGTTACTGTAAGTTAAACTTAAATCATAATTCGATATTCATTGTTATATTCATATTCATCATCACATCGTTTATTATTAATTTTAGTCTATCTATTAATAGACTTAAATTGTGATCAGCCATTGTGCATACCAAGTTATTATTAATTCATTTTGCTCGTTGATTTCTCTACACAGACTTGGGGTATGGGCAGTGGGTCTGTACCTATTATGGTACGGGCAGTGGGCCTGTGCACTAAGACTGTTTGCCGATCCCTCTGGTTTCTATTGAGAAGCCAGATATCGGACGTGTTTAGTCTTTGCCTGGTAAGTAGGATTTGGAGTAAAGGCTCGTGCGCGCCTGGGTACAACGTACCCGCCTACGGAGTAGTCGGGAGTCTGCTCCGTAAAAGGACTCTGTTTTACAGGGGATCTCGCTTGCACTACCATACTTGGTCATGACCTGTGCTCGGGTCTGGTACGTAGGTGACCAGCCCAAAGGGCCTGGAAAGTGAGAGATGGATTCGGGTTTGCGAGGTTGCGCCCGTCTTTCCTATTTTCTTAAACCAGGTTCTGGCAACACTTTCATCGCGATACTTGTTCATACTGTAGTTTAACGTGGTTCATCGTAGAATTAATTTTTGGCTTGGTATATTAGGTGCGTAAACGAAATGATCGATGGAACTTTTTCCATTCCGTCTATCTCTTTCGTTTGAGTATTAGCGACTACATTGCGTTAAATTTGTTATTTCGTATTACTAGCATTAATTCGTATTAATTAGAATATTAAGATAATATTAGTTCTAAGCTGAAGAACGAAGACAACCGACGAGGGAACTTAGTTTTTTATAGGTTTAGGCTCAAGAAAGAAGTCATCCGCCGAGGGATTTTAGTATCGGTAGTATTATATAGTTAAGATTTAAGTAATTTATAAGGTTTATTGTGAAAGGTGGGTAGATGTAGAACTTGTGATTCCATCTACTTGCCTTGGGCCTCCACTCGCAGCAACCTCCTCGTGGTGAGGCCTGGGCAATCGGTATCGTCATCGGTAAAGTACTGTAAACTGAAGACAATATCGAGCCAATGGCTGCGAACTTCGAATCTATCTCATAAAACCACGTTCTATATTACATCGAACTAGGATTATTTTAGAAATCGATATGAGATTCAGTGTTCTAAAAATGTCTAGTACTTTGAATGTTATAGAAAATTATTTAGTGGATCTTGTAATGAAGCTTTACAAATGAATAATTTGTATTTTATCATAAATTATTAAACAACAACCCCGTCTTAGTATTTATGAGAAATATGAAATTTTATTATTTTATTTAAATGATTTTAATTACGTTTTGTGCGTAAGTTCAGAACAGAACTGCCCTAGATGTGTGGCACGAGAAGATTTTCGAATTTGTATTTTCATAAACGAAGTTAGAAACTAGTACTTGTGAGAACGGGCATCATTTTTCTTCGTCACGCATTAAATTCGAAGTTTAAAGAACGTAGAATAATACTCTCTAACGGCTGGGAACCAGTAATTACAAGAACATTGTTAAAATAATATTTATTTGGAACGGTTGACACTGCATCTCGTCATGCGTAACCCGTTTAGTTCACTTTAGACAGCTCTTACACCATTATACGGACAGCTTTCGTTTAGATAAAGCACTCAATTTGTAGCTGAAAGTACTTAGATTAATCCACTGTGATTGATAATAACAATAAACGACCAGAACACTGTTAAAATCGCATTTAATCGCAGAGAACCACTATTTTTTGATAATAGTTGTATCACGCAATTAAATGCGATTTTAACAGTGTTCTGGTCGTTTATTGCTATTTTCAATGACAGGAGATTAATTTACGTTCTTTTAGCTTCAAACTGAATGCTTGCTCAAGACGTAACTTGTCCATAGAACGTTGGAAGAGCTATTTAAAGTGAACTAAACGGGGTACGCATCGCGAGATAGTGTCAACCGTTGCAAACAATTGAGATTTTAACAATGTTCTTGTAATTCCTGGTTCCCAGCCGTTAGAGAGTGTTATTCTACGTTCTTTAAACTTCAAATTTAATGCGTGATGAAGAAAAATAATGTCTGTTCAACGGTGTAAATGTAATCGAAATCGGTCGCAAATAGGGTTGCCGCCCTATAAGGGGCTACGGCAATACAGGCATAACTACTTCTACTATTCAGGGGTTCTGCACTATTAGGTCCATGCATTCAGTCCTGTGGGACAATTTGAGACTAATGACGTTCATTTTAAGCGCTTAATTACTCAGATATTCGTAATTTTCCATCGCTAGAAATTTTCACTCTCCTGTCGGTATTATTTGGCTAGCAGTTTGAGCGAATTGCCACGCGTGTCGCCACCGGTCAAAAAAATAGTGGTACTCCGCGATTAAATGCAATTTTAACAGTGTTCTGGTCGTTAATTGTTATTATGAATAATAGCGGATTAATCTACGTACTTTCAGCTACAAATGGAGTGCTTTATCTAAACGAAAGCTGTCCGTATAACGGTGTAAGAGCTGTCCAAAGTGAACTAACCGGGGTACGCATGACGAGATACAGTGTCTACCGTTGGCAATAAATGTGATTTTAACAGTGTTCTGGTCGTTTATTGTTATTGCCACTGATAGGAGATTAATCTACATTCTTTCAGCTACAAGTAGTGTGCTTGGTCAAAGCAAATGCTGTCCATATACGGTCGTGAGACCTGTCCAAATATGAAGTAAACATGGAGTGGTTGACGTGGCCCTGTGGCTTCACCCATGTTTCGGGGTTCTATGACCCCACGATCTCACCACGCATGGTCACTGGCGCCTCCATCGGGGGTTCTATGACCCCGCGTCTCACCGCACGGAGTCTCTGGCTTACTACAAAAACTATCTACTGTCTACCTCTTTTAAACTTGGACTGTAGGAGTATCTGCAGAAACTGCCATGGTTGCTGGGGATATTATCTAATTTGTTCACGGGAACACGGACAAGCGTCAGTCTCAATTCAACAGTTGCACGAGCAACATTAGACCGAGCTAGAGAATTGTACGAGCAACAACTGTGCACTGATGCAAGCCATTTCACTACCGTTCATTGTCCCGAATCCACATGTAATAACAACAGATTTAATCCGGCAGAGGACTATTGCAAATTATTACGCACGTCTATCGTATGCCACCGGCAATGAAAATTCCGGCATCATACTTATGAAATCTTTATGAATCTTTGAACACGGTACGGAAGATTTGCAAGTTACAGAGGAGGGAATTATTTGCGGCATATAAGTTACAATATTTCGTGAATCTATGGGAGAACTAATAAGGGTTTTACAAATTTTCGATGAACCTTAACTTTGAACTCGTGAAATTGAACTCATGGCTACCGACTGGGGAGCGTCCAGTTGAAGAACACCACTACTAGGCTTCCAAGGCCATCGACCGACTTGCCACGATTAAGTTCAGGGTCGTTATAAGCACGTATCCTTCGAATATTTTACACATTGAGATTTCATTTCTGATTCACCGGATACCATTCGGAACAGACGGGAACTCGTGCTTCATCGCAAAGACACTAATTGCTTCCTGGGTGTCGAGTGGTTCCATCGCTATGAATTCTGTATTATAGTGCTTCTTGATCTTCAAAACCATAGAAAAATAAAGATTCCAATGAACTTTAGTACTATTTATGTACTATCACTAACATATTAACACTTTACTGATCGGTACCTTAGTCTTTTAAATTCCAATGCTCATTGATATGAAGCCTATTCATTTAAAGAAGAAATTGTCACGTTATTATATTAGAGTTCTTGCTATTTCTCATGAATATAATTTGTTACTATAATTAAACCGTTTAATAAGAGATTCTAGATCTACTAAATCTATTACACAGCAACCGGTAGGTAATGTGCTAACGCTAGAACTACCAAAACAATCGAAATGAGTAACTATATTCTATTATCGATACTTAAAATCGTACAGCAATGAAATTTCGATAAATTTAAACGAGTCGATTAATAAATTTCTATATTTTTAAAAGTTTCTTATGTTTATCAATCCAACATAAAAGAATACACCTTTATCATCGGTTAGTTCTAGTGTCGTACAGTAAATCCTCAATGAGTGTTATAAGGTTCCTCGGCGTTGACAAGTAATTCCCAGGTGTAACGTTGACTTTCGAATGAGGTTTAGCACAGTAATAGAGGTTCCTATTCTGATGCCAATGATATTTCTTTCAGTCGCATATGGCCATTGTTTTCTGAAATATTTCATGTTCAACACACATCAAGGATATAGTGTAATGCCTAGTATGGCAAACAATGTTCTCTGCAATTTTGTTTTTCTCGTACATTACCGTTCGAAACTACCAATTTACATAAACATCCGCTGTCTTAACGATGACCGTAATATACGAGCAGGTGACACTGTCGTACGAATGGATCGCGTACGCACATCTTAATTGAGTGCCGTAACTGTATACACGTCGGAATTAAGTCACACGTCGAAATGTGTGCCTCACTGTACGTCTTAGAATCGACCCTGCACAATAGCTTGACCCACATCGTTGCCGGGACATAGCTACTTGATACTCATGGCGCATAGAATTTTCGGAGACAACGCGATCTGATTTGAAAGGAATAACGGCAGTCCGATTTTTCAAGCAGGACGACCGGACAAGTCTTGCTTCCAACTGCTCGTACAACTTTTCTTCCTTCATGCAAATCCATCCGTCACGAACATCTTCGAGCATTGATACCCTCGAGACGACAGGAACGTTTCGGAAATTATTCACGCTTAAATCCTTAATTATTCAAAAATGTTCTTAAGAGGTTATGCTAGTGCGACGGTTTCAGAATATCGGATTTTTCTTTTTTGCAATTAGAAAAGAGAAACATTTCTCTTTTTATGCTCTAAAACAGTGCTTGAAACTTTGATCGCGTTTTTCTTAAACAACTCTTTTTTTCTTAACTTCAATAACTTAAAAACTAATTGATCGATTTAGTTCAAACTTGGCATATCTGTTCGTCAGGTGTGTCATTTTAGCTCGTTCCACGAGTTTGACGATATATTAAAAATTACAAATTTTGCGGGTTAAAAAACCAGCCGTTTTTATGCAAGCAAATTAAACCTTTTGATTGGGAAGACGCCGACCTTTTATTCCTCAAATTTTTAAAATTATTCTGGTACGAGCTATAGCAACACACATACAAACTAAAAAAATATTTGTTATTTTATTTCACACAACCACAAGAGTCTATACTATGACCGCCATGAAAAGGAAATTTCGTTAAGATGCTTTCATAAACGAATTGTAACTTCGAAAAAATACATTGTTTTTACTTTATAAAAATATAGCATACTTCACAAATATCATTTAATAAATATATATATTATTCAAATTAATAACCTCAACAGTTTTTCTTTAAAAAATTCCCAAAAATTGCCTTATTATACGGCCGTCACACTAGCATAGCCCCTTAAGTTTGCGAAATGTCGAAGGAAATTCTTACTGATCCTGTCGTTTAACAATAAGAAGAATCATCTTACGTAACCAGTGTTCAGTTTCGAACCGATAAAATTCCATGGAAATCGAGTTCCCGCGTTCCACGACCGTGTCAAAGGCCTAATCGGCCAGGTTGACGAACGGATCCATCGGTCGGCGGTGGAACGGTCGCGGGGGCGGTCTAGGAAAATCGGTGAAAGTTTTCGTGTCGCTGAACAAAAGTGGGCTTCGCCTGGCGTGCCAGAAATAGGCAGAACGTGTCACGCCACGGGATTCGCGAATCGGTTCACTTTCAAACGCGCGTAGCACGCGCCGCGACCTGATCCTTCGGTCGCCATTTACGTTGACGTAATGGAAATTACCGTGGTGTTTTTTTATAATTTTTTTCTTCTTTAACCCCTTGCCTTGTAACATCGAGTCAGACACGTGATGACGATTTCAAAGTGGATTTAATAAACATGTATGCTATTCATTTTCTTTGAGTCCAAATGAAATTCTGTTTCGTTGGTATTAATGTTTAAGATTTCGAGTAAATGATGCACTTGTTCTGAGAATAAAATTTTACTTTTGTATCTGGGAAATTATTAACGATAAAGTAATGCTTGAAAGTAAAAAAAAATCGTAAGGCAAGGGGTTAATATCAGGACGAAAGCGGGAAACTGGTAGGAATGTAGAGCGATGACACCGTATATTTGCATTATTTCGCGAAACGAAGAGACCACGATGAGTTAATGACCGGGGGAAACTGTGCCTTCCGTGCACGCGACCATTTTTCCGTCGCTAATGCGGGTGTAATGACAGTATAGGGGCAACTATCACTTGGTAATCAATGACTTAGTTTCAATTATTGTTAAACACTTTCCGTTTGTTCCTGTTTTTTATTGTTCCGGATAATTTTGGTTAATAGCTGTTTATATGGTAACCTGCTAACTTACAATTAGTGACAATATTTCGAACGCTTCTGGACGATCGACAGTACGAACCTTCTTTAAATGACATCTAAACATTAGAAAAACTGTGTTACTGTGGCTACTAGTACCATTATTCATCGTGAACAAATACATCGTTTATAGAAAAAGAAGGTAAAAGAATAAAAAATATTTGTATAAAAATTGGAAAAGCATCTATCAACTCTGTATGAATTTTTTTCTTCGACTGTCTCTAACGTTAAATAATCGTAAAATGACTATTATTTCTTGAATTTTTGAACGTAAGTTTTTGTACAAGATACCAAAAAAAATGCAGTTAGACAATCCTGATCGTGTATAGTGTAGTATCCCTTAAAGTTATTCGATCGAATTCCAAAGGGAATAAATATAATATTGAACGTTATCGAAGTGTTTGTTATATCTACAATGTTCGATCATCGAACTGTGCCAGAATTGCATGAAACCTGCGGGTACAGTCAACCAAACTGTTCCTTATTTTATTGGTAAAATCCCTTTCTTTATATGTTCTCTTTTACACGCGTGATTTTACGGCTTCTTCCTCCGTTCAGAAAATCTGTGTCAAACTCATTTGCTCCCGCCTCGACTGGCTTCAGCCACTTTATGGACGATCCAAACTATTACCTCGGACCTCTGATTCCTTGGTTTCTTGGCTTATTAATCGGGGAATACGAGTTGACTCGTCGTTTACAGTTCAATATATTTCAATATATACAGAGCAACGTGAGATTCTACATACAAAAATGAATCCTAAAAAAAGGGTAGAATAAAATTCTTTCGTTTAATACCTCATTTTCCAGAAGATTGCATTTCTACTTCCTATCCACGAAGGCACTCGTTTCAAATAAATTTCCAAGGTCGATTCTCTCGAGAACGAAGTCTCAAAAAGAAAAATTCCCAAATGTACTGACCCATTTATTCCCACTATCTAACGCAAACCTCCACCTATAAGGAAGATACAGTTCAATTAACTAGTTTTAGAACCATTATATTTTTAAAGATTCCTTTGGAATAATAAAATAAAATCATGATGGAACATCGATTTCACTGATAATAATTCTCAAAACTTAAAGCCTGTTTCTCTTTCATTTCGATCACTACTACAAATCCATTGAGAACTGACCCAAACCTACCCACTCTCCCCTAAACATTCCAATATCGGTAACACAGGTATTGTGTCCGGACACTTATGGGAAGTTGGCTCAAGTACGTGACAATCAACGGGTATCTTTTTCCTCGCCGAATATGTAACGCGTCCCAGTTGCTTGGTTCACTTCGGGGACGTGCAAACCAGTTTTCCGATGCAACCGCGCCACTTGCATTACTGTGTGCGTCTCGGTTCGAACCACCGCCTTTTTCGACTACCGATTCCGCCGAGCACAGAGGGACGACGAAATCGACGGGTTTTCGGTAACCTTCGACGTGTAAACCTGACACAGATCGTTCGCCTACTTCGTAGACATTCGGATTTCTCTTTTTTGTTTACATCCACCTGCCTAACCGTACCTCGGCACAAGATTGTTTAACACCGAGACTCGTTAACGCTTAATAATTTCTGGCCGGACAGGCATTATCTTCTATTAACACGGATACGTTGCTCGATGTGGAAACACGGGAATTTAAATGTGTCGCCGATCGAGCGCTCGATAATCAATTCTCTATCTGCGCGTGAGAATCTATTCGACTGGACAGAAATTTCCATAGGGAATTCCAGCGGAATTAGACGGTTCAAGGTTCCCCGAACAGGTGAACGTCGTGTTTATCTCTGATTCCAGGACGATAGAGGTACGATTATGGGTATCTAACGGAATCACATCGATGCGATCTAATTACTCTATTTTTAATAATAACGAAACTATTCGGGTTTAGTAAGAATTATTCGGGTTAATGGCAACGGAGGATATGAGTCTTATTATCTAGCGTACTTGCAAATTTGAAATTTACGATTTAAGATTCGTTTTGGAAGAAAATTTCCAGGGGTTTTGGTGTAAAAATGCAGATGAGGTGCACGTTCTGGGACCATTTTTGAGTTAACTAATCGCGAGAAATAATTCATTTTCCTGGAAGAAATGTTGGGGCCTTAAAAAGTAAAAAATAAATTTACAAAAATTATTTAAATAGGTTGCTGTAAAACAATATTTTCGACTTCAAAATAACAAGGTACAACAGGTATGTATATTAGTGACATAATTTGACATGAATCTGAAGATTCATCGATCACACGTGCTTCTAAATAAGGATATTAATAAGGTTCAATAGCAAGACTTAGCAACGATTAATAAAGCTTCTAAATAAAATGTACCGTGTCTGGCCATTGCTTACTATTTCTACTTGTAGTAAATATTAGTCGTTTTTGGTCCAATAATTGTACCATGATTGTTTTGCAAACAGTTCACTGACAGCGGTTACTAATAATGGCGTAAGTGGAAACAACCAGTGATGAACAGACACGCGAGCGAAATGGAGCTCAACCATGCGTGTACACATTGTGCGTTCATCACCTATTTAATCAAAACCGAAGCGTAACACGGTTATAATTTATTCTACACTCTCGACACATTATTTCACTTATTAAAATAAATATTTTTCTTGAATTCAAGATCACGCAATATAGCCGCTGATAATTGGAACTTGTTAAATTACCATTGTGAATTGAATAAGAATAATGGTTTAATTTAATGGTTTTATTCAACGAAATGCAAAGCCTAAATATTTCCCTTCAACCCTGCGGTTTTATTCATTTATTCTTTGAGTCTGTATCCTTCGAATAAAATTATTTCAAACTTTGAAATATTTTATTCTCATAGAATGGGAAATATACAGAAAGTAGACATAAAATTCAAGTACATTGGATACGAAAAACAAATATTTAAAAACATAATACCTACTGAAATATAATCTTAGGCCCAAACGTACTAAAAACAAATATTCAAAAACACAATACCTTCCTGAAATATAATCTTCATTTCAAGACAAGTGGGGTTAAATCAAAGCCTTGCAAAATGTCCCCAGAACGTTGGAACTCTCGCAAGCATTCGTAGAAATGACGATGGCGAATCGAATAAGAACAATGATTTAATTTATATCGAGACGGCCAATCTCCGTACGTCGATGATTCTAGGCTGTTTTAGAACGTATCGCGCCTCTTGTTCCTCCATGGGTATCGAGGGCCCGCGGTAAAAAAGAGAAATGCCCGGGGACGATGGGATGCACACCGAAGGTGGCTCTTCGCGCATGAAATTTCGTTTCCGTGAACGACCGGCTACACACGCAAGGATCGGCTTTTCGGCGTTCGCCGCGGTGAGCCGGTTGCGGGCCTCAACCTACCTGCCTATCCACCGGTCAGAGTCGATAGTAGGTCAATAGAATTCATCCGAACGGGCCACGCGATCGACCGCTCGCAGTTCCCCCCGTCGACCCGCCCGTTTCTTCCGGGAGAATCTGTCGTCGACGGGGGAACATTGTTCGCGATGACGTTCGACCTTGGCCACTCGCTCTGTTCTCATTGCACTAAACGGCCAGTGATTATTATTTCCTTGTGGGGCCTTGCCATTGCGAAGCCCTAAAAAATTGTCATTCTTTCGGAATGTTTTTATTCAACAAACGAAATGTTTAAGATAAATGATGAGTTGTCTATTCATTAACATAGTTATTGAGAGTATAAGAAATTTGCTTATTAAATTTTACGAGTTAATTTTGGTATATTTATATATTGTACTAAAGTAAGCGCCTTGAAGAAATTATGTAGTGGCGTTGGTGATGCAGGGAGATGGAATTTTCAGAATCGAAATTCCATAAGTTGTAGTTCCATAAGAGTTAGACTCCTCTAAGAGCTATAATTCCATAACAGTTGTAATTCCATACGAGTTACAATTCTATAAGAGTTACAATTCCACAAGAGTTACAATTTCACAAGAGTTACAACTTCACAACAGTTATAATTTCACGAGTGTTATACTCCTCTAAGAGCTATAATTCCATAAGAGTTATAATTCCATAAGAGTTGTACTTCCATACGAGTTGTAATTCTATAAGGGTTCTAATTTCTTAAGAGTTCTAATTCCATAAGAGTTACAATTCCGTAAGATTTACAATTCCATAAGAGTTACAATTCCATAAGAGTTGTAATTCCATAAGAGTTATAATTCCATACGAGTTGTAATTCTATAAGAGTTCTAATTTCATAAGATTTACAATTCCATAAGAGTTACAATTTCACAAGAGTTTCTATCAGTGAGTTTATATTCCCTTTCCCACAAGGTCCCAAATTGCAATAACGAGAACAAACACAGATTTAAATATACAGTAAAGATCTACTCAATCTTGCGAAGTATCACGGAATCATGCAATCGCGGTGTCATCGACCCATACGGAAGAGGCCAATTTTAAGGACGAATTTTGCCGATCGCGAAACGACACTGAAACCATTTCTCCCCGTTTGTTTAGCAAGACCATCGAGAGGAATCGAGGCCCGGAGCCACGAGATAACGTCTTATCGTTCGTTCGGAGCGAATGTAGGTTACCGGTGTAACGCCATGGAGCCGCCACGCCGTGTAATGAGAACACGTTCACCAACGATCTATTAGTGAAAACCCCGAGGCGTGGATGTCCGAGAATTCGTAGCTGAACAAAGTTTCCGACGCTCCTAACAACTTCCTCTTTTCAGGAGTGTATGCACAAAAGGACAGAATCTAGCAGACGCACGGGAATTATTAGATCACTTTACGAAATTTTGAAAAAGTTATCTTATAACGTAGATTTTCATGCAAAGGGTATTTATGTTATATACATACATGCAAGTGTGTTAGAAATTTGGAAAGTAATGTTACGTTAATGGAGACTGTAATTGCTTCATTAGGTTGCTAAATATCTACGGAGATTTCTTGGAAGGTAGGTTTAACAATTGAAATAAAGTTCCGAGGATTATACATGTGGTTAAAATTGAACGTTTACCAGGTTCGTTGTCCTTTTGTGTACAGTACCGTTCAAAAGTATTCGAACGCCTGAATTGGTTTAGTAAAACACAAAGAACTTTCTATTTGTTATACCATCCGTCGTTTTTTTCTTGATGATATTCCACACAGACTTGTTTGCAATATCACCGATCGATTAGCCTTAACCACGAACACACACTGTCGAACCGTTTTCAATTGAAATCACTGCAAGCTTCTATATTTTCAGCACGTTAGAGGGAATGTTGTTTCGCCAAGGGACGAACAAGGAATGATTAAGACAAAGGTGAATTTTGTGTTTATAGGCCTCGTGGTGGGGACGTGGTTCCAAAGAAACAAACCGAAAATATTCCTCTGGTACATTATGGTTAGCGAGCAGGTATACGAAATTAGCGGGAAAATAAATTTATTTCGTAATGGTCAAAGGATGGTCTATTAGTGGCATGTTAATATTCCTCTTTTATAACAAGCAGTTGACAAAAACGATGTTCCCTGTTCCCTAAATAATATATAACATTTCAAATGACGAAAAAAAATCCTATTAAACATGAGTGGAAAAATTGATATGTTCTAAATTATAAACAATTTTTTGTTTCGGTTATAGCGAGTGATTTTCTTCGTAAGAAAACTAATCAAAATTATAGGAAATCTCCTCTAACCAGGAGAAGAAGAAATGACAAAGTATTTCATTTTTTCAATACGGTACGATAGAGAAAGTTACTCGCTATAACCGAAACAAAAAATTGTTTATAACTTCGAACATATTAATTTTTCCACCCATGTACTAACTACCCCGAAAGTTATGAACCCTTTTTTCGTTCTGCTCTGTATATCTTAATATCAAAGTGGCCAGTCTTTGTACAAAAGATACAGAGACATAGTGTAAGAAAAATGACACAAAAATTTTAATTTTGTCTTGGTACAAACAAAATAAGAGAATAAAAAGAGAACTCTTCGAGAAGTGAGATGAATCAATACGATTTTAAAATTGATTTTAAAATTGATTTCAAAATTATCCACCGAATTGTCGTTTCTGATCCCTCGAGGCATCAGCGTTGCTCCAGATATGGATTCCAATTAGCCACGGTTCTTGGGGCATTCAAATCGCTGGAAGATCGGCCACTTGCTGTCGGCGAATCTCAGACCTCGCGACGTCTTTCACGACAATTAACCTCGATACAGAAAGTTACGACTAGATGAAGTTACTTAATATTCCGGGGCGGTAGTCTTCTTCTGCCCCGTTGTTCTCCGACGAATCGTTTCGAATTTCACTCTCGTGTTCCACTTCCTTGTTTTTTTTTCTCTCCCGTCTTCTTTTATCGCGAATTCAGAAATCGTTCGGACCGGATTCGTCGAAAGTCGACGACGACCTGTTTCCAAGATCACGGAAATTCCTGGATGTTTCACGTCTGTAATCGATCGACGATCGTGCTGGATCACTTGCAAGATCGTAACAGACCGGTTCGATGAGCTGCAAAACAGTCTTCCTATTCGTTGGTTCCACTCGAGACGGAAAGAGTGTTTCGTTTTATTTCTTTTTTAGAAACCATCCGCATCGCTGTAGATCGAAGATCCAGACTGAAGTATATATTATGGAGAGAAAAAGTTCAAATCGATGGCGTGACTAGTTTTCATGCAAGAAAGTTATTAACACGGTAATACTGGGAATCTCTGGAGACTTCAACGCGTGACAAGTAGCATCGCCTCGAAGATATTAAATGTGAGTCAAAACTACTCTCTCCTGTTTCTGCTTCTTTTGTTTTTATACTGTTATTTATGACGTACAGTAACCTCGGAAAGTATATTAATGATTAACCATAAATTAATGCAATACTTTGTTAAGATGCTGCTAAAATAAGTGATGGAGTAGCTGATGAATTTCCAGTAAATGAAAATAAAAACGACGTTCATCATTTCCCTAAATTCAAACAGTTTAGGGGGAGCATTAACTTTTCGAGGAGACTATATCGTATCCTTTATTTTCAAGATTGTTGATCTATCTCGATTAATCAATATTTATCTAACATTCTAGGTATTTTTGCATTATATTCTTCCTATACTTCCAATTAGATACAATAATTCTAACGTGGATATTCATGCAAATTCATATTTTAATGAGGATTAACTAGAGACCCACTTCGTCTAATGAAAATTTCACGAAGATTATCGCATACTTTAGTCAATCTCACATTCTTAAACAGTCGAAGATCCACAAACCTGTCTCGCCATCGCGTCTTTTCTTCAATTTCTCACCGAACCATTTACAACCATCATTCCTGAAACTTCTTACATGTATACACGGTCCTTGCACTAAAAATTCACCCTTTTACGAATCAAACTCTTGCAAATCAGACCCATGATTTCGCAAATTAAATTCAACCTTGTGCAATAAAAACGTGCGAAAAAAAAACATTTTAAAACATGGACCCAAACTACAATTTCAAACCACATTTTATAAAATTATCAGCCCAACAATCCCCAACCTAAATGTCTCTTGTGGTAATGTAATAAATTAAAAAATCCTTCGTTATAATAACTTCCGTAAAAACGACTATCACAAAGACTATCATGCATACTTCACAGTCAATCTCACCATCTCGAACCCAGGAACATCCACAGACCACTCGTTACATTCCAGCATCATCGTAAAAAAAGCCAAAGTCTGCGGTCGTAGAGTTTCCATCGCGCGATAACATATTCGTCCTCAAAGCCTCTCTGCAAACCGCATCGGTCTACACACGATCGCCTCGATCGAAACAAATCGGAAGCGAAACGTTATAAACTCTGTCGTCCAGGCAGGTTTTCCGTCCGCTTTCACCAGGATCGAAGCCAAACGGGGTTGCCGAAACGGACGGGTCACGGTGCATAGGAAGCCTCCAAAAATTCCCCGACGAACGCCGCAAAGCCACACGTTTTTCGACAGTGGCGTGCGTGTAAGCCAGCTGGCCGGTTGCAGTCGGCGAGGAGACGATAATGACCTTCCACGGAACCGCTCGCGGACGGAGTAGGAGGGCCTTTGACACACTTGACGCTCCAGGTGAATTGTAGCCGGGAACGGAGTACCTCGTTGGTTAGTTTTGAGCGGGAGATCGAGCGGAGCGCGTCTCTCGAGAGACAGAGAGAGAGAGAAAGAGAGAGAAGAAAGCCGGATGAGGACGTGAGCATGCGGACCAGCTGACGGAGAACGTCGGATGGGATCGGTTTTGGGAGTCCACGATCACACGGAACTGTGCCAGTTAGAATATTTAATATTGTCAAGTGATCGACAGACAATCGTTATAAATTATCGAGTCTTCGAGGTCAACGTCTATTTGGTGGGGACAGCAAACGGAAGCACCGGAACATCCACGTGGTCGAGTGTCAATTCGATAAACTTCGAAGTGCACCGTCGTGTCCCAGTGCTGGGTGAGTTGGTCTAGATCCGAAACGGATCTACGTTTTTAGGACACGTTCGTTAATTCTGGTATCTTGTGGATCGAGGAATCTTTGAGCTCCTGACTGGTGCGGAGAATCGTGAAGAGTGATTTGATATTTTGCTCGAAAATGTACGCGAGGATAGTGGTGTTTCTGGTGTGTTGTTCGATGGTGAACGCTGGAACTGGGTTCTTCAGCTTCAAGAGCCTGAAGTCGTACGCGAGGATCTTCAATGTGGATGGTATGTTGAAGAACGAGACCGGGAACGAACTGTGGAACGGGCTGTTCAGGGACTGCGATCAGTCTGTCACGTTCTCGTGTATACAGAAGAACGCTTATTCGTATTTGGACAATGTTTTCGTGGATCGGGAGAATATCACCGTGTTCGACGGTCTGACGTTGAAGAGGAACAGTTTGGATTACGGGACCTGCCGCAGGAAGGCGGACCAGGATTCGTCGGACGAGAATCTGGTCGAAGAGTCGGGCAAGGATCGATGTAACGAGAACAGTGAAGAGGAAGAAGGGAGAGGGATGGAGGACGAACAGTCACCCTTGGAGGAAGTGACAAACGCTGTAGGGAAGAAGGCGGTGAAATTCCTGGCGACCAGGGACTACGAAATCCAACTGCCTGAATTCTTCTTCGAGGGTGCAGCAGTGAAAATTAGCCCCAAAGAGGTCGACGAGAATGGCGCCCTTGTCAGGATAGATTTCGGTCAGCGTGGGTTGGAGAGTCAAGGCAGAATATTCAAGAAAATAAGTACGATGTTTTGTTGCACTAGTGATTCTTCATCATCCAGTTAGTCTATACTAACTAGAATTCTTCTTCTTTCAGGGAAGTTCATACAGAACAAACTGCTGACAAGCTTCCTAGCATTGCTGCTAATTATCAAGCTGATCAAACTCAAGTTTATGTTCATCATTCCGTTCCTCTTCGGGATTGGTACAGCGAAGAAGCTTTTCCTGAAGCTGTTGCTCTTCTTCATACCCGCCTTCGCGCACGTCTTCAAGCTCTGCTCTAGCTACTATTCCGCCCACTCCACGAAGTTCCACCATCATCATCATCAGGTACGTATCCAGAAAGCTGATAAGAAGTTCGTTCGAAAAATTCTATTAAACCTTCTTCCAGGTCGCCCACCATCATCATCACGTACCAGTCCCAGTCCCTATCCCGACCTACTACAACAACCACCATCATCACCATCACGAGGACGAGGATCTGGACACCTACGATTACGCTCATCCCCATATCCAATACAGAAAAGACATCGAGGAGCTAAAGGAATGGGGTATAGAGCCCTACGAGGAACCAGATGACCCAACCGTGCCCATTGGCGCCGGCACAGTTCCCATTCGTACTCCGCCAGGTGTGCTACCAGCACCGTTTCCAGGACAGGCCTATCCAGCAGCCTATGGCGTTCCACAATACGCGCCGAACGCTCAACCGATTCAACCCACGTTCCCTGAAAAACGACCTCTATCCGCGCACAACTTGGCCTACTCTGCCTACGTCGACAACAATCGTCGACCACTGCTGCAACCATCCAGCCCCACCGTCAACAATCATCCCATAGTCAACGTTCCTATGAACCCTAACAGCTTGAATGCACCAACGTTACCGATCACGAGCAACGTCAAAAGTCCGTACGGTGTTTTCGCCCAGAACACAAGACAAATTTCCGCGAAGGCCGGCCAAGCAGAGGCGAAACCAGTGACGACCCAACGACAGTCCCACGAGGACGAGTATTACGGGCCGATCGTGAACAGGCTCGAGGAGATCTTCAAGCAACTGAGATTCTTCGAGGAACCGTGCCGCGAGAGGCTCGTATGCAGCATGTACAAGAACCCGACCGTCTACTCGCCACACAGCAATCTCGTTTCGAACGAACTCTCCAGGTAAGGAAGACACGATCCGGTTGATCGTCCGGGATGGGGAATTATTTATCACCAAACCGTGGGATTTTATTCGTTGAATATTTGGGCACTTAAAGAGAATAGTTGAATTATCTTCAACGCTAGAACGATCAAAGCTGTTAAAACGTCTGGTTAGTTCACTCTTACGAGAATGATTGAAATATCGTAAGTAGACTGCGGATGTTTATGCATTTATATAGTATGAAAAAGTATAACCTTGAGGAAAAATTTTTTGTTTATCGGAGTATTTGCCCTTCCAACAAAATAATAGTTTTCTCCGACATTTATTTCTATCTTCAAATAGTACTAAACCCGGTCATGTTAGGTGGGACACCCTGTATAATTGAAGAAGTTCGTCAAACTATCAATTTCCATATATTTCAACAGGCTACTGCCTTTTACCAACATGATGAATTAAAAAAACAGGTTAATTGTCGGTAGTTCTAATATTAATCGTTATGTTAACAATTGAAATTATTCACTGTTAACTACTGTCTAAAATAACTCATTACATATTCGTTGTATCAAAAAACATTTCAACGAATATCGTAGCATTTTACGATACTTCTTTGTTATGTGAACATGACCTTCAGTTCCTTCAAGGTCAATGCATCTTGTTTTTTAATACCATCATGCTATAAGTCCTTGAATTCGTCATTCAAAGCCCAAGGTCACCTTGATACCTCAAACAAGAAATAAGATATAAAAAAATCAAATTGTGTCCATCCCACGAGTTCCTTAAAATGCTACAAAATTTATTTAAACATTTTCTGACGCAATCAATAGGTGACGAGTTATTTTAGATAGTATTTCTCATCGACTCATCCTGTGTATATTCATATAGTCGAATTTCCATCATCTGGGACATCGATCACAAAGAGAAAGTTGGCCACCGCCCCAAATCACACGAATCGGAACGTCGAATCGCGTTTCACGCGGGTCCAGTCTTTTTTTTTTTTCCATCTCTTCTGCCCCCGGCCATTCCCAGCCGGACAATAACGGCTGATCGCGAGAGATCCTAACCCAGGAACTTAGTAAATCGTTAGTTCCGCCAGGAAGTAACGCGATATCTCTCGCGAGACCGTTTAACGACGAGAAATACTTCGTCCTGTTAGCCGTGCGCTAAATGACGAGAGTGACACGAATATTGGTGAACGAACGAATCTGATGTAGGACCGTGTCAGATGGCTCGTTAACAAGTTTGTAAATTTTGCTGATTTTTAACAGGGACCCGCAGGAACTGAAAAAAGCTGGGACCGAGAGCTCGTCCAGTCAGAAGTTTCACAGATACCTGAACGCTGCCAGATTGGGTCAAGACGGTGGTGATTGCTTGAGAATGTACCCGTGTCACATAAACACCGAATAAACCTGATGAAAATTTTTGTCACCGGTTACAAGACGAAGGGTCGTCGCGATAAGCTGCGCGACCAGAAACCGGGCGTCGATGTCACTTGACCGGGCGTTGAGGTCTCTTAACCAGGCGTCGATGTCTCCGCTGAGACGACCGGCTTAAGTGGTCCACTCCGTTTGGACACGTAACGAAGCTGTCTACTCAGGAAGAACCGCGAGTGCTGAATTATTATACACCGAACACGACGATAAATGGGATTCCGTGGTGCTGAACGATTATAGACTGTTCATCTCTGTCAGAATCTTTGGGATCGCAAGTGAACTCGATTTCTCGTGTAGGAAAAATGTAGACGGAACGTTTGGTTTACGAAGATAAATGTGGTTTTTGAGAATGACTTGTTGGGAGGGAATGAAACACTGATATTGGAGATTATTTGTACACTTCGCAGAAGAATTTAGGAAAAATGGGACCAAGTTTAAATGGTTGTTACTCTGGAAAGAATGGTCATATCGATATTATTAAGGAATCCTTTGATAGTGTGTAATGTCTACTTTCATTTCATACGGGAAGTTTTTAAAGTTCGCAGAGGTGATCCCTTAATATTGTTTGCGAAGTGTATTATTTTTGACAGGATTTCTATAATTACAAAAATCAGCGTAGATGAGAAAAAATACAAAAAGGATATTCTATCGAATAATAAATTTTGTGGAAATGTAACATGATTTCTGGAAATTAATAGAGCGATCGGAAACTTTTATAGGGTATATTTGGTACGAACGAAATCCTTTTTATGTTCCTTGAGAGCGTATAGAACGTGCACTCGTGGAGATATACTGATTTTGTCCAGTGTATAGAATGTTAAATCGAATGAGAAGGAGAGAATATCTTTCTCTTCGATTTAATTCGAATGCCTTGTGTTATCGATATAATTTATTTAGGATATTTATTGTTGAATGTTAGTATACGTTATCGAACGATGGATTATCGACGGTGAATCCATGAAGCCCTAATTTTTGTTAACTGGATAGATTACTATTTTAGTTTCAGCTTTTGACTGAATTATTTGGAAATTGTATGGGCTTCGTGGATTCAAGTCTCGAGATTCTTTCGACGAATTGAATAGCATTTTCCGATAAAGTGTCAATTACTGTGTAACTTATTGACACCTTGTCGGAAAAATTATTTGAAACACGAATCCGATGCATCACCGCATTAGACGAGCATCAATTCCTGCAATAGGGTTCGTCGGTTCTGTAATGGACGTGATATACGCTGGATTTACGTGGCATTCGCATCTTTTCGTTCGTCTGAAACATTTGTTAACTAATTCTGTAAGTTACAAGTGTATATTTCATGTAGTAAAATTGAAAAATAAGTTACAGTTTGTTATGATGTTTCAACATCTTCGTAATATGTCGACAGCCAATTCATTTCTCATTGTATATTATTATAATATCTCAAGAAAGAAATGTAATGTTAAATATAAGAGTTTTCTTATTTATAATCATTATTTATTGTTACATTCTCGGGTGCCATACCCAGTTATTTGTTATATTTAACGATAGACCGTGTAATTGTAGAGAATGTTATTTATTGTACAGAGAAACGTTGCTTCGATAACACTACCTCGAAGTTTCTATGTATATTATTGTTTCGTACAGAATAAATGTAAAAACAGGAACTACGGTGACGTTACATATTTTTTTAATTAACCCTCGTACTCTGAATGCAGGGTCAGTTTTACCCATCTATGACTATTATCGTATTCCTTGTAGTAATATGCAAAAGTAATAAATGAACTTGAAAATATGTACAAAATTTTATGCATAATTTTTCCTTGAACAATGCGTAACAAGAGAAATTTTACTACGGGTCTAAGTGACCCTTCATTCGGCCTGTGCATCCGTCCCAGACAATTCGTCTTTATATATCATGCAACATTCAATTACAGTTTATGGAAAATTGTTCAAATAAAATAGAAAATCAATCCTGTGTGTTTCTTCTGCAGTAGTAAATAATACAACGAGTCAACGATAAGGTATACAACAAAATAGAATTTTTTTAATTACAGTACCCAAAAAGGTAACAAATTCTCAGACATACTGAACTGGATTAATAAATATAATGCAAGTACTCAAGAACTATTCAAATTCATCCGATTCCCGTGAATACTGTAAACCAGATAAAATCACAAGTCTATATTATCAACAGTCGAAGCATGGTGCTTCGCAGGTACGTGAAAACTGACTCTTCGTTGACTCAAAGTACACTTTAACTACCACCTACACCGACAGAATATAATCAGTGACACTTTATGCAAGCCGAAATTAAATTCCCGTTTCAAATCACTTTCTATCAAGTTTCCAACGGCTACTATTATTCCCCTTTCATAGACCATTCTTACTTTCATCTATTCTCCTCTCACGATCGTCGCGTGAACAATTTCACTTTACCACGATCGGTTTTCACACGACGATTCGTGTCCTACGAATCGCTCGATAAATCGACACCGGTCGAACGTCCCTCGTCAGGGTCGCGTGGACGACTGATCGAGAAAATCCTTCGACAAATCGTCGAGAGTGTCGGGAACCGGAAGCGGCCTGAACCGTGTGGATGTCGAAACGAAAATCCGGTCCGGAGGGACGGAGAGCCGTGAAAACATCGGCACCCTAGATAATGAAGGCTTTCTTCTTTCCTTCCAGCCCGGCCACACGTACCCTGATCAAAATTCATCGGCCGTACGTGGCTACCATCGGCTATAAAACCGCGTTGTCTTCGTTCGTACCGGCATTCGGTGTTTAGCCACGCAATTCGCTCGGTTCCCCGCCATGAAGTTCCTTGCTGTCGTTGCGTCTGTGGCCCTTCTGGCGGCCATCGTTGCCGCTGAGCAATCAGAGACCACAGCT
This sequence comes from Dufourea novaeangliae, assembly GCF_001272555.1. Classification (NCBI taxonomy): domain Eukaryota; kingdom Metazoa; phylum Arthropoda; class Insecta; order Hymenoptera; family Halictidae; genus Dufourea; species Dufourea novaeangliae. The sequence continues at coordinate 1,125,063 of NW_015374023.1, read as the reverse complement.
GAGGCCCTTCGAAATATTTATCACAGGTGAGACCGACAGATTCAACGATATCTTATTTATAACTCCATGCTTTCATTGAAACGAAAATATATTAAACAATGATAACAATAATGATATTACTTAAGGTTGAGGTTAGACGTCTCAATAAGTAGTGTTCCAATTTTCTGACAGGGACGTAACATAGTAGGGTAGCAAAGTAATCGAATCTTGTGTCGAGAGTGTTTGGAATGCCTGTGATTAAATAAGGACAGTAGAGAAGAAACCTACCATCCTGGTCGAGATGGAGGATTGGTGATTGGTATAAATTGTTTTTCTTGGTCCATCACCAACCCAATTCAACCTAAGCGCACTTTTGACCCCCTCGTCTACCCATACCCTATCCTCAACGTCACCTGACCAAGAACAAGGGATTAGAATACAGTTCTTATTATTGAGGCTTTCGGGTTTAAGCCGTGTTCCTGTGGAATTGTTTTCCCACCGTTTCGCAAGCATTCCAGCTAGCTTTATGATACTGGTATCAGTGTGTCTTCGATCCCCTTGCGAATCGTTGGGAAACAAATTCCACAAGGACACGGCTTACACCCGAAAGCCTCAACAATAAGAACTGTATGATATCGAGCAGTGAAAGCCTTAAATAAGGGATTAGAATGCTGAACAGAGAGGAGAATAATTAATTTCAACGTTACAGATGCGTGGACAACGAGTCGATGTTGTCCTGCGTGAAGCCGAAGGTTCTTGCCTACCTGAGCAACGCAGTCAAGCAAGACAGGATCGCCATCACGGAGGACCTAGCAGTGGTGAAGTCTCGTGACATGCCTGAGGACAGCATCGAAGAGTACTATCCCTCGCAGTACGACACCGTCGATCCAGCCAGACGAGAGCTTCTGAGGTCGATGATGTTGGAGAAGCTGGACGCTTACCTGTCCAGCCACCAGCTGGAGGCTAAACTCCCCGAAGCCATCGTAGGGTCAAATATCGTGCCCAGATCCCTCGTGGACACCATGCCGAGGAGTGTCGCTATTCCTCTGTCGGACTCATCGAACGGTCAAGGTAGGAGAGTTCTTCCAAAAGTTCATTCTTCGGAAATAGAAATATTACGATGATCGATAGACTGAAATTGATGAATCTGATGTATTCTCAGGCCGTGGATTCGTCAAGAAGGTCATGATACCGTTCCTCCTGGGTCTCAAGTTCAAGGCCACAGCCCTGGTACCGCTCGCCCTCGCTCTGATCGCCCTGAAGACCTGGAAAGCCCTCACCTTAGGTCTCCTGTCGATGGTCCTCAGCGGAGCGATGATGATTTTCAAACTTACCAAGCCTAAAGTCGCCTATGAGGTCGTCCACTATGGTCACCCACCTGTGGAACACCCTCCCCACTGGGACACAGCACCCCATGGACCCTACAGAGCTTACAGGAAGTAGGCTGAACGAAGATGACACCCGCCAACCCTCCCTACACCCTTTCTATTTAATATTTATTCGCGTTGTCGTATTTATAATAAAATTTCTTACCTGGTCTCACTGAAATTTTGTCTATCTTTCTAACCCCCTCTCCCTTCTTCCGCCAAAACGAACACGCGGCATAGCTTTCCCTTTTTATTATTTACCTACGCGACGAGAATCGGCCGAGGATCCGACCAGCGTGTGCTCGGAGATCGAGAAAGTTCGACGATCGACTTCGAGGATTCAACGGCCACGGAATAGGGGGAGGAATTGGGTCGATCGTTGTTTGGAATCTTCAAACGGTAAAAGTGGATCCTTCGATTCTACAATTTCCTTCGAAAGTCGCTGTCCCGACTCTGTCGAGAATTCGATACCGATTAGAATAAGTAAAATTCAGGAACCTGATTGATTCTAGAGGTGGTTTTTTTTTCATCGACCCGATGGTGTCAGAGGAAAAACGTGGAAAAGCGCAGACTGCAAGGTGCGACGCTGGGGAAATAGAGCTCTGGTAACGCGACCGAAGGCGACACCGATCGACAATCACTACGGCCTGAATGTTTATGCAAACTCGACCCGAAATTCCAATTACCGTTTGCTTCATTGTTACGAGCAGAAGGAAGTCGGGCAGAACGGACAAAAGTGTCTCTCGTCGCAACCCCACGCGCGCATTCTCGCACGAGAAACTCGCACGCAACGAGCATTTCTGATGCGGCACGTGGAATCTCTGTCAGATACGATCGTGGACGGCTTGATTAGGGTCACCGGAGGGTGAAATTGGGCCTTTTAACTGCGTGCACGCTCTTTAAACTGGTTGTTACGCGAGTTTCGACAGATTCTTGACAGTAATTTGACAGTAAACACGTGAGCTCTTCATTGCTTCCTACATATAGATTTTTACGATTGAATTTATAGAAATTTGTTTTTACATGTAAAATAAAAATTAATTAGACTGTTTACTGTACTCCAGATAGCTGAAAGCCATAATTGCTTTCAAACTGGCTCCGAAATATTTTATTAGATTGGAATCGAGAAGCTAGCAACTATGTTGTAAAAATTGGGTGAATGTTAATGAAACGATACGTCAATAGATCGTTATGAGTCACTAGAAATGTTTGAGAAGGATGTATCGTCGACCCTTGAATATTTGTGATACATACAGTAGAAATTTTTTAAACGACCTCATGAGAGTGGATTTTTAATATTATTAATAAAAAAAAAATACGTACTAGTTTCATGTGCACTATTAAATAAAGCAGTTGTTAATGGAATGTAGATTATTCCTAACGAGATTTTTCAACCCTTTAACACCCAGACCCTTAAATCGTTATTCCAAAATTATAGGATTGATGGATGTATATGTTGTACCTTGTTATTTTGAAGTCGAAATTATCTATACTAAACATTAAGTCCTTTTTGTAAGTTAACTCAAAAATGGTCTCAAAACGTGCACCTCATCTGTAACCCCTGAAAATATGATTTTCTAAATGTAAAATACACACTGGGTGTTGAAGGGTCAATTGAAACCCTAAATCGAGGTGAACACGTATTTGTCAATCCTTACATTCACCTATGGTACATTTGCTTCTAATTTTACAACTGCGTCGTTCGTCAATATTACCTTAATATTTAAAAAATTTTCATAAATATATTGTTCAATAAAAATATTCTAATTTCGTTAAATTCCACGAGACATGTGCAAGTGCTTTAGTAAAAGACCTAAAAAACTTCGAATCGCAGAGGGTTGAAAACAAATTGCCATCCGTAGCTAGCGAAGGGTGGCTCTGGCGGTCATTTCGATGATGGGGTGGGGAGTATGCAGGCATTAACGGAGCAGACGTGTGGAAAGTGCCGTGTTCGTGGTGTGAATGAACGATCGCGTCCAATGCCAATGTTACGGTGCCATTGGTGCCAAGGATGAAGGGTCTTCTACTCTTACTCGGGCGGCCGCGCGACTTCCGCCTAGCTGTCGTCGATGCTGTAAGACAGCTGGACGAATATTTGAAAGTTTCGGCCAGCTTATTGCGTGATCTGATTGTTTTATTGGGAACCTGATCGGGGTCAATGGAATAACTAGCATTTTAATACGACCGAATAGATATATTCAATTTGAACCCCGTTTCCTAACTCGAAAGGTCTTCGCATCCTGATGAGCATAAGGTGGAAGACGAGTGTGTATTGTACGATCTAATTATTATTATTATGTCCATATAACAATGAACACGTTGAAGACACAATATCTTCAACTTCAACCCTGTCGTCTGGAGTTGAGAATACAAGAATTCCGAAGGAACCGTGATCTTTGAAAATAAGATAGTAGTTCGTAGAATATCTGAAGCTTTCGAGATACTTTACGAATAGTCACTAAGAAGAACGAATTGTCAATAAATTACTGAAGGGTTCCAAGTATGGATATCCATCAAGATTGCTTTCACAAATGTTCGTAGATTATATCACCCTCTTCTGATCGTTGCTCCAATTACGATATTATTAAAAAACGAAACAAATTTTTGAAAATGTCCATTCTTCAATTTACTGTTACCATTCCCAACGTCTATCCTCCAACGCGATTCCATGTCCACCCGCGATCCACTTCGTAAAGTCCAACGAGTCCAAAGTTAATTACGAAGTCCCCTGGTATCGCCGTGGACATTAAATTCCATCGGTCGATTACAGCCGGAAGTGAGCAGGCCGCTGATAGAAAGCAAACTGTCGCTCATTAATATCGAAAATAGATGATCGCGTTTCGCAGCTGGTACACCATCCCTGACCCCCAGAGAGCCGGATCGTCCAGGTGCTGAAAGGCTTTCCCATCAGCTTCGCAGATCCACGGTCGATATGGTAGTCCCGTCACGATCGCGTCGAGGCCTCGATAATCGAACGCCATACTGAACGAAAAGAAAATTCGTGGCCTACCGGACGGAAGTGGGGGCGGTGTGCGAGCGCGTTTGGGTGGCTCAGCGTACGGGGACGTAAGACGCCGACGATCCGACGATACGGGGGCTTCGTATAAATAGCCTGGACGCCCAACCCAACGGCATCAGTCGTTTCCAGACAATCGTCCACGAGCAAACACACCACCAACAGCCTTCCCACAAAGGGCACCACCAGTCGACCAATCTCCGCGTGAAACCATGAAGCTCATCCTATTCTGCGCCCTGTTCGCCCTGGCGGCCGCCCAGCCGGCTAAGAACGATCTCTGGAAAGGCAGCAGCATGGACCAGATGGTCGACCAGACCAAGATCGAGTGCGCGCAGAAGAACGACGAGGTCTCCTGCATGAAGTTCAAGGTCCTGAATCTACTCGATCAGATCTTCCGCAAAGACAGCTTCAAGGTAATCAAGGCCTTCAACCGTAATAGGTCTGACATTGACAATCATAAGATTGTTCAAACTTGAGGTTCCACTTTTACTAGGCCTGGTCTGTTGTTCCGAAAGTCGTATCGAAATGGAAAACAACAGGTTGAACGAGGATCCCCAGGTGTTACGTTACTTATTCTGATACTTTCCCTATTCGCAGGTTTCCGAGACGGTGGAAGTGACTCGTAACGCGTACCCCGTCGAGGAGGTGTCAGCTCGTGGAGAGGCCTCTTTCTTGGACACCGTGCAGAGCTACCTGTCCTCTCACGACGTGACCTTCAAGCTGCCGATGGACTCCTCCGTCAAGGTCAGCGCCAGGAACATCGACGACGATCATCTCAGCTTCGACGTCAAGTTCGGCCAAGGTCGCGCCGTCGAAGAGGCCCGTAAATCCAAGCTGAAGAAGGTCGTCATTCCTATTCTGGTGTTCGTCCTCCTGAAGGCGATGACTCTCATTCCCCTGGCGATCGGTGTCCTCGGTCTGAAGGCCTGGAACGCGCTTCAGCTCTCTTTCTTCAGTTTCATCGTCTCTGTAGGGATGGCGATTTTCCAGCTGTGCAAGAAAATCGCCGCTGACGGACACGGGGCACCACTCGCCGCCCACGGACCCTGGGAGTACCAGGCCCAGTACAGATCCTTCGAGGAGGACCAACCGTCGTCCCAGTACGCGCAGGATCTCGCGTATGCCGGACACGCGCAGTCGTGAAACATGTCCCGTTCGTCTAACTTGCGACTTTTGTAAAATACCTGTCTTCCGTTTCTCCTCTGTATGTTTTATTTAATAAATTATTACCTGCAATTTAAACCTGGCTTGGTCATTCCCTTACGATTTGGGGACTGGTAGGCAATCACTTGTTATAATTCGATGAATCCTTGAAATAATTATATATCCTATAAGTAATTGTTGGTGGAGGAAAATGGAAGTTGAATTGTGGGCGTAGTTATCACTTTCAGAGTTGGAGATTGTAAATATGTTGGCGAATCGATGGCTTTGTGTTTCTGAATATTTGATCTACCAGGTTTTTTTTCTTCTTCTGCGAGTCCTATTTGTCGACAGAAGTATCTGTTCTCGTATGTCGATACTTTACACTTTGGTACTACAATATATATTCGAATACACCATGCAGTAATTGTTTATATATCTGTTACATGAAGAAATATATTGAGAAATAGCAAGACTATGGATTTAAGGGTTAATTACATCGTAATCCAAAAATGAACTGAAATTTCACGTTTCAGAGCTCTTTCAGTTCATAAAAATAAAAATTACAAGAAGCTTACTTTCAAAAAAAAGTTTTTAATTTGTTGTATATATATGCAGAAATATTGTTTATTAAAAATTCAACATATACATCCTATTGTATGTTATTTCCTTAGTAATTTTCGAAAAATTGAGCTATCTATGTATCAACAGAAGAAAATGGTTGTCATTTAAAAGCGGTTTACTCAAAATGCAGTAGTCAAAATCGGTACCAGAAATAGGTAGAATATTTTTTAACCAATTTGGATCAAACTTTGTGGGAATATTCTTGAAACTAAAATCTAGTACTTGACGAAGCAAATGTTTGATTCCTGCATTTTTTCTTTTTTTAATAACCAAGGAAGTTAAAAGTTTATGTCGGAAACTACAAGTTTAAATTCAAACAGCCTCCATTTTGTAAAATATTGACATTTTTAAACGCGGCTTGGTCAAGTACTAGCCCTTTTTATCTACTTTAATATGAAATTTAAAAAACTTGATTCAGATAAAAGCCCACTGAAATATATCTGGTACAGCATATGGTGTTTTAATGAAATGGGTTATAATCATTTTCTTCTGCTGAAAGATATATAGCACAATTTTTCAGAAATTACTAAGAAAATAACATGTAATAAGATGTATATGTTAAATGTTTAATAAACAATAATTCTGCATATACAAAACAGTTTTTTTTTCATTTTCACTCTTATATAACAGCTCAAAGGTATATAAACGCTTACTCAAATGAATAACAATACTAAATGTCGCGAATCCTCTTCCTCAATTGACGGGGCTCGAGCCATCGGTCCATTGCGTCGAAAAAAGTCCAGAACGTGAAATTTTGTCCCCTCCGATCTATCGCTAAATCCACGGATTCCGGTTCTGCAAGGAGATTACGTCGGATAATGATCAGACGCGAGGCACTCCGTTTGGGACCGGAAGTACCGCTTTGTCTTTTCGCTAAATCCACGGATTCCGGTTCTGCAAGGAGATTACGTCGGATAATGATCAGACGCGAGGCTCTCCGTTTGGGACCGGAAGTACCGCTTTGTCTCGCGCTTGCTTTTGTAAAATGGAAATCCAGTTTGCTTTGCGTCGCGACCTGCAGTTTGACGCTTAACCTAAACACATTTCTTTTCCTCCGGACACTTTATGAATTGTAAGCACGATATTCTGTATGTATGAAGTTGAAATTCTAGTGTGACGACAGGTTTCGAAGGTTTTGTGTAATTCGAAAGCGTCGTTGCAGATTTTCACTCATTCTATATCCTTCGAATATTTACGACTTCGTTTCAATTTCTTCTCGGTTTTCAAGTAATTTCATTGTTCCAGGTATATACAACATTGTCTTAGCTAAAGAATAATCATCCGATAGGGTGGAGTCTAATTAATTATGTAGATACTATAAAATTATCCAGTCGAAGTATTGTAATTTTGTTTACCAGTTTGATGGAACGTAATGGAAATTTACTTCGTGACTGTTCCAAAGCAGAAAACCAAAGAAAAAACGACGATTAACTTGTCCAAAAAATACATTCAATTCATGTCGATAAAATAATACCTATAAACCAGATCAAACGATTTTTCCAATAAAATGGTAACGAAGACACCTGTGCTCAAAACGCTCCAAATCTTCCGAACGACCGACTAGTTTAATAAATTAGTAAACGACCATTAAGTTAAGGTGGCATCGAGATCGTTGATATGTTCTATTAAGCCATAATCCAAAAAAGGATGTCAAACACCGACCTAAACAAAAACGTCTAGATACATATCACGATACCCAAACAAACCACCAATAGTAACAACAAAAGACCAAAATACCAGCCTGACCAATAATAATTCAATCCTACAACAGCTTCATCGAAACAAATCCAGCCGAATGGACGTCAAAAGTGTCCCGGGTCCCCAAATACGCGTTACCGTTCCAGCCGGGGACCGTACAACGAGAACGGTTAACCCATTCTCCAAACTGAACGATCGTAGATGGTATACGTACACGCGACGGCACGAGGACAGAACGGGGCGTTAGAACGAACACGCCAAGTAAGAGCAGACAGACGGCGCGAAACGTGGGGCGAGTTCCGTTTCCCGTGGTCATCGTGAGCCACGGTCGCATGCCATCGTGTACACGAGACCGACAATCGTTCCGCGTACGTACACGCTTCTACAAGCTGTTGGGACGCGTGCACGCACGTAGTCGTGGCGGGAAGGGGGCGGAAGGTGAAGTAGAAGGAGGGGCGGAGGGGCCATCGCGAGAGGGAAGGTGGAGAGGACACGCTTCTATGTGCCAGTGAAATTTGAATAATTTTCCTTCGATCGTCAATTCCCGGCATGCGCGACCGAATAACATAGATTCGCGGGGGGCAAATTAAATAAAAGGGGCGGGCCACTCCTCCGTCAGTCGCAGTTCGATCGCCGATCGCTCGCTCGCACACGCAACGGGTGGACGATCGATCGTTTTCTTTTTTTTCATTTCATACGTTTGTCAGCCGAGAAACAAATCATCGCTGGAGGAGCAGCAGCGCCACCATCGAAAGTTACCCAAGGTTCGATCAGACAGAAAGGATGAGGACATTCATACCGGTAGCCATTATCCTGATGGCAGCAGGCTCCCTAGCCAGCCAGGACTTCCTCTCGAAGTCCCTGAACGAGTGTATCGCCGCTGATTCATGGACAACGTGTTTGAAACACGAAGTGCTTGGATACCTGGACGACAGACTTGGGACAAATACCGAGGCCAGATCACTGGATACCGTCGACGAAGCCATCGTTGCTAGGACCTTCAAGTATCTGAAGCGGTTCGATTATGGGATCGATCTGCCCTTCATCGATGCCAGCTTGAAGTACAGACCCAGCAGGAGCTTGGCCGATTTGGATGTAGAGTTCAAGGAGAACGAAGTGGCTACTAGCCAGGCACGTGGAATCCTGAAGAAGAAGCTGTTGTTGCCGTTCTTGTTGCTGCTGAAGCTGAAGATGAAGGCGCTGATGCCCATATTGGTGGCCATCGTTGGACTGAAGGCGATGAAGGCGTTGGTACTCTCGAAACTTGCTATCCTTCTTGTGATTGGGTTCATCGCTGTACAGTTCTTCAAGAAGGGTGGAATGATGATGCCGATGGGTACGTACTAGTGTCGATTTTTTACTCTAAATATTTTATTCGTGTTAAGAGTAGTCGTCACATTCACACGTGTTGGCTCTGGATATATTAAAGGAGTCTAGAAGCTTGATTTTATCCACGAGAGTCCATAAAATATAAATTTCTGCCATTTTTAAGGTATAATAAAATAATACAGTACCGGCGAAAATGATGGGACCAGTTCCAGATAATTAAAGAAAGGGAAAAATATTATTCTGGAAAGATTTGATGAAAGTAAATTCCTAAAACTGGTCAAATTGGAAATACTTTGTGTATGTAACTTACTATGTTAACTTTTATTACATCCTAGAAGAATAACGAGTTACTGTTCCATCAATCATATACTCTGGTTCCATACTATTAACCGATAGAGTAAGTCATGTGGCAGAATATTAGATCAATCATTCGTTTCGTTCATTTAAGTTGAAAGTGACATTAACCCATTTCGTCCCAAGTTCAGAAAACATCATTATCCGAGCAGTTGTTCCTCGTAATTGAACTAAATTTGATATAATTAGAACATAAATAACTTAGATATTCCATGTACACAACATAACAAAAAATGGGTTAATGGTATCATTACTTGGGCGACTTCCACACGTGATAAAGCGCCATCTTACAAGGGAAGGCACGGAAGTGTCCCCCTCCGATTTCGATGAAACTTTATATGTCTGTTAAGCAGTTAAAAATAAGGGATACGTATTTTTTTTATCGGCTGAGACACGACTTTAAGGGGTGAAACCACCCCTCGAAGTTTTTCCAATCCGAAATTTTTGTATTATAAACAAATTATATTTTGGACAATTTGTTAACGTCATATTATTCTACATAAAAAACCGCAAACCTCGTTCATTAGAAGTTTTCATGTATCTCCTCTAGTTATCGAGATAGTACTTTTGGGTCGAAACTTCGAAGGGTGGTTTCACCCCTTAAAGTCGCGCCTCAGCGGATAAAAAAAAATACGTGTCCTTTATTTTTGACTGCTTAACAGACATACAAAGTTTCATAAAAATTGAAGAGGGAGATTTCCTTGCCTTCCCTAAAATCGTCGAAGGCAATTCGACGATTCGGTACCAAATTCGTTACCAAATCTCGACCTACGATCGAAACACGAGCAACTACTTTTCCATTTCACTAAATGAAAAGAAAAAAGTGAAAACAGTGAAACTCCCTGTCGCAGGAATGTCGATGGAACCGGCCGCGCCGGCATACGGAGCACCTTTGCCCTCAAGCACGTCGAGCTACGACCCAGCCGCGACGTGGGACGGAAACGGGCCGTACTCCCGTGTCTGGACGCCGACCAACGGTGTGGAGGGCCAGAATCTCGCGTACTCTTACTACTCGCCCGGTAGCAGCTCGAGCTCCTACAATTCCGGCTCGTCCTCGTCGTCCTCTTCGTCGTCAGCGAACTCGGCCAGCTCCTCGAATTACTAAAAAAAACTCTCAAACACTCAAAACGTTCATCCACCCCCCGATTAATTCATTTTTCTCTAACGACCATGTCGATCGAGAAATAGAGATAAAGCCCAAACGTGGACACGACCAAAGAAACGCACGCCAAATAACACACTGAACCCCGTATCACGTGATCGTCGATCATCGGTGGTCTGAATTAGGAGATCGATCGAAGACTGTAGGATGTTGCCTACCACTCATTTGCGCAGAGAAGTTCCGTGTTGTTCGTTCGAGAAATCGGATGATTTTATTCGATTCAGTTTTGTAGAAAGTCGTGGGAATTCTTTCGATTCGAGATCTCGACGAGATGGCGGAACTTTTAAGGTGCGTATCCACTCGGTGCGTATCCTCGTATCGTATTACCGTTGTGTACCAATGTGGACAAATGAAAATGTATCGTATGGTGATACGCTATAATGATACGCTATAATGATACGCTGCAATGATACGATACGTTGATACGCAACAAATGGATACGCACCTTTAGATTCTGCTTTCGTCCGACCCGTGTACGCGAGGGTGGAGTGGTTAACCAGTAGGAAATTATCACGACTCGAGAGAGGAGGATACACTGGCACGATTGACGACGAGTACGAGGAGTTGATACGGAGCTGTGTATAGATTGAGTTTTTTTGTTGTTATCACCGAGCGCCAGGATGCACATGCGGTTTTTTAGGCAGTTCTCGGCTTATTTATTTGCTCCCGCGACACGATTATTTATTGTCTCCCCTCGCATTTTGTTAATAAAAGCATTTGTGTAACGAATATCGTTTTCCTTTTCCTGTTCACCTGATCATAAGAACAATAATGTTTCTCAGTCGAGATAATTATCGCGACATTTCGTGTGAATATTATGAATAACCTAGACCTGACGGGATGAAAGTATATGATAGTAATTAAATAGTAGTAATTGCTGACGTAGTAATTAATGAAATTAATAGCTGATGAATTTTTATACAGTATATTAATCGAAAATTTTGTTAATCAGAGAGAAAGAGACTCACAATCAGTACACTTTCGTTTATTCAGGTTAACTTCTCGAGGGATACTGATACATATGTGTACGATTAGTTTCCCTTTCATTCAAGCATCATTTCAAAATTGTAATTAAATCGTCACTTGGAAATTCCCCAACAAAAAATGACATTCTACCAATTGATTGTCGGTAATAAAAATAATGTGAAAGATATAATGTTTCTGGTCTTAATAAATTCGTTCCTGATGCGGTTAAGGAGTGAACACAAGCGCCAAAGAGTATGCCACACTTTCTGCAACTATGCAGGTCTGGCTGTCTCAAATAAACCACTTACAAATGAATTATTATGAATCAATCGCATATACAAATTGATTTAAGTGAATGGCAGATTTTCCTTATTAGACGAATTAAGTCGTTTTCATGGAAATGTACAAAAAAAAATGACCTACAAAATAATGAAAATGATGTGTCTTTTAACAGCACAATTCGGTATTTAAGTTGCATTAATCATAATTATTATTTTTGTTCTTCATAAATAAACAAACTACAGTACAGTATGTAACAAATTACTTCTTGAGGCGATCGGTAATAACACCGACTGTGCCAAGAATTGAAAATGGTGCAGGTCCCTCCACTACCTGGCCCGTTTCGTAGCTGGTAAGTCACCCGAGACCTCGAAATAACCTTCACTAGCTTCAGGACACCTATCGAGGATGGCGCCACATTTGCATCTAGGAAACTCGATATATTATCTCGACATATAAAAACCAATTTTAAATATTACATTTAATTTTATTTTTAATACAACATTTCGTAACCCAGTGTCTAATACGCTATTCCAAATATTAAACATATATGTATAAAATTACTTTAAAGAAAAGTGGCTCTGTGACAATACCCTTTTTTCTCACCGTATATATTTCACAAGATAGAAGGAAAAACAATTTTCGAATAACATTGACGCACAAAATAAATGAAAATAAATGAAAATAAAGAATAAAAACGTAACGAGAATGAATTAAAATTTCAGTAAAGTCCATCAGAATACTGTTCCTTACTGCCCATAAAACTTGAAGATCCTCCGAAATATAGACACACCGAAAGGGTATACCTACCGAAAACGGCTCTCTGGGTCTCCATTATAACAAAAGAATGACGGTAATCTGCCGTTTAACAGCTTTACGGGACCCTCCGTCGAAGCAACCCTTTCGTCGTGTGTCTTTAACGACGCGCAGCACGAATCCTCCCTTTCACCTGGGGTATGGGAACAACAACCCTTTCACCTTTCTTTCCGCTGAAAAAACCGCACTGACCAGTAAACGCAGTAAAAGTTTATGGCCCGCCGAGGTGGGCTCCAGGTAACGCTCGAGTGTCGAAACGGACCGAAAGGGTTGGGTGGGACAGAGACGCGCGAGTAGCGTAATCCTCCGCGTTATACAAGAAAATCGACATAATCCGCTTTGGGTCTTAGCCCTTTTCACCACTTGACCGCAGGATTTCCGTTCCTGCCGGAATAAACTCGCCTGTAAACGAGGGAAAGTGGAAAGGATTGTCCTGAAAGGGTGTCCCCCTCCGAAGTTGCGTGGATGATGGAGTACTCGTTGATGCAACAATTTCGGGGGTTTTCGAGGCGAAATTCATTTCTCGATTGGGTAAATGACCCTATTACTGCCAGTGTCCCTAATACTACAATTTTATTTATTTTACTTAATAAAAACGTAACGTATACTAAGTTGTGTAGAAAAAAATTGTATTATTAAATTGGGACTGTGATTTACATAAAAATGAAGAAACACACGTACTTGTGTGTACTCTGTATTTAAAAATTAATGTTGAAAGAAGAAAGTGCAATTTGAGCGTCAAAAATATGACTACGTAAGTAGGAAGTGGTGGCGAAACAATACTAAAGGACTTATAATTATTGCACAAAATGAATTACTTTAATTGTTAATTAATTCTTCGTATTTAATGTGTAAAATTATTTTTCTTTAATGAAAGATATGTTAAATAATATTATGTTGCAAAGTGAGACGATGTTTATGTTAAACAGCTCGTGAAATGATTAAATGAAGTTAGGCTAGAATCTTAAGGGAGCAGTAATTGGGACACCTACAACATTCGGAAACATGTTCCAGTAATTACAATTAGTAAAGTGGGGCAATAAGAATCTTCGAGTTCGATGATCCGATAATACGATCCTCGTGATTACGAATAATTGAATTAAATACATGTACATACGTAATTTCTTCGAAGAATTTTTCAACTTCCAATAGTCTAACGAACGTATTAAAATAGCTTTCGAAAGCGTAGATGCCACAGCTCGAAAAGAAATGCGATTTAGTAAGTGGTACATGATTAGTACGCGAAAAAGTGCTCGGAGACCTCGAGACGAGGTGAATAAGCGACTAGCCAACCACGCATATTAGAAATAATTAAATACGAATTGCACGTTTGCGCTTCCTTAATGAATTTTCAACCTTCTGATAGTCTATTAAAGGTATTGAAATAGTTTTTGAATACGTGGATACCGTGGTCTGGAAAGAAACGCGAATTAATAAGTGGTACGTCATTAGTACGCGAAAACAGTCTCTGGAGACTTCGACGAGTGGATGAGCGCGATCGACGCAGTAGAATTTCAATGCTCCCAGGCGGATAACACTTTCCACGATTTACATTCCCTTTGTTTTTAATAGACTGCGGAATTTTATGGAAAATTACCGTTTTCCAAAGTGACTTATAGAGATAAGAGCAAATGTAGTGTTTCATACACTTATAGAGCTGCATAGTATATACAGGGTGCTCGCGATAATTTGTACCATCGTTTTTTTCGTAAACAGTAAACAGAAAAAAACCGAAGGGGAGGCAGTTGTAGTATATTTTACCTGCCCTTGTATGACCCTGAAGACCATACTATACTACATAGTTGAACTCGTCTTAATGTCCGCTTTCACATGATGTAAAAAAATATGTAGCATTCCATTAAAAAAAATTAAGGTCCCCTTTATTTCTAGAAAAATATTGAAAATACAAAAACCTTATACATGCTATCATATTAATAGTAAAATATGCTACAACTGCCTCCTCTTCGGTTTTTTCCTAATGTTTACTGTTTACGAAAAAACCGATGGTACAAATTATCGCGAACACTCTGTACATAAGTGCACAAAATCCGCAGTCTAATTATTTTACCCCGTACATTCAACAACGCGCGATTTACGAGTGTTTCGTGTTATTCCAGAAAATTGATGGATTTTACCCAAGTGAAGATTTACAAGTGGAGATTATCGCCTCGCTTTCCGAGCGGGTTTTAACGAATTCCGAAAGAAAAGACCGGTTCCACGCGACGGAAGGGAGAACCGAGCACGGGGCTCAACCCTTTTTTCCAGAAACCTTCTCGGGTTCGCCGCGGCCTCGTTTGTACCCCGAATCATCGTCGTCATCGTAGGAAGCGATCCCGTGGTTCTTTTTTTTTTTCTCTCTTCTTCGTCTTTTTTTCTTTCATTTTTTTCTCTTTTTTCGGGCCGACACATTCTCACGGTCCACCGGAGGCGAACTGCCTCCGGTGTGTTCTTCTTCCTCGTTTCCCATTTTAACGGATTCACGATCTACATTGTGCAACCCGCTAACAAAGCGTTGCTAAACAGCCCCCGGGGACTGCCACGTTCGCGCAACAGTTTTCCCATATAATAATCCCACTCGAAACAAGGCCGACGGGAAAACACACGGGTTTTCGAGCGAAGCGATTTACGCTTTTACCGGTTAACGTATCGCTGGCCGATTCCCGCGAGCGAACGCACGCTCGACCGTGTAAACGCGTCATGGTTCACGCTCTTTGCGATCATCGGGCCCTGACGCAACGTTCGTGAATTTCGTAGGGAAATGCGGGTCAACCGGACCATTCTGCTGATGGATGCAAGAAAGTGTCGCGAGTCAGTTTCGAGAAAAATACAGGCAGGTGTGATTAGGTGCAATTTAACTGTGTTGAAGTCTGTAGAATTTTGTAAAAATTAGTATACGATGGGAAATATTGTTTGCAATATTAATATATACTGGGTGAACCACGAATCGTGATCAGTAGAAATTACTCTGTTATTAGCACGGTTTCAAGAAAGCTTTAACGTGATTATAACAAATTTCTTTCCAACTTCCGTTTTTTCATGATTTTTCAAGGTCAACTTTAATTTTTTTGCAAATTCACCTATTACTTTTTTAAGCCTATCTGTTAGAGGATTTCAAGACGAATTCGGTAAGTATCATAATATTTTTTAATTGAACTTTTGCAAGGAAATTGAAGGTTCGTCCTGGGAGAAAAGAAAGTTTTGTCCTGAATTCGAATTTTCGCTTCCGAATAAATTTCGTCAAGCTCGGACCTTTCTAGTCCGCGATCGTCCCACTTACGTCCACCACTCACCACGCGGCAACCGGAGCCAGTCGCAAATGTCAACGCGGCATAAGGGAAAAACCAACCGTAGGGAAGGAAAAAACCGTTGCTCAAGACGATTTTGCAAGTTACGGCTGGGATACAGTTCATTGCAGTCCGTTCGTGGCGCGATTCGATGCGCGAGGAAGCGTCAAATGTCACATATCGCGACGCCGATTAAATGTCGCCGAGCGGAGTCCTCCGCTCGCTGGACGGCGCGCAATGGTCGAAATAATCGAATTAGGTTGGATAAATGTACATGAAAACTTTTGATCATCTGTAATCGTTCTAGCAACGAGATTCCACCACAGACTTCTCAGCTAATTTGATCACCTCGAATAATGATTTAACGGTTAATTAATTAAACACTTTATGAAAATTTTGAGACGTGGAACTTAAATGGCATTAAGGGCCGTATCTTATAAGGTCCGTGCTGTTTTTGTGGGTGTAGGCATTTCAGAGGTTTCAAGATCACCTTGATTGTTTTTTAATGGAATGATCTATTTTTTGTATGATAGATCGATAGAGTATCAAATTCTGAGTACCTATTTATTGAACAACCTGTATAAAACAGAAATAATATTACGAAGAGCATAATATAACCAGTGAGTAGAAGATCAAACCGATCGAGGCGTGCTCTAGTAACAAGAAAATCGAGAAGACGGTCGATCTTCACCTTCATCAAGAGTATCTATCGATTTAATAGATGCGACAATTTTCCATAATCCCTGGTAAAAGATAATTGTCTCTAAAAGTTGGAGTCCCGAATGATCAAATTAACTATACTATTACTAATGTACCTATTGTTGTTGTCAATGTTGAGGAAATTAATTATTCGTATCGAAGAGGCATAGAGTCGCAATAATGGGAAAGAGAATGACTCGAGATGATGCGATTTTTTTTGGAATGCCTAATGAATTGGAGGAGGGCCGTTCGGCCGTTGTAGAAAAGACGAGTCGACGAAACGAAATTACGCAATTCACCGCAAGCCGCACGTTGATCGCCGTCCCCCTGTGTATCGATGCAACGAAGATCGATTTCTCGTTATGCAATCGGTGGAAAGGGGGTGGGGAGGCACGGTGAAAGACCGAGGGCCGAAAGAAAGTACGGGTGAACCGCTGACTGAGGAACTTTCCTGTCCGCTCCTCATACGACGTGTGTCCCAGATCCCGTACTTCCTCAAAATATAACATATTATTGCTGCATTGCAAATATCGATCTATTTCTTTCAATTTCTTTTGTTCGTATCTTTCTATCAAGCATAGAAATAAATTCGAAATCTCATTAAATGTTTATTAAGACTGGTGTAATCAGCTAAAAATGAATGAATTTTTAGGAAGAATTTGGTAAACCAATCTCGTTGAAATTTTGAGAATACTTTCTAGTACAATTAAACAGAATGGAAATAATTTTTATTTTCACGACAGATCCATATATGTTATAGTTATAAGGACTTGTGTGCAAAAAAAAGTGTTAAAAACGTATATTTATCATTCTATTGCTTCAATAAATCATATTTTTTAGTAATTTTTACTTGAAAAGAGTTACCCTTTTTCTAAAAAATTTCATCGTGTTTTCAATTTTTCATTTTTTAGCTTCAAAATAGTTTCTAAGTCCTTATAACTATAATATTTATCGAATATTGATGGATTTCCTTATAACAATAATATTTACGAAATTGAATGACCTTTTTATTCCCACTATCTGCCTCAAACATCCCCCCATAAGGGAGGTATGAATCAACTAACTAGTTTTAAAACGATTATATTGTCAAAAGTATAAAATCATGATAGAACATCAATGGTAACCCTTTACTGATTTCTCTTTCATTTTAATCCGTACAAAAATTAATTAATTAACTCCCCTAAACGCGATCTGATGCAAACCTGACGAAGCATCGATCAACCCAATTGCGCAATCGCCTTCCATCAAACGCACGCGTTTTTCATCGAAGCATCCGAGCGATGCACGACGAGATGACGTGGAGGAGGAAGCAGAATCCTTGTGTTACAGATTTCCTTCCGGTTGTGCAACTGCCACCCTGTTACAGCCCCCGTAACACCCCACCAAAAAACCCTCTTCCCTTTAACCACCACCGGCCGCACGTTGCGTGCTCTCTCTCCCCGACAATGGATCTCCAGTTTTCCACGAGCTTTTTTAACGGGTCAGATCGTCGGCAGAGAGAAAGACAGAATGGGGAAGAAGAGAAAAATGAAGGGAAAAAAAAAACGAGAGCGCAGCTTGTGCGATGGCTCGACAAACGAACCCGGCAGAGTTTTTCGGTCCCTCGAGTGTCCATGCACGTGGAGCAGGAGGAGGCGGAGGGAATACAAATGCAGGAAGTTACGCATCCTGTGCGATCGGACCGATCGATCTGTACATACCGCCTGGGCCGGGTGATCGTGCTTCGAGGCTTATACTCGATCGAATCCTGATCGCAACAGTCGGAAGACCTTTTTGATCATTTAAATGGTATTTATAGATACGATAACCAGTATTCTCGGGAAGCTAGATGATTCGAATCATAGGGATAATTGACGCACCGAATATATACACAGGTGTTTTGTGTAATAATTATCTAGAGGATGATTAATACGGTATTTCGTAAATGTTAACTGCAGGTAAATATGTTTGGTGCACTAATAAATGATCTAGTATTTTTTTTTCATTGACTGGTACCAGAGTGTGAATTTGAAGCGTCTTTCTAGTCTTCAATCTTTTTTCAAAATGGCTGTGAATGGCTTCTGATTAAATTTAACAAAATGTAGTAAATTACTTCCATATATGTACTTGTATATTGTACCAAAGCGTCGATAACCCGTTTATAAATAAATATATTGTTATTATTATCAATATATATGGTAAAAAAAAGCAATATATCTAAGGTGGTCATTCTGACATTTAAACACTTAACGAGATTAAATACTTGTTTGCCAAGTGTCCACTTATTGAAGTAGTAATATTATTTCATTATAAAAATTGGAATATCCCCGTTTAATCAATCGAAAATAGCGAACTACTGTTTTCATTACCTGTTATTTTTCATTCGAAACCCTTTATCCACACAATGAATTTATACATCGACTGAAATTCTAACCATTGTTCCCAGAGATTCGATTCAGAGGTCCACGAACCACAAGAATGCCTACTCGCGTGTATTCTCACCATATCGATTAACAATTAACGCCTGTCAAGTTCATCAACGCTTACCTCCCGGTTCAGCGTTCGTTCCATCCAAGCAACAGGTGCAAGGAAACTCGGTTCGGCGGCCGTTCGGGTCAATTCTATCGCCGCGAGATCCGATACGCTCGATAACGAGCCCTCGAGAACACCGGCGCAGTAGCCGGTCCGAAGAAAGTGGCGAGAGAACAAGACCGAAAAACAAAAAAAAAAAAAAAAAGAAAAGAATCACACAGAAGAAAGGAAAACTGCTATGGACGAGAAGAACAAAAAAAAAAAAGCAAAGGAGCACCTTTCGGCCCAATGACACAGGTAAAAGTGAAATGATGCAAGATCTCCGCGGTTTGACAGCCGCTAACGACTCTATTCTCTCCGTGTTTAGGTTCGTCGAAGGGTTGCTCGTAAACCAAACCTCTCCGTGAAAGCGAATGGATACTTTCGTCGTGTAAACGCGAAGAATCATCGGGTGCCGCTGGAGCATAGAACTCTCTGTCTCGGTGGCTTCTCCGAAAAAAATCAAGCGGAAAAAGTTCTCGCCTGGACGGGGGAAAATGGGGATCGAGGGATGATTATCTGGGTCGCAGATCGAGCTGGTCTTCTGAGGAGAGAGGATGAAATGAGAAGGTTTACATTGTTCTACAGGGGTGCTTACCCTCGCGCGCGTACCCCGATTGGCATCGATACCCGACTTCTCGTTGTTGCGGAAGGACAACGAATTTATTTCGGTTCCCGATGTAAAGTAACGATCCTTGCCCACCGGCGATCGAACGATCGACAGGCTGTTGTTGCTGGTGGTGTGGGAAGAGAGAGGGAGAAGGATCAGACGACGGTCTTTCGTCCTTGCCGCGGAAGGACGAACTCTGCTGGTTTCCTTTTCTTTTCTCTAACAAGGGAAGAACCCCTAACTGTCCCTGACTTCGATTTTAAACGGATTTGTATGATGATAGTGTACGGGTGGTTAATATAGAATTATTTACAAGAAAGATTTGTCATACGTGTTTCTTTCTTAAATAATAATTACATCATCAAAGGATAAAAATCTCAATTACCTAGATCGACTTTTCATTAACTGTAATAGCTTTTGCAACCCCATTAATTTCTTTTACACTTCTTAGGCTTTGTTCTCGTGCCGATGTTTGGGAGTCAGAAAATTTTTTCTCTCATTTTCTTCCTTTCCCTTATGCGTTACCAATCTGCAGGGTAAAGGACCTATTTATTCACAACTACCGAATTAATGTCATCCTAGACTATAACATAAAAAAAAAAATACATAAAAAAAATTCTGTGTGCATTTAAAACTGAAATCCGTACGATACAAAAAGTAACACTTTTGTAAACATCCTTACTATTAAAAGGGAAAGCAAGGTATTAAAGAAAAGGCTATAACTGTAATATTTGAGCTAGTAACATGATAAAATGTAATATTTTAGATAATATAAAAATCATAGAAAATAATGTCGATCATAATTCATCGATTCGTTAAGTTTTTTAATTTAATATTCGGGTGATAGTGATTGGTACAATCATTACTGTCATGTCAGTAAATTCTTGTGAAAACAAAGCCACCCATGACTTCTATTTTAAAGAATCTACAAATTTAACCTTACTCTCTCTTCAATATATAAACTCTTCATGTCAATTTGTCACCGAGGGACAAATCACGGTTCGGAAAATGACGGACGAACGAGGGTTAAATCGTAACCGAAGTGTCGCTACCGTCTCTCGCAAGGTAGACATCGACGTGGACCAACAACGTGGGGGCAACTTTCCAACGACATTATCCACGCTGGATCTTGATCCGTATTAACGATCCTACGGCTCATCGCGAGGTTCACAACCCCCTCGAACAAAAGTGAAAGTCAACAAGCGTTTCAACGCTTGTAAACACGAATAAAAGAGACGAGTGTGTTGCAATGCACCGATCCGGGAACTGCATTTTTTCCCTGGATAGAATTTTTTTTCTTAAACAGTAGAAATCGTTCTAAGAAATTATGCGCTGGGCCTCGCGCAACCACAATGAAACATATTATAACGGCGCTACCTGTCGACACGTATGTCGCGGAATTTCAATAAATTTCATCCGGTCCGCCCTTGCGCGGCGCAGACCGTTCGAGATCCGTTCGTTTACTTTTAAAACACAAAATCAACGCCGACGGCGGTAAGGGGTGGGTAGTGAGGGTGGGGGGGGGGGAGCAACGATTAATATCATAAATCTCGATAATTGCTCACGGTATATCGGTACGACGCGTATCAATCTCGGTCCATTAACGAAGCCCGATATTTTATCTCCGGAGTGTCCGCCGCGGCGCGATCGATTACGCAACCGGCCACTGCGCGCGCGCGCGATCTCTCGAGCGCGACTCGAAAAATGCTCGATGGAATGCGAATCGTGCGGGATCGGCGGCGCGGAGCGGGAGGAAGTGAAACGAAAAGAATAAAACGAAAAAATAAGAGAGAGACGAACGTGCTCGATAAATAGAGAGGGAAGGAGCGATAGAAAAAACCGGCGTGGATACAGAAGAAAAAGGCTCGAATGAAATCGAGCTTACAGGGGAAGGATCACAAGTGGACACTTTAACGGGGTTTTGTAAGATGATAGTATACAGGTTCCTAATTATGTATGTGAAATGTTAGCTGTAGACACTAAAATATGAACTATCGAAGTTACGAACCATCGAGATATAATGGGTGATCCAAATTTAACCGTTATTATGAATTATTTAAAAGAAGTTTTATTTTGAAGAGTTGTGATAGTTTGTTTCAATGCTAAGTATGGATTCTTTTTATTAAAAGTGGAAAACAATATCTGACTAATGATCGCCATGGAGTTTTTTACAAGAGCCACCCTTTCGACGAAATTTTTTTACCGAGGCCCTATTTTACCAATAGTATTTCGGACAATGCCCTCAAGTGCTTGAATCATTTAGAGTAAACTTTATTTTTTGCATAATCTCAAAGAAAAAAGTCCAGAAGTAGTCGCACGATCTAGACGACTAATTCATGTCTCCGAAACAAGAAATTACGCGATCAGGAAACTTCTGATGCAATAACTCGACTGTTTCCCGGTTTGTGTGGCCCGAATTCTTCGACTCTTGCACCAATTGGACTTTATAAGCCTTTGAGCCAATATCTTTATACAAAATACGATGCAAACAGCCATATGAATTGCCTAATTGCTATGCACGCCTTCTTACTGACAGATCTAGGACTTTCGACAACACTTTCAGCTACAGCTGCCAATTTTTTTTACTAAATCCATTAACCGTTCGACCAAATAACACTTTACGCACCGATTCCGCGAAATTTTTACCACTTTTGTTGTGAATTTTCACAACTTCGTCAAATATAACTCTTCTACCGTTGACAAATTAAAAAAAAACAACGCGATATATAAAATAACGGTTGAATTTAGTAAAACAAAAATATTTCTCCAATTTACCAGCCAAACAACTTTATACTTCGATAAGTTTTACTTGTAATCACAGTAGGTACATCTTAAAGTTCCGTAATATTAATTGTTCGTTTTAAAATTATCCAGTGTCAACCCCTAATGTTTTATATATATCATTAATATTATATGTGCCATAGATGATGAATTATTCCTACTGTTAAAGCAATCTCCAACGAATTTTTACGATATCCACAGTCGTTACTGGGATATTGACTTGTAACAGGCCACGATTCAATCACCCAGTGTATGAAAAACCGGACAGCTCGAGTTAAAGATAGCCTCGAATCACATCTGAGTGTGGTACATTCATGCCCCGAAACCCTTTCGTTCATCTCCAATACACGGATCATCATCGATGATCAAGCGGTCGGAGACGTCTAGACGGAAACGAAATGGGCCATTAGGAGCTACCGCGTGTTCGTTCGGTCGCCGGATCAATGGGCCACGGTGTCTGCTAAATGGAATACTTGGCCACCCGTGTAAATCCTTCCTCTCTCGATCCCCCATGGACCACCAGTAACCAAGGGGGCGGCTCATTGTCACGGTCGATCTGGCCGAAGTCATCTTTGACCGAGCATCCTCTTCGTGAACGATCGTTTCATCCCCTATTTGTGAACCGACAGCGGTGCCATATCAGTCGTGTAAAGAAGCAAGTGACTTTTAGGGACTGAAAATGAAATGGAGTAATAATAGCAGTTTTATTGCGAGCAATAAATCAGACGACGATAAAAGTATCAATGGGAGAAAGAAAAGAAGGCGTAGAATGGTAATAAAATGAAGATGCACAATGGTGGCAACGACATTGTCAGAACCTACCCCGAAATAGAACCTGATGTTCACGAAGTGACGATATTTAGCGTTCGCAAACTAAGTACAAATTGAAAATAACTTCCGTTGCGAACTATTCATAAATAACGATTAACGAAGAATTCCCAAGTTTAACCGCAATGAATTTGTTCATTGCAACGAAATTAAAGAGAAATTATTGATTTATAAACAACGTTAGTTCCTAAGATATTTCTAGATGGTACCCAGAAAAATTGTATGGTACTAAAAGGGTGAAAAATTTGAAATATAGGAGAGACCGAGGCTAGTTGTCACACTCTTACCATTAAGAAAATTTTCAAACACTTAAAAATTAGAGACAAAAAAATTGTCAGTCAAGAAACGTGACAACTATCCCCAGTCTCCCTTACAGAGGGTAGAAGCCATGTCTCACCTGTACGCAGGACGCGTTTCACCATTCCTTTCCCCGTACAACAGACATTCCTCCAGAATCTATTACCCTTCCCCCGAAAATAATCTAGATTGTCCATCGCGTGTTAACAGACGGAACCGCGCGTTCCACAAAACAGCCTCCCCCTGGGTTTCGAACGGAGCAGATAAGTGGTCGACGATTAACGCAGCAAAGGGTGGGAGGGGGTGGCAGGACAGCGTGTAATTAAGGCGCCCGTGTTAAAGCTCGTTCCACAGTTCACTGGTGATGCGGTTCCATGCCGATGAAGAGAGCGCGCGCTTAGGGTCGGGCATCGATGCGTCACGAAATGTCGAGGTTCTTCGGATGCTCGTGTGGATTCCATTGCTTATCCGCATATTTTCAAGGGTCAGCGAGTCGAACCGCCGCAGTCATCCGTTCGTAGCAATCTGCAGTGACCATTTCTAGTCTGAGCCGACGGGAACGTGAAAATGGCCGGGGGAAAGGGGATGAACGAATGAGAAGGTCTTACTCTGAGGCTTAGAAGAGTCAGCCATTTTTTTTTTTGTGTCTATGCTTGTCTTCCTGCTGATTTCTGACACGCTAGACTAGTAATCTTTGGACTTACTGTCGTTAGTGGAATAATGGACATTGATTTCTTTGTATCTTATTTTTTTGGGGGTATTGAAGTGACCTTGAGATTTTTCAAGGTTATCACTATGACCTACAGCGCGACGGTATTAGAAAAAATATGCATTGACCTTGAAAGAAACTTAAGTTCACCTTGGTATCTCAAAAAAATATGAGATGTAAGGGAATCATAATCTATCCATCCTATGCGTCCCTCAAAATGCTAGATCATTCATTAAAACGTTTTATGATACAACTAATAGGTGATCTAAATAACCAAAGGTTATTTTAGATAGTAGTCCTTATAGGACAGGTCTTTTTGGAAAAATTACAGACACGTTAGAATAATCATCTCGAAAGAATATTTATGCGCAGAAGCCTAAATCTAACTGAATTACGAACCAATGGTTCCTATCGACAGACTGAAAAATAATAAGAACAATTAACCATCCTCAACGTCCTACCATGGACCAATCCTTCCCCCTCAAACAAGTATATCCAAATACCATCACATTTTTACAAGTTATTTTTCGATCATACCTAAGCTAAGACGTCGAAGAAATAAACATACGGCAGAGTAAATGGATCATCTAACCTAAGCAAAAGAAAACAGAAATAGGGAACACCGTAGCAAGGGTTGAAAGGCTCTTCCTAACTCTCGTCAAGTCGACCCATTCGTAACACGAGTCAGTCTCAACAGTTGATCCTCGTATTTTCAGAAATGGTCGTTCCTAATCTGAGGTGAAGAAAAGTGAACATAGGGGGAGGGCATAGAAGCGAGTAGGATGAAACAGGGTGGAATGGATTTACCAGGGGGGAGGCCTCGATAAGTCGGTCCAATCTTATCACCGTGAAAGGGACGGAGTCTCGCGGGCGACCACGTTTTCCTGCGCGAACGCCGCGGGATGCTTCCTTAAAACCGAAAGTGATACAGAGGAGTAGGAGGAGAAGAAGTTCCCCTCGACCGCTACGGGAAAGACGGACGAGCCTTATACGCGTCGCCGTTGCATGACACTGCTCCGTCTTGTACCGGAAAACGAACGAACGAACAGGAAGATAAACGGCCAGATAAGTCCGCGGCGTTTTCTGTCGGCCCTACCGGGGCCCGAGAGTGAACGCGTTAAGTGCACCTGTGAGACGAATACTCGGGGCCCGTCGATTTGGGAAGATAGCTACAGCGTCGGGGAACAGGTGTAAATGGGACGAAGGGGGCGCGATCCTTGCGTCCTGGGTACTCGATTCTGTGGTCGGTGTTCAGTGGGTTGGAAGAATTCTAACAGACAAACTGGTACCTGTAGTACTTTGTCCTTGGTCTGCGATAAGAATTGAATCTCTGGACCTCACAGGTGTATTATGTCCACTTCCTTTAAAAAATGAAATTTTACACGGTCCCATATCAAACTTTTAACTCTTCTCGGTGGTGAAAATTATTTCTTTCCAAGTCGTTTAGTTTTTTATGTAATAGTAGAAAAATGATATTAAATCCATGTCTTGTTAAATAGTGTCAATACATAGGAGAATTAATGTAATATAATTAAATCTCACAGTTCTAGATTTTAAGACTTGTCTTGCGTACATTCAATATTTCAAACGTAACGATTGTTTCTCGCTGAATTCTTACCGAACGGTTCCAAAGTAACGAGGTTTTTGCAGTTTCGATTTCTGTAAAGTTTGACAAGTCTGACTTAATACATTTTGGCATTGGGGTCCAGATCTATGTATTTGAAATAATTTGATACACAAATACCGTGATTATCAAATTACTCTAAATCCATTTGAGTTAAAATACACGTATTTTTTGTATCTATGGATGCAAATGTTCCTTACGACACAAAGTTTATCAAGATCGATTCTACACATTATTTTCTACGATGTAAATTAACTATTACTCACCCAAACACTGTTCCTACCGATTTAATATCTATCGACAAGTATCTCGACAGAAACAATGGTACCAAATTCACCCCTTGACCCTTAACTATTCGCATACCAAACATTTTTTCTATTTTCGAAGCCACGTGTCACCGATGTGACTCAACGATCACCATAATCGCGACCATTTATCATCCCGCCAAGAGAATTTTTACCTTTACATCGTGCCAGCGCATAAGAATCGACGATCGGCAAGAAGGTCCGACGGAAATCGTTCGAGAAACGTCGGATTAATCAAATTCCTTGATAAAACACACCAAGGATAATGCACGATCTATCCACGCAAGAAGCGAGGGCCTCCGGCCGCGATGAAAAACCGGCGAGCGTCCCGTTACTCCGGATCGGCCGTATTGAAACAGATCGATCACCGAGACCGTTGCAATTAACACACGATCGCGGCTTTTAATCGAATTAGTCATCGAGACACAGGTCCGCGGTTTATCGCGATACAATGTTACATCGATCCCCAATCCCCTTGGACGATGATTCTAGGATGGACACTGTTACCCGTGAGGGTGTGCACTAGAAACCAAGGGAAAGGTAAACAGCTGGACGAATTTCCAACCAGCAGCACCTGGGGCAAGCAGGAATCGTTCTCGAGTAGCTAAACCGTGATACAGAGGTACCATCGGTGGCTGGCAAGAAGAACAGGAAGAAAAAAAATCGTGAGGCAGACGGACCCCATGAAATCTGGCAGGGGAAAGACGCTCTCGAGGGGATGGGGTTATAGGAAACGGGGGTTGCTTAGGTAGAATCTCGCGTGAAAGGTACTTTCTAAGGAGGCTTGGTATGCGGAAGGGTTGAGGCCACAGTTTGGACTCTTCTCTCGTTTTTTTTTGTTCTCTCTCTTCTTCATCGCGGCTGCTTTTTTATCCACTACCCCTCCGATGCAAGAGGGCGGTTATCCCCGTGGCTGTCCCGTTAGGTCAGCTCGCCAGCAGGCTGCCCTTACGAGAGGGTGGCGGGTGCAGTTGCGTGTTTGGCCCCCTCGATCGTTCTTTTTTTTTTTTATTCTCTTCTTCTTTCGGTTCCTTCTATTACCGCTTCCGTGAAAGCCTCCGTCTAACTGTGATCCATGTAATCCACGCTCCGCTTCCGCGTTTCTACGGGATCTCGTGGGAGGGTTGGAGTTTTTCTCACAGAGCGGACCGTTTGGGAAACGATGGACTTCCCTTCGACGAGGGGGCAGTGGACCACGGGACGTCTTCTGGAAATTAATCTCGCGTCGATTTCTTTTGGGTTATGGGGGCTGGATGCTGAGGGGGTAGCGGGACATCATAGTGGAAATTTTTGTGTGGGATATTAGGTAAGAATGGGGGAAGAAAATCTTACAGGAAAATATTCGTGGATAGAACAGTCGTTATGAGAATTAAGGCAGATTTTTTGGATCTTCACAGAAATGTTAAATTCCGTAAAATATTTATTGTGTGTTGAGAGACTAAATCAAATAACTGGAAAGTTATGTACTCATAAATTGATTACGTTTCCTGAAACGTAGTACCGCCATAAATTTTTTAAATTTGCAATATTTTTTTAGAAACGAAGGAGACCTTTCATTTGTCTAATAGAATACTGTCTATTTTTTATTGTCATATGAGAGCCTATGTCAAAATGAATTTATCTAAGTACTATGGAATGACTTTTAAGATCGTATAAGGAAATGAAAACAAAGGCACTGTTGAAATAATTTAAAAAGCGAAATAACACACTGTGCATTAATAATCACCTCCCTTTCTAAATATTTTCAATATTTTATAAAATATTGTAAATGCAAAAACTTGATCTAGGCCAATATGTTCGTCATATAAAACTGCAAAACTTCTTTCTCGGTCCTTTTTTCCAATACCTACTATTTTCGAGTAAAACGTTGAACAGCAATAAAGTGAATACTCTGTATAATGTAAAATATATTAAATGTACGACATGAACGCGCACAGCCCCAATAAAATTCTCTGTCTCCCGATCAGTCGTCCACTAATCGTCACCAACTGTCCAAAGTCCCCATGCTGACAGGGTCACAAAGAAACCCTATTACACGTAATCCCGACGAAACAACGTTCATCGCGAAGAAAAAACAGTCCTGCCATTATTACCCCCCAATTCGGAGCCAGGGCGACAAAGAACACTGTCAATAAACAGACCGAAAACGGCCCCACCCCCCGTAGAGGCTCACTAAAAACCATTGTCCAAACACTACGCGAAAAAGCTGCAACACACGAGCCTGTGTTGCGCGTTTACGACCCCGTCGTTAAATTAATCAGCAGTTTTCACCTTTTTTTATATATATACATTAACAATCTACCCAGTGAGATTCTTGGTATTGTGACCGAATTGCCCCACGATTCCCTGTAATAATGCGAGCTCCGTGTTCTCGATAATTGTAATGAACAAGGGGTGATCGTCTGCGCCATTGGGCCATCACCCCTGTTGAAAGGACAGCAGGGACAAAAGGAGGGCAGAAACGAACCTATCATAAAGTCATTACATTGTGGACAGATCCGACCACCGTCACGGTGCTTTCTTCCGGGCCAGGATTCTTACCATTCGCCCTCTCCACCCACCTATCCACCGCCCCCTCGGTCACCGTACGATCCTCTCTGGTCGCGCATACAAATGTCCACGGGGTGGTCTCCAACCAGACGTTCCTCGAGGGGCCTTGTAAATTCGTCGAAAGATAATTGCACCCCCCAGGGACCGTGCACGATGGACTATTTTTCCGAGCGTCAGTCGATGATCAAGGTTGCCTTAATTGCACCCCGCTGCTTTCTTCGGATAGCTCAAAAGTACGGGAGGCTTCTTTCTTTTTTTTTTTTTTTATTGGGGGTCGAGGAATAGGATAGTTTGTTGTATATGTGAAACTGGGCGGACTTTTTGGTCGCATTCGGTACAGGTATTTTTTTTCTTCAGGGGACGATTGCTTTCGGAATCCGGGGAAAGTTTGGCTGATTAATGGGAGGGGGGTGTTTTATAGTGACTTTAAAATATGAATGTAAAAACGAAATTGATTTAAGTATTTCTATTGTCGTATGGAATTGGTTTATCGGGTATATTCTCGTAAATAATTTCTTTCTTGGCTCACTTGGAATAAGAGAAGTGATTCCTGAAGGAACGATGAAAGTATTATTGAAAGATGGAATTTAGATTGTAAAAAAATATCGTAGGTGAATTGATGCTTTCGATATTTTATACAGGATAGTATTTAACGCAACGATTCGCATGTAAAAATAATATAAATAAATATGAATTTGATGTTTGAGCAGGAAATTCGAAGAATCCAACTTCTTCTAAATGTACTTTAGGATTACCATGTACTGGAGGTAATAAAATTTAACACTGAACTACCAAACCCGTCAATTACTGAAATTATAATAGTCGAATAGTGCTTTTGATGGAATTTATGTTGGCATTTAATTCGCTACGTGATATTAATTTTACTACAAATTTTCTAACGGTATTTAAATAATCCAACCTCTTCGTAATGTACGTGTCATCTACACTGTGTGACATAATTATAAACCACCCTAAAATTTTCAATTCTTATGATTAAAATGAAAACAAAGCAAATATGTCCGAAATCGCGTTGGGAAATGTTTCTCCAGGGAAGGATAGATTATATCCCTAGAAAAAAAGTAGTATATTTTTATTTTAACCAAAATACACAAGGATTGAAAATTCTAAGGTTATTTTATACTTATGCCATGCAGTGTATTATACAATTTAATTTAGTATAAATTCAACGTTGGTAGTTCCACTGTTAAATTATTGTTAACTCGTGAGATTCGAGAGATCTGACTTCACCTAACTCAACTCTACTACTACCTATACCCTGAAAAAAATAAAATCTAAATTATAAATCGTTAAGCAAGTGCTTTCCCCATTTCTGATTCTCATTTACCAATCAAACTAAGATATTTAAAGCGTTATAAAATGCAATTCAAGTATATAAAATCTAAAATAAAAAAAAACATTTGCAATTACTCACTTGCTTTTACTCAACAGTCACTCACTTTCCGTCCGTGCTGCACACCGAAAGTACACACACGCTCTACACCGAAGTCAATACGTAAATGAACGAGCAATTTTCACGAAAGCAGAAATCCGCGTCGTCTGACACCGCGGTCGCCTCCCTTTCCATTCCCTTTTGTCCCCGCGTTCGGGTAAACAAAACGGAAACAGGTTTCTTTCCGAAGAATACCTAAGCATCGAAAGTGGATGTCCAACGGAATGCAATGCAAAAAGGAAGGAAGGAAGGAAGAAAAAAAAGGAAAACTGAGAGCTGTCCGCGTCGTCGTCTGCGCGTGCCTGTACGCATAAAATTTTCCTTTTCAGAGACGGAAAAGAAAGGAAGGAGACGAGAGGGCGGTGGCGAGGTCGCTCGATGGAATTCAACGAAGACTCGCAAGGTCGCGGACCGTAATTTTGGCGACGTTTTGCAAATTTCCGTTTCGGGGGCTTTTCTTCTTTTACCTTAGGCGTGTTTTATGCGTTTACGGTGCACCTCGCTGCGCCACTCGAGGTCACGGTATCGCCTTTTTTCTCTGGACTGACGGTCCCCTAACGGGATCGCGAAAAATTCCACCCTACCTGGAGACCGTTAAAAGTAACGCCTCGAACCCCCACCCTCGACCGCCCCCGTTTCTGACAAGATACGCAAAGCAGGTCCGTGACTGAACGAGAACAACCTTCGATCATATTTATATGTATAGACACGATTTCAGATAAATTCTTTGAAGCATAGATATAATCATCTATATGACGTCACACGAGGACAATATTTTTTTTAACGAAGCCTTCGCTTTTACACGGTTTTCAAAATAAGGGACTTTTAAGAATAAAAAACAAAAACTTATGCTGTGCACATATTTTTACAGCCATTGTTTAGTACCGTTTGTTTGTTAACACTGGCGTATTTATTATTTCATGAATAGACTAAAATTTCTTGTTTTTTGTTTTTAAACAATTTTTCCCGTTACCTTTGCATCACTTCGACTCGAGAATCCGTATATACAGGCGGTGTCTATAAGTATATGTATATGGTCGAAGGAAACAACAATTTTCCCGTGAAAAATCGGCACGTACCGACCTCGTGGAGGCTGCGTCTTTTGCGTTTCGCGGCTCGTGAACGGGCGCGCAAGAAAATTCACGAGAAACGGCCAGTTCCTGAATTGTCGTGCCGGAAAAAACGCTCGTTTCTTGCTGGAAGTCAAGGCTGGGGCCTCGACTTTGCTCGTTTAGAATGCTAGGTCGAGCGGGCTTGCTTGCTCGTTTCTTATCGCCCGCTCGACGGTCGAAGAAGTTGGCCGAGGGAAACGTTACGTAAACCAGCGTCAGATTGTCGACCAAAAGTTTCAATCTTTACTCGACAAAAGAAATTTCGGTTTGATAATAGGTGTACTGGTTTTCCCTTCTTTTTGGGGAGCAAGGAGAAGGAAGAGGATGATGATTATAGTTAAAAAATCCTTCGGGGGTGAAAAGTGGCCAGCATTTTTGGTTACAAAATATCGAATGACGATGATTAAGGTAGCTTTCGCGTTTGGTATCGTATCTCTTCATCAGTATTACTATTTTAATTTGAATGATGAATATTTTAAAATACTTCAAAATACTTTAATGGAAAAAGAAATGTGAAGTGGAAAAACGAAAATTTTGTTTGGTTCTTGTAAGGTTCCCTTATCACAAGTGAATATATTAGATTGTTATAGAAGAAACGAACGAATAATATCGATCGAAGTACTATGACAACTAAAATAAAAAACATAAAGAAAAAATTAAACTTCTAATCCATGTTAATTACCCCAAAGATCAAATGGCCCCTCTGACAAATAAAGTACAACGATTCGTTCTTCAACCCTTCCAGCACAAGTAGCCCGTGTTCAAAAGCAAAATGAACATCTGGAGAACAAGGTGGGGGGAAGGGTGGATGGATCATGTCCAACCGGTGGAAATAACCCGATATTACGTTATGTCAACGCAACGGGCAAAGGTGCATCCTTGCGTCCGGGGTACCTTACCTTAGTCCGCGGGCGTCCCGTCCCAGGGTCGAGGGAGAGAGAGCCTGGCTGGGCAGGTGATGGTGGGGAGGGTGGAGGATGAGGCGGCCAGCAGGACGATGGGGAACGAGGAGGGAACCCGAGAAGTGAACCCAGTAACCTAGTGCCGAGTCCGCCTGGAGGTCTGCAAAAACAAAAGGGAGAAGTGCGTTGCCACGTGCCCCGTTCGACGATCGCCGATGCCTCTGCGATTAGTCGTGGCGCGCTCGGCCACGCAAAAATTACCCCTTTCGCGACGGCGGCGCCGCGAGATTTTATCGGCTACGAGGGTGGGCCATGCGCCGGGGCGAGCCACCGGGCGTGACCGAGATTTCGCGATTATATTCGAAGGTACACACGCCGGACTTTTTCGCCCGTTAACGGGCACGTGCTTACAACAGGTCTTGATCAGATAGACTGGTGAATTTTTCTTTTATTAATGAGCGGAGATAAAATTGAACTTTCATTTCGGGAATAAGTGAGGACGAATTGAATTGTATTTTATTCGGAAATGAGTGAGATAAAATTGAGGTTCTTTTTTAGAAACGAGTAAGGTAAAATTGAAGTTTTCTTTGAGAAATGACAGGAAGAATTGAATTTTTTTATTTCAGAAATGAGCAAGGAAGAAGTGAATTTTTTTTTCAGAAATGAGCAAGGAAAAATTGAACTCTTCTTTCAAAAATGATAGAGGAAGAATTGAATTTTTCTTTCAGAAATGGGTGAGGAAAAATGGAATTTCTTCCTTCTGAAATCATTAACATCTTGATTACTTCTCTGAATCGCTTCATTAAGCCACTGGATAAATACGTATTCTGCCGCGATGATTTCAAGAAAACCGGGATTCGTATCCAGCCTGTTGATCGAGCATTCCCCCGCTCGGTCGAAGGAGCAGGTTGCGAACGAAAGAAGAAAAGCGGGAAAAGAGCGCCCCATTTAGAAATGACTCAATCACGGGAGAGCGTGCACGCCGGCCAGCGAAATATTTCCACATCGAAGGCAAGCTTACAGCCGCGCAGGAAGCGGTTATCGATGAAGAAAAGGAGGAGGCGAAAGAGAGGAGGCCAACGTGCTCCATCTATCCATCGAACACCTCTTTCCATTTCCCCATCGATTATTATTTGTTTTACTAAATAAAAAAAAAATCATTTACCTTTGACTATCAAGTGGCGAATAGAAAACGTTATTTTTTTTATTTAAATAGGGTTAATTAAAAGGATCGCTAGGAAGTTCCAGAGGAGGGACCGTGGATATTGATCGTGATGACGTTTAGGCGAACCTTCGCTAATTGGACGACGGTCGGCCCGCAATTAACAGTGGAAACGGTGTTGGCCCTCTTAACGTAACCCCAAGCAACAAACTTATCGGGCCACCGATCGTTGCGTTCCATAGAAAGGTCACGAAGGATCATGACGATGGGGAGATACACGATCGCGTTTGCAATTGGCGCGTGGGCATTTGCGCCTCATGTCCGACAGAGTTACCTTCTCACGTGATCGTCCGAATGGAATCTTTTACGATTCCGTACCCCGTTCAATTTCCTCCCACTTCTACCTTCGGAATGATTTCTCGTGCATGAACTCCACAATCGCGAAAAGGAATAAGAATATAATTTTATCTCATGATATAAATTCATAGAAAAATCTAATCTACCGCACAACCATAAATTCTCAAAGTAAATAATTTCAAACATTGGATTGCGAATTAACTATACTCAGATTGATTTCCCTATACGAACTTAACAATCGTGAAGAGGAATTAAAGCATAATTCTATCAGACATAATACCCTTCCAGATTTTCTTATCAAGTAAGGTAAATTCATCGAAAAATCTAATCTAACACAGAAATATAAATTCTTATCGTTAATAATTTCAAACATTGGGTACGAATGAACCATTTCCACCATCAGCCTAATATCCACAACGACCCCGAACAGAAAAATACAAAAATACATGTTCATTTATTTATATAATATATAGCTCTCTGTACCGTGTAATTTTCTGTGTGTATTAATTGTAAGTCTATCTCTCTCTATCTCTCTCACGTTTCCCCGTGCACTCGGGCATCTCTCCTTTCTCTCATGCCTCAGCCACACAACTCGCGGCGAGCTCCTCGATCTTCCTCTCTCCGTCTCCCTCTATCTCTCCCTTCCCTCGCCGTTTCTTCACGGCTTTGCTTCTCCGTTTTGCAACGGGTTGATCGTGAATCCGCACGAAGAGAACTAGGAACCGAGGGGAAGAAGAACAAGAGACGGAGATGGAGGGCAATCGTTAACCCTTTAACGCCCAGACCTTTAAATCGTTAATTGAACATTCTGAGACTGATATATATCTTGTATCTTGTTATTTTAAAGTAGAAAAAATCGATATTAAATAAACTTTTTTTTCATTTTCTTTCCCTTTTTTTTTTATTTTCGGAGGAAGTTCCATTAATTTTGTCAATTAACAACGTGGAGATCTACTTCGCACCAATGAAACTACGTATACGTGCTGACAAAAGTTGGATTAACCGACGACAGAATTTTACGCAATTTTGTATTGGGCGTTAAAGGGTTAACGCGATCGGAGGACCACAGTTTCAACGGTGTTTTTTCGTTATAAAACATAATATACGTGTAATATCGATAATAATAATGCAATAGTACAGTAATAATGACAACGGTGTTGATTATATAGCCGCTCGCGATGGTAATTTCCGTCTGGCTTAACTCTTTTAGTCTGCGAACCCACTTGGAATATTATTAATTTAATTTGAAATACATGCAATTGTCTGTATAAATTTTACAAGAGTTGTAACAACTCTTATGTTATTATAGAAGAACGCTCCTGATGTTCGCAGTCAAAGGGTTAAGAGATAGATAAATCCTCAATCGGTGTTCCTTATATCACGGTTTTTCGCGATCGACGCTCATTAGTAGCGATTTGCCAGCGGTCCTTAATGGAATTTCTAATCCGAGAATTTCTATCGAAAACGTTAACCGATGCTGCACATGGTATTCGAGTTTAGAGGCGATTCGACGTGCCTGAAAGTTCGCCAAACCTTCTATACGAACAGGAAGTTTCATTAATTCACGGAATAACGATAAGAAATGCAAATGCTGCTTGAAATAATAATGTAATTCTAAAAGTAGTGGAATCTCATCCGAATAAGTGTTCGACCTAAAAAAGAGAAAAAATAAGTTATAAATAACATTGTACACAAGCAGAGGCGCCGGCAATTTATGTTAGTATCCTCTAATTTGATTCCACTAACGCTAACAGGAACATCGGCGTGAAAGATAATAAACCGCACGAATACAATTACGATCGTCGATAAAAATACAGATTACAGAAAAGTCGACGTTTACACAAATGAACACATTCGCGACCAGCTGTATACATTAAACAATTATTTTACAGAAGAGAAAATATAAGAAAACGATTTAACGAAATCGTACGCGATTACGGCAACTCGTTTAAACGGAGAGGATCGCATAGTGGTCCAAAATCAAATGGTGAAAAACGTATTTCTTCTACAGTGACTCACAAGTTTCTTCACGAAAGGCTGACGCCTCTATTTGACTAAATTATTTACCAATATGCGAATTTTATTTCAAAATTAAGAAAAATCGATTAAAAAAAGTATGAGAAAAGTTACGATAAGGAAAATATATAAACAGAAATTGCATACAAATTTTGACATCTAATTGTTACTTCAGAAATCTGTGAACAAACGTGTAAGTCGCTGTATCTCTTCAATGTTCCATTGTTCTCAGACCCTCCAACCAAATATACAAACCAAAATTCCTTAAAAATTCAGACTTCCACGACGATCTTGTAGACAATATTAATAAATGCTCGCGTCACCGAAGGGAATCCGTAAAATTTAAAAATTCGTTTCTTTATCTCGGATAAAATTCCCAAGTTCCAAAAATATTCTCGATTGCTCGAGCTAGACGAGGTTACGAACTGTTAAATTCTCATTCTCGTACAGTACGATCTTTCCACACTTTTCTATAGCTCGAAAGTTGACAGAAAAATATGTAAAAAAAATCCGTAAACCCGTAACATTAAAATCTGTCCTTTTTTCCCTATTTCTTGGGCTTCTGCCCCACTGTGGCGGCGGCGTTGCACGGGGAGGAATGCAAAGTTCCATTGCCAGAGAAACCGCGCGGATCCGGGCGCGCTCTCGCGCGTTACAACGCGATGGAAAGAAGTTATGTGTAACAATGCGCGCGGCAGCGCGGTAACTGCTTCCTTGACGGCCTCCGAGCGAAGAAAGAGCGAAACAAGAGGCGACGGAGTCGGAGGGAGAGGCGACGAGAGAGAAAACCGCGGAGCTCGGTGGCCGTCGTGCTTTCAGGCGCATTCTCTCTCGCGTGCTCAGCTCGTACGAGCACGTATATGTATGTGTATAGCACGAACGGGTCAACGAACATTCTCGTGTGCAGCTCGAAACGAAAACGGGCGATCGACTTCCGGAGAATCCTTCCTGGATCCCCTTAGCTTCCGCGACGACTCGACTAGCTGGCGAACGACCCTTCCGGTGGGGGCTTCGTACCTTATTCCGTGGCTACACTGGGCGCGAGGAAACTTGAGGGTTCACTATTGGAAATATACCTTCTCGTCTTTTTGCATCCTCAGAGATCATGAAGCTGAATTGATAATTGGACGAAATGATTGTTAGGTGATGGAAGAATTTTAAATGTTCACCTTTGTGCACTGGTTCATGAACTATCGCACTACGGGGCGTTGAATTAAAATATAATTTTGTTTAATTATGTTTTATAATTAGAAATATTATGTGTAATAACTAACACCTACCAAGTGGTCCAACCTAGGCCAAATTCGGTAACCTTCCCCTAATATTATATAAGCTACTGGTACCGAATTAATCTACAAGGAAATTTAGGTAAAAATCAAACAATTGGCTTCTGGTCGAATTGACCCGAACAGTTGCACGAGGGTTAACAACAGTGAATATTCAGCTTAAGATCGAGAAGGTATAACGACAATTTGTCAATTTACCGACTTACCAAGAGTACCATCATAGAAACGATATCTGAAGAACACAATCACCTGGCATGATAAAATGCACTCTTGGCAAGCAACACCGAAGCGACCCTGTCAAGCATCTTAGCGGCCATTGTAGCTTCAATTCGACCGTGTTGAGGATGATGGGGTATGGTATACAAGACACTCTGCGATTTGTTTAAATAAATATATTCTAGGGCGAAGAATAGAATACTTGTTATAAGGGGTTGAAACACAGGTTGTGGATCGTGTTCATCGTCCGCCAGGTACAATCGATTCGTAGGGGTGGTCCGCCAGCGAGAGTCTCGAGTCACGCAACCCCTTTCCCCGGCGAAAAAGCGCTGCGTCCCGATCGCGCCGCGGTTTTACAGCAGTGTGTTGGATGTACGGAAAGTGGGAGGGGTAGGAAGGAATAAGTGTGTGTACTTTCGCGATGGCCGCGTGTTCGCGCCTCGTAACGGCTCTATCGGTAATGGGCTGGTGTGTACTGTGGTAGCTGGGATAATTGCGGTGTGTAACAGGCGGCGATATAGTGGCTTGTAGGCAGCGGCGGCGGTAGCAGTAACATACGGGGGAAAGAACGGCGACCGACGTTGAATTCGCTAAACGTTCTTGCGCCTGTCTATCTGTCCGATCGTTTGTTACCTAACAAAGCGTATATATAACAGACGCTACATATTCGATACACATACATACAACATGAAGATAAATTCAACATCGAGCCCGCGTAAATGTGTCCTGTTTATGCGCGTGTGTGTGTGTGTCTATGTGTGTCGTAACCAAAAATAATTATATCGAATAGCGAATGACCAAACGGTAGAGTTGCTACCCGGCGGTAGCAATGATACGCAAAAATTCGCGTCGATCTTACTTAGGATCCTTTTGTCCTACACGCTTCATATACGTACGTCCTTTTGTCCTACACGCTTCATATACGTACGTAATAATATTAATAATAATAATAATAAAAAGAAACTCATAACACGGTGCCCAGCTTAACGTTTACGGTTTAAATAATAAAAAAAAAAAAATAGTAACATCTAGTCCCCCGCGGCACACCGGGGGACAAAGTTCCCGACGCGAGCTGGCGCGACGGCGTCGATGATCGAAAACAACCCCTTTGCTCGGGGACCCGTCGCTCCATCGAGTTTTGCTCGACAGCGTCGCGGATGTCCGTCAACCCTAGCCCGTTCCTCGACGTCCCTCCCACGACGATCGTCGACGGATCGATGATCCCGAGCGACGTTGGAACGACAGTGGACTCATCGGTCGACCGATGTCCATGGCAGTGAAGAAGCTTCGGTTTTTCTTGCGCGTTCTGTTGCTTCACCGAGAGGGGCGTGTTGGATATCTCGCGGTCGCGAGCTCGGCCCGGATCGCGGAACGATCCGGATTCCTCCGGACGGCAGTGAAGAGTTTTGTTGTTGGTCTGTCTGGAAAATAGAAGATGCGTGGATGCGTTAGTTCCCTGTTTTATTCGCTTGAAAGAATATTACGAATGCACGAAACTACCCCGGTGATCTTGATAGGTTGGAGGATTTCTGTATATCTTCCGAATATGTTTAACACTAGAACATACCGACGACAAACGTATATTCCTATCAGATCGACAAACATGACAAATTTCGGGACATATTTAAATTTATTTATGAACTATTTCCTCATTTTTATATTACAATGGGAGTTGTGAAGAATCTGGGAAAAGTGTTGTAACATTTTAATCGTCAATATAAGAATATACTAACACCAGTCATTTTGACTGCCTTGGTAGTTCTAATGTTAATAACGAGAGGATTCTTTTCATGGTGTTAGATTACAGATTGGTCCCCGGTGATTAGTCTAGAGATGGTATAGAGGACATGTGAATACGTTCCGAAAGTGTTTACCAGCGATAGGATTCTGCTCATGCTATTGGATTGTATGTTGGAGAAAGGTTGAAGGTGACAATAACAGAGCATCGATGTAAAATTAAAAACGCGATGATAGGGTGGTGAGGTGGCACGAGGGTGGGGAAGGGGGGCAGTATAGAAATGAGAAGCATGTCAGGCGGAATATCCTGATCCTAGGCGAAGGCCGTCTGGTGCATTCTAGTCTGGCAAAAACTGCATAGGAAACCACACCCTGGCCGGCTGTTGATCGCCGTATCCTCGGGAACGCCGCGATTTACCACGTGGGTTCAAGCATTGGCACCCCTCCATGGCCTTCAACTTCCATCCCAGCCCGTGATCTCGCGTAAGATCGTTCTACCTGGCAATCCCACGTCCACCTTTCTTCGTCGACTAGAACGATTCATTTATATCGTTCCGTGACCTCATTAACCGATCGTTAATCGACCCGATTAACAATTCCTCTCCGATTGTAACGAAATTAGAAATGCAGATACATTGTAGAATCGTATCGAACGTGAAAGATCGACCAGTTTCGAAAGAGCTCGAAACGATAAAGCGCTTGCACGTGCACAGGGATGCAGAAAGAACAGGCGAGTGTGACGACGTGGTATACATATACCGGCTACCTACGTTTCTACCTACTTCAAAACCCACCTACCCAGCAACCTAGTTGTCTGCCTCGTCTATTCCGCGAGGTGTACGGGCCGGGTTTATCGCTAATCGATATAATATATCTTCCTGGCGGTTAGGTAGGGATCGAGCTGAGCGAACCGTGTCGAACGGCCTTCGGGACGATTTCGCCGAGGTCGTGTGCCGCAGCTCACAGTTCTTTTTGTCGTGTTGCCACGTTCGCTGAAAGAGAATTCGTTGGATCACGACACGACGAAGGAATCGCGTGGATCGATATGTGAGTAATCGTTCAGATACTCGGCCCCCGGGGCGATCGGTGATCAGCCGAGGAATCAGGAAGGAAAACGCAATGGCAAGACCAGACGCTTCGAATTCCTTTGTACAGACGAAAGTCCATTAGATTCTATATACCTGAGAACGGTGATACGTGGGTAGATGGACGTCAGAGACCAGAAAACAGATAAAAAAAAAAGGAGACACTCGGGGTTAGGGGGTCTTTCCTAGAAATGGTTTCACTTACACTTTCCGCGGGAGGGTATTTCAGGGCCGAGTTCATCCCGAATACACGTCACGTGAATCGGTTCTTTCACCTGCAAGGTGTGTATATGTATGTGTCCAGAGGAGAAAGCATTCACGACGGTCCCCACGGACGAAAGCCTAGATCAGTTCAGCGCGAAGACAGAGAAAATGAGAGGGATATCGTGTGGGACCATCGCTATCTCTCATTCTCCCTCCTCTACTCTGCACGATCCAAAAGCCCAGGTGTGTGTAAGTGCACCTCCACATGGGTGCATACGCGAGGGAGGGTCCAGGGAGAAACAGAACGAATGGCCCAGGGTCCAACGGAAAAATAAAACTAGGCAGACCAGATAGAACCTCCTTTAGACTCAGTATCCACTGTCTCAATTCTCTCTTTTTGATTCGCTGTTGCAAAGGAGTGTATATGCTCGGTGGAGGAGGAACGACAAACGAGAGAAGAACCTAACCCAAGCCACCAGGAGAGGCCGTGTGCTCCGGCGCTGCAGTTCTCGCCCATGAACTTGGTTCTCCGTCTTGTCCACACGACGTTGACCTACTTCCATGGCCTACCCGATATCTCGAGCGTTGCTAGAACCGCGAATACCGATTTTCCCGCGACCCGCTCGCCGTGCTGCCTCGCGCCGACGATTGCATTTCACTGGCCCAGATACGACGTGACGCGACTGCACGACCGCGACCTGTTGCTGCTCAGGATCCTAGCTATTTCTAAACGATCTTAAAGCGTCGATACTACTTGGTCTTTTGTTTCAGATGTCTGGAAGAAATTACTCTGTTATTAGCATGGTTTCAAGAGAGCTTTAACGTGATTATAGCAAATTTTTTGTCAACTCTGTTTTTGTCATCATTTTTTAAAGTCACCTTCAATTTTATTGCAAATACACCTATCATTTTTTTACGCTTATGTGTTAGAGGATTTCAAGACGAATTCGGTAAGTATCATAACATAACATGTGTTACTTTTTTTTTCATCTGGGTCGAGAACAAATTAAAGAAATATTCGAAGTGTAATATTATGTTGAGCTCTTGCATTGTTCGTAAACATTTCGTTCTGTACATTGGAACACATCTAATGATACCTACTGATTACAATTCATGGGTCACTCTGTATATATAGCTACCAATCGTATGGCAATAGCAGCCCGAGAGAAATTACTTGGATTTTCTTTTTATTAACCCCGTTAATTAACCCTTGCCTTACGATTTTCTTGACGACTGTACTTTCAAGCATTACTTTATCGTTAATAATTTCCCAGATACAAAAGGAATTTCATCTTCAGGGCAAGTGTAACATTTACTCTAAACCTTAAATATTAATACCAATGAAACAGAATTTGACTTCGACTAAAAAAAAAAAATGAATAGTATACATGTTTATTAAATCCACTTTGAAATAGTCATAACGTATCTGACTCGATGTTATAAGCCAAGGGGTTAATAAGCTCATTGCGGTTGATTTTACGTCCACACCGATAGTATTATTAAATATCTCTATTGTACGACGGCTACCAGTGACC
The DNA here is from genome assembly GCF_001272555.1 of Dufourea novaeangliae. NCBI lineage: Eukaryota > Metazoa > Arthropoda > Insecta > Hymenoptera > Halictidae > Dufourea > Dufourea novaeangliae. The sequence goes on along the minus strand of NW_015374023.1, from coordinate 1,083,034 downwards.
GACACGGCCTGAACGGGAAGTACCAGTGGTTGATCCTGCTAATTATCACATGTCACGAGATGTTAACTTCACGGCACGCATAGATAGAATTGAACGACTGTGAATAATTCGAGCATAATCGATCCATCTACAACTGTCGATTCGCTATCTGTCCGTCACGATCCCAGTCACCGCCCAGTCCAGATTCCATCAGCCACCGAAAGCCCCCCTGGGTGAACCTTCGGTCTCGCGCAAAGCCGTCTAAACGAGCTCGGAATCGTTTCGCCGGTAATATTCATATCGGGCTTGGTTTTGAATATTCAAACAAGCAAGGAAGTACCTACTGGGGGACCGTAATGCCGCGATGAATCTCTCTTGGCGTTCGAACGACACCTCGATCTCCTTGGGCCTTATCCGCCGCTGAATTTCCTGCTTCGGGTAAGGATCGCGGTCGCCGTGTGTCTCGTATATTATTATCGGTACTCCGTGTCTCGCGGTGGCGTTATCCGTTATTTTGACGAGCGTTATGAATGAAAACGTATCGGCGATAATGAGCCACGCGGTTCCTACCGTCGACGACCAAAAAGGGGATGTTTTTTCGCGACCATTAAAGGGGTGGACCAAAGGAGCTAGGCCAATCAGCCTGCTCGGACCGACTTCGTTGGTTCAGGCAATGCACAAGTACAACCGGGATAATCATTAGTTTATATAACAAGTCATTTCCCGCGGCCACGTGATTTTCTTGTCAAGGCGATCCGCTCACCACTACCTTCCCAGACCGGCCGTTAGCGACACACCGCTACCTCGCCGCCACCATAGGTCACCACGCGATCACTTAGTAGCAACCATCGATGCTGACGAACTATCGAAGAGATTCGATGGACCAGAAAAAGGATACAGGGTTTGTATCCAGAAATGTTTGGAATCTACAGTAAATCCTCGATGAGTATCCACTGGACATTAACACTAGAACTACTATAACAGTCGATAAACACAACAAACATTTGAAAATTTACAAATTTATTAATTAATTGATTTCTTCACTTTTATGTCGTAATAAAATTGTCGAAGATCTAAGAAAATTTATTGTTATAACAGTTCAATAACTGTTGTAGTCCTGGTGTTAAATATGTTCGTGAACTAATTAATGACCGAGACAAATATCATTGGCTTCTGAAGTCTAAGTTCTATTGCTAAATTTCATCAAAAAATCAGCGTTACATCTGGGGACCTCTCCTTGGCAAGAGCCTTCGAACACTCATCGAGGATTCACTGTAGTTCCTGTCTAGGAGCACCAATAGGTGTAACCTAAGTTCCTAGGTCAGGACTTCGCGAGGAACGAAAGCCGAGGGAAATATCGCGGCGAATGAGTCACGGTACAATTAGGTAGGAAGATTTTACAACCGTCGGTCGAGGAAATTCCTCCGGTGGTTCTCGTTATTACGCGTCCGCCGGTATGGTAAACAAGCCTCTTTCTCCCTCGAATCGGAAACAATCAGCATGCAGCTCTGGCGTCAAAGAACATAGGTGAAAGATGTACAGGACGGTGTGTGGATAGGTCGCTGGTAGATAAGAATCCCGGTTATCCGGCTTCCTGAATGCTTAATCGGGACTCGTTACGCGAAGATCGCGTGACGAACCGTTGCCTTAACGTGTACAGCCTGTCGATCGAAGTGTGTCGCGATGGTATCCGGCTCCACCGATCTCCACGGACACTTAATCTCTCTGGAATCTTGAATGAACCAGATCGCCATCGACCGACCGTACCGTCCACTAACACCGAAATCGACATCGTGGACGGATTAATACAAAGAGTACATATATCTGGGACATGGTATTAAAAACAAAAACGATCTATCGGTCCCGAATGATCATCGGTGGATGTTCGCGAGAAAGGCATTCCGTGGAACGCTAAAGAAGCCGCTTAGATGCTGCCTCGGGGAGAGAGACAGAGATCTATGGAATACGATGGAAACCGTGAAAGATGGAAAAAGATCGAGAGAATGACTACGATAGTAAGAAGAAAGAGAGAGAGAGAGAGAGAGTGATTCCAACGAGATGGATAGAGAAGGTTTGGAGAAGGTAGTCGAAGAGGGATGGAATGATCATGGTGCAGGTTCGATGGACAGAGATGAACGAAGAGGGAGTGAAATGCATAAGCGATCGAGGAGAGGGATAGTCGAGGCAAAGGTGGTCTTACCGGCGTAAATGCCACTGGTTGGCATTATGCCGCTTGTCTGGCCAGACCTTCGATGCATCGAACACATCCCGCGATGCTGCGCCGCGAGACGACGATGATTGCCTGCCTTGTAATCGTGATATCGTTCGTCTATGCGCGAGATGTGACGACGATTAAGGGGGCCCCACGTGGGGGGAATTTCGTGTTGCGCGAACCACGTCGATCGTGAAGACGCCACAACAGACCCACACGGGGCGACGGCCCTGGCCCATTTACCCCAAGTCACCAGATTGTATATACGTACACGACGGGACCGACGATATTGGCCTTTTCAAGCACGCTTCTTCTTCTCCTTCGAACGTTTTCGCCGTGGCTAGGCGGACCCCAGGTGTGTAAAAGGTCGCGATGGCCCCAAGGGTAGATTCTTCTATGCCGTTCGCCACTAAACGTGTATTTCGCGAATGTCCCGATCGAGAAACCTCACGAGCCAGAGGAGTCAATTGAAGACTCGACGGATGCAAAACACGGTGTGCGGTTCAAGTGTTTAGCTGTATGACCTTTGCCAGGCATCGATCACCACCAGGCCTCGATTTGACGTAATCGTCCCCCCTGATCATAATCGACGCGAACGGAATCGTAGGGGTACAAGGACAGCCGGTGTTCTAGGCGCGAGAGGTACACGAGCTCGTTAGGGTACAAAGGAGGACGTTTCGAGGCTGACGACGATCCACTATGTGCAAGGAAACGACTGGACCACAGCCGGTTCTGGGGGACTCCGTGGAATGTCGAATTAAAGACCGACCCAGGCAACGATCTCGGTTAGGACACAGGCGTTATTCTAGACGGGAGAGATCGTAATACCCCAGACGAACCGAGTTACAGGATAGACCAGATGGACCAAGGGAGAGGTGAACGAACCTCCGAATCTACCGGAGAGAAGGAACATCAGGGGGAACTAGTAGAAGTAGCAGCTAGAGAGAGATGGAGAAGGAAAAAGGAGACCAGTGGACGTCGGTAGAACGCGACAAGGTGGTCGAAGATCCAAGGAAGAACTATATTCTCCGATGCTCCGACTAGAGAGGATAAAAAAGAAAAAAAAGAATGAAAGAAAAGGCAGCCTAAGGAATCAGTCAGGTAGAATGCCTGGCCGTGGAACGACGGCTACGGTGAGATCTCTCTGTTCTCCTTTGGCGAGCGCCACGATCTCTGTTCCGCGGTGATTATCGCGATTTAATAATCTCGACGCGATATTAATTGTACACACATGCCGTCAGCCCGGTGACTGCCTATCTGGCCAGGCTTGTGTCACAATGTAGCCGGACAGGTTGCGCCGTCAGGTAGGGGGGTACACGCAGAAACATGGCGAGGCATGAAAACAAAAAGAAAAAAAAATGAACGCGCTGTTAGAGCAACGGGGCCGTTTGAAAAATCGCGCGCGCCGTGTGTCGACGTTGTCTAGCTGAAACGCGACGACGCCATTCAAGGACGTGCCGTTCGCCCTGGGGCCGTTTTTGCTGGCGGGTAACAATGCGCGGGCGCGTGCACTCTGTTGCAAAACCGCGGAGGAACGACGGAGACCGGAAGAGACGTGGGGCGACGCACCGATTAGCCGTTTTACCGCTTCGATGTTATACGGGGGACGGTGTTCACCGTTCCGCGGCCTCGTACCGTCGAGATATCGTCGGTAAATCATACCCAGGTGATACACACGGGACAGAGGGAGAGGAAAAAAATGAAACGATGCCGGAGCGATTAATTTCCGCGTGGGAAAATAGAAACGCACGGAAGTGCACTGCTTGACACTGCTTCGAGAAAGGATCTGGTGAGGTCTGAGGAAGATCTACCGTTTTTTCGCTTTTTGAGAGATTGCTTAGTGAGGATTTTACTGGTGGTGGTCACCGGTGACCGTCGTGTACCAGGAACTGAAAGGTGAAGTAATATAATCGGAGGGAAAGTTCTAAGAAATTGGCTCTGCTGTGATCGTTTTTAAGCATTCAGCGATGTGACGGTCACCGGTGACCGACACACTAATTATCGTTCACGCAGTGACGGTCACAAGTGATATTAGAAATTACAATTTCAGTGTGACAGTCATCGATGACCGGCATCGAAACTTAACATTCATGCCATGGCGGTCACCGGTGACCGTCGTATAATAGGATTTTAATGTGAAACAATATAATCAGAGTAAAGAGAAACTCAGACGAAATTGACTCCACTGTGGATATGTCAACGCATTCACCTTGTCGGTCACTGGACCGTCGTGTAATAGAAATTCTAATGTGAAATAATACAGTCGGTGTGGCCGGATCGATCGAGATACGCTACAAGTGTATAAAATCGATAATCTGGTACTGTTCCATCAATCATGAATTCTGGTTTCCTTGGACCACTTGAATTTCACGAAAATTTAAGACGATTCTTACGACGCTTTTAATACGACAGAAATATTAAGCTTCACTTTAACTCACTTTACTTTCTACTAAATCAGTCTGCAGAAGCATGAATTCATACCAGAGTCTAGCAGTCTACTGATTTGAATACCCGTCCGCGTTGTTTTATTCTCTTATCTAGTGATTCGATACTTTGTAACCAGACGATAAATTATTCCGATACAGGTTCCGGCCAGATACGGGAAAGTTCAATTGCGATGGAGACTAGACGACAGAAAAACGTGTACACCTCAAGGACCGTTTACGAATAATTGTAATTTTTAATCTAATCGTAGTTATTATTGGAACACTGCATATATATATATAAGGTAAAACGATAAAAGTGTTCATTACTTTTAGAGTAGATGGTACTCGCCAAATGATGACAAAAGGTCTTGACAAACATAGATCGAAAAATGAACATTTTCAAAGTTATGAACAATTTTTTCTTTCAGTTTTGGAAACTATCGTATCGTATGGAAACAATAGAATACTTTACTATTTCTTCATTTCCTGATTACAATTATTCCTAGTTATTTTCTTTTACGAAGAATTGTTTATAACTTTGGAAATACTAATTTTTCGACCCAGATTTTTCAGGTCTATTTTTTCATCATTTGGCGAGTACTATCTACCCCAGAAGTTGCGAACTCCTTTTTCGGATCACCGTCTATATCCCAGGTTTTGGGTACCTTTCCCAAGGGATTTCCAAAATTATACTAGAATCTAGGTTATAACGGTAAGTGTGAAATTATAAAAAATACTAATAAAAATTCCCGAAAATTCTCGGTAATCAAAAAAGGAAGAAATGATAAGGAAATCAATTATTTCCATACGGTATACAATAACTTCCGAAGCAAGAACTGTAACTTTAAAATTATTAATTTCTCGATTTATGATTATCGGTACATTTCTTCATCATTTGACGTATACAATCTATCCTACAAGTTACGAACCCTTTTCCTTGTATCACCCTGTACAAAGACGATAGGTCGTGGCCCCCGAAAGGAACGTCGAACCGATCACAGATCGCCTCGTCGTTGCCCGGGCCAAATAAAGTCACAGGCCTTAGTTTTTCGTCGTCGATCCTATTGTTATGCGAGCTGCATCGGCGGGTTCAGATGCCTGGCTGCCAAAATCCGCGAGCCGGTGCCTCGATAGGATCGCGACGACTCGTCGAATATCCAGAACTGATGCGTCACGGCGCGGGAACTGTACTAGCTGGCGTTTTCGACATGCTGCTGGGTGGTTCGTGTACACGCGGGATGGGAGATATTTTCCGGAGCTTAATTAAAGGAGATATTATTAAAATTGCGCGATGCCGAACGAGGAAGCAGAGGTCGGAAAGATGAACAAAGAGGTACACGTTGCCGAGCCCCGGAGAGGAAAGAAGGGGAGAGGAAGGAATGTGCGAATATACGGCGGGAGAGCAAGAGAGAAACGATTGGCATGCAGGTCGCGCGGTATGTTGTCCTAGGTCACGCGTAATCCCGCTCTCTCTATCTCTCTCTGCTTCGACTCTCTCTTTTCTCATCTCGTCGACGGGTACAGAGAAGGAAGGAGGATGCGTGCGTTATTCTCTCTCTCTTGCGGCTGTCGTCTTTCCATCATTTTCATAATAAGATCGTGGGCCCTCTGGAGCAGAGCGCGCGGGGCCTGGTCGTGGAATCGGCTCGGGAACAGTGATTTACGAGCGGTTCGTACAACTTCGTCGGTGATTTCTATGGGTTTTCTGGCATGTTCGTTGGGCTTTTGCTAAACTACACGCCGGATGAATATCGATTAGCGGTTGGACGTCTCTGCGGACGAACGATACACGGAGGGAGGGGGAGAGAACGCGACGATAAAAATAATTGTACGATCACCCCGGCGTGAACGAACGATCCATCCTTACGACGAGCTGTGTCGGACGAATCGCGCGGCTACGTGCGTCGTTTTCGTGAATCTTTCGTGGATCGTAACCCGAACTTGGAGGATTTTTCGGGCGATTTTTTTTTTTTTTTTACAAGAGAATTTTTCCTGATTTTCTTCGGTGTTTTTGTAATCATTGTCGAGTAGAAGATACGCTCGCGAGTTCGCCTGGGCCCGAGCTGTACAGAGCCAACCAGTACGGAGGAACGAACGAACGATCGCTTATTCCTGACGAGGAGGGCACGATCGTCGGCGCGCGCGCGAGCGCACGGGACGGTGAATGCCCAAAACTCAGCCTGGTGTCAATGAACTCGGCCATGTGAGGAGTCGGACGAGGGGCCTCCTTCGGCTTATACTCACTATCGGGGTCTTGTCTTTCCCATGGAACCGAGACTAATTTCGTGACTTTGCGAAAGGCCCCCGGGGGCAACCGGGAAGCGCGCGGCCGGAATTCCCCCCCCTTGTGCAATCGCGAGTTTTTCGGCTTTCTAGATCGGTTCGCACTTCTCGAGTAATTATATCTATTCGAGGGAAATATATGAAATACCATGGACAACCGAACCCCAAAATGATTCTTTTTGAGAAAGTGACCTCCTTACCGAATATTCCGCTATTTCTCAGCGACCAAGAGAATCTCTTAATAATCGAAAATAAAAATACTTCTCTATTTCTTTAGTAAATTCTACAATCTACACGCGATTTTTCTACACTCGAAAATCGTTCGTAGATATTAAATTCTGTATCTCAATGTTCCCATAATTACACCTGACGAAGGCTCGCCCGTCGAGGGCACCGAAAAGGTGAACGATCTAGACCGTCAGACGGCACCTGCTCGCGACAGGAGAAAACCGGCGGATTACCGAGCCAATACCTGTTTCTATAAGGTCGTCGAATACAGATTAGGAAAATTCTCTACTCTATCAATCATTGAAATTGTTCAATGACCGACGATATTTCAAGATCTTCAATAATTCGTTCGTCTGTCGTAACGTTCAGAAATCATGCAGCTGCCCCCCCTCCCTTCACCCGCGAGTTCATTTTTAACCGGCTCTCTCTCCGCTTTTTGAGTCGCCGGTCACGCGCGGGTCAGCGAATCTTCGAGGAAGAAATCCTCCCTTCTTTCCGCGACCTGTACACACCGAGGAACGGTAGAAGCAGTGGAGGTGGTGACTCGACGACGAGACAGAGAGGGGTGGGGGGTGGTGGGAGGGTCCACCGCCGAAAGAGAAGTTCAAGCGGTCGCGAATCGGATCGTCGGGGGACACGAGCGCGCGCGCGCGGTGTTGCATTCGTTGGCCTCTGTTGACCCGGCTGAATCACTCGCGGAAGCTGTTATCTGGAGTTCAACTCGATTAAAATGATCCCGAACCATCGTACGAGCCGATCGATTATTGCAATTGAATCTGTACGAGAAACCGTGAATCGATTCTCAGCGGAGAATTCGAGCGCCATATGTCAGCTGGTGTATTACGTAAGGGAGGTGAGCAACACACAGGTGGTGTTTCGCGAACGGTGAACCTGTTCCTGTCGCGACGGCTTGGTATCTATTTGATAAACAAGAAAAATCCACGCGGGCCGTCGAAACATGTCTCGGCGCGGGGAATTAACGCGAGTAGATAAAGTCCTTGCCGTCCGGAAGAGAGACTTGAATTCCGCGATCGACGAGCTGGTGCAGAGTCGATGTTCGAGAGGTGGTTACAGCTGGGTTTTCGCTCTATAAATACGACAGAACCGTTGGGGGAAGTAATTAACGGGGCTCACCTCTTAGGTGCAGGCAGTGACAGTTGTCGATTGGCTTCATTGACGGGTCTCATCCAACGAGAACGGCCAGTGATGTCTCCCTTTACGTATGTGGATGCTCCATACCGATCTCCTCAAATTCGAGGACGAGGTCTCCTCTCTTCCTCTCACACGTCCCATCATACCGCTCGACGACGACGTGTAAGTTTCTGGTCTCCTCTTCTGTGTCCCTCCTGGATAAACGGAGGAGGCACCGTGGAGGTTCAATACTGCCCGGTGGGATCGAGACCCGTACTGGCAGCCATGTCGCGACCTTGAGGTATCTCGAGTCTATTGCTTCCTCGTTCCTTCCGGAATCCGTCTCTCCTCGACCTACCACCACTTCCTTCAGTACTGACCGGTCGGATCGAGTCCAGCCATGATTGTAGTATGAATATACATTTATATATATATATAATCTAATATATATATTTGGAATACACACGAGGTGGAAGTAAACTTTGACACCACAACGGTGACACTGGTTAAAATGTCTTGAAATTGATGGATCGTCCAGAAATTGGGCGAAACAACGAGCTTCAAGGGTCTAGTCTCTGTCTCAATAGAGCCCGGTCGGATCCAATCCGCATGCCATGATGTCAACGATTGTTAACGATCGATCGAGCGACGAAAAGAAAACGAAGTCTGACTGTTTTCAAGGTCGCACTTCTGGGAAAACGATACGCTCTCTCTGTGTTCAGTAAAGCCCGGTTGGGTCCAACTGACGAGCCATAATCTCTCCTCCCAGGGAATCACGACGAGATCCTCCTCTCCGCCACCTTCCAGCCTCGCGGAAGAAGCACACGCCTCGGTCGAATACCACACGATGTAAACCAACTCGACGACGATCAGATCCTCTCTGTGACGACGGCTCTCCTCTCTCGTTCGTCGGTGGTACACTCAGCCACGTTGAAAACTCCACACGAGCGATAGCGAGCAGGCAGCGAAACCGAAAATACACAAATCTTCCTGGCTGGTGTGTATATATATATATATATATATGAACACACCGCGCGATTCGTGTAACGACTTCAAGCTGACGATCGTAGACCCGGAACAAAACTATACAGAATGGCAATCGAACCGAAGGAAGGAAAGAGAGAGGTAGAATAACAACAACAGAAAAAAACGAAGATATAAACTGTACGTATATAGTATGATAAAACCCCGAAAAAAAAAAAAAATAGAAACAAACCGGCTGCTGTGTGCGTGACCGTGCCCCACAGAGCTCTGACAGCTCCACGGCGAGTGGCCTCGCTTAAGTCTCGGCTGGCCCCCACTTGCTCGACCGGGGGCGACGCTGATTGGTCGACGCCACCGGCTACACCGGCAATCGGCACTCCGATCAAGCTTTCGGAAAATTTCCCCCGATATATCGTCCGAACGACGGAGGGGGCCCCCAACCCCCACGTAGTTCGCTGTCCCCCCGTGCGGACCCTCTACCCCCCCCCTTCGTCCCATTCCGCGCTACGTGGGGAGGAAAGTGGGATCCTCGTTGGTCACCACCAGGAAGGGGGAGAGAGAGGACACTTCCGAACACACGAGGGCCCAAGGAACGGCTCCTCACACGGTGGTTACAGCAGAATATTTTGGATCTCGATTGGACGACAGACTCGCGCACAGTGGAGAAGAGGGGATTATTTTATAGGATGAAAAGAAAAAGAATTCAGAAGATGAAAGGAAAAAAGAAATTCGCGGTACCCCGTCGCCCCCCCTCCACCCTCGTATCGGGCGTCGGCCGGTTTTCTAAGGAGAACAGCCGGAACTGTGCCACCGCTTCGGACACGTAAACTTTTACGCGTCTGTGTTCTGTGATTCATTGGGAACTGGATGTCGAAACGACTGCGCGATGGAATTTCGAAGCCCGTGGAATATAAACGTTTTCTGGGATGCAGCTACCTTATTGTTTTGATGGGCCGCGCGCCGGTTCATGGAAACGTAACGATGTTTGCGTTTTCGTTTCGCTCGCCTGAACCTACCACTCTCTCTCTATCTTTCTCTCTCTCTCTTTCCTTCTTTTCGTTGGTGTACGCGTGAAGATGAAAATTGTACGAGTAATTAACGAAAGGAGAATGGGTGACGTTGGGTACTAGCTGGCGGGAAGGGGGGATAAAAATTCGCGACGAACGACGAATTTTTTCACTATTTATTTAACCCTCAACTGTCCCTCATTTTTCCAACTTAATTTGTCAAATTGGCACAGTGATAAAAATTAATATGATGAAGGCATAAATAGTTAAATTTACAAATTCTTTGAAATAAAAATCATGAAGTCTTAAATAAATTCATCTACACATGACAGAATATCATAATTTCTTAGGAGAAAAATGTGTTAAATTGACACAAAGGACAGATGAGGGTTAAAATATATTAATTTGTAGGTTGTCCTATTTTTTTGTTACGGAAATTCATTTTCAATAATATTAATTTTATCTTTGGAATTATGCAGAGATGAAAGAAAAATTAAACTTACACATTTGTGCCAGTATCCCTGAAGAGGTTAAATTGTCTAAACGGAGACGATTTCTGTTGCATGGAACGGAACAGCGAATTCATTGACCTCACTGTAAAATCGATTCCGTCGTTATCATCGTACGACCGGCGTGCGCAGCCCCACGGAACGTAATGTTATCGCCGAACTTGACAATTCTCTTGTTTTTTTTTTACTCGTACCCCTATTCTTTACGGACGCAATTGTAACCCCTTTTTTGCCGTACTGAAAAATCGTAAATGATTCACGTTACGACGATACTAGATGGAAGTTTTTTATATTAAGTAGTTGTAACGTTTAGGGGGTCGAATTGGGACTTACTAGATTTTCTGCACTTACGAATTTTCTGCATTTATAGTCTGTGGGACTCTGTCAAATGCAATGAAAAACGGAATTTTCATCAGATACTAACCAGATCTCAGTCTTAATTCGATAAGAGAAAGAAAAAATTCCTACTTACGCTTTGGTCTTTATGAATCATTTTGTAAAATGATATTGTGCAAAAAAACCACCGTCTAGTTATTACTTTTGTAGTAATATTTCTAGTACATTCACTCCGAAATTGTTGTATATTTACTTCGTACCATTCCATGCAAAATTTTCTTACATTTGGTTAAATAACTATCGAGTCGTCGAAATCAGTTCGACGTTTAAACGTGTTAAACAGATTGGCGGATAGAGGATCGGTTTGGCGACGCGTTCGATGCTAATCCACGCGAAAATAAACTTCTAGCCGGGCATTAAATCATCGCTACGGTTAACGTGTCCCGGTGTGTGCCGCCGGTCGCATCCTACGTTCGTCCTACGAACTGGAATTCTGCGACTTCCCTTCGTTCCAGCCCTAATCCTCCCGATAAGGAAGCTCGTTAGCTAATAGGCTCTATATCTCGAATCGACTGGACGACCGGACGCTTACGCAATCGGTCAGAAATGCCGGAAAACCGGCGAAGTTAGCGTTGATTTCCGTCCACAGGTTTTGCCACCCTATTGTCGGATAATTTCTGGGAAATTGGTAGACTTTAATATCGAAACATAGAAAGTATTTTCTCTGAATGATTGTATCTCCAAATACTAACAACAATTACAAATGTATGTAGATAATAAGATAAAATTTGTTGAATATTGTAACAAATAGCTAATCGATAGATAATATTATATTGTGTCTTGATTATTTCATTACTTCAAAACTTACCACCATCTCTCCCCATTAAAACCCACAAAATATATCAACCTATCCCTGCAAATACAAACAGTAGTACAAATACATCATATGATAAATTCAAATCAGCTGTAATCCTCTTCAACTGAATATTCAACCTCAAGAACGAACTGCTGCCAATAAACTCTGGCCAGTTCGAACTTCATTTCAGGGTCAATGGGGATCACCATAATACAACATTAGGTGCACCACGAAGACGCTACCGTGAACGGGGGGGTGTGGGGCTAGGGTTAAATCCGATCCGTCCGGTAACGAGTCCTCCTACCGTCGCTGGTCGATGAAATACGAGCCTTCCACGAACCAACCCTTTTCTCTTAATCCGTTCGGGACAGAGGGAGACAGAGTGGCGTATTGACACGTAACGTTCGAGTTGTAAACGCGTCGGTACATTTTTCGTTCCGGGACACCCCCATTCGCCTCCATTCTTCATAGAGACATTGAAACGTTGGCTCAGGTAACCTGGAGATAGCCACGTTCCCCAGACGCGGTATTCGAATCCTACGTGGAAGGATCCGTGGCTCCCGCGAACAGGGCCCCGAGGCGTTTATTGCGCATCGCAACGATTCTTAAGTGCCCAGCCGCGGATTAAGGGTGTGGCCCACCGCAGTTACCGTTCTGGCCCCATTAAGACAACAGGCCGCCGCCACGGCGTGGCCTCCTCGTTTGCACGGGAGACAATGACCGGTGGCCCCAGACGGCCTACCTTCCTCCTCTTCCCACCTCCATCGCAGCCGTATCGTACACAACAGGGGGATCGCCGAACCCTGGACCTTCCTGATCGCGCTCGACTTCCGTTTACATCCCCCTCTAGTCCAAGAGCTGAATTCGAACGTCATTTCCAAACGTAAATTTTTCACTCAAATTTACATCAATATTACCCAAGTTAGTTTGACGATATTACCCTAGTAGCACAAAATATTGATCACGTATTCATCCAATATTAACAAGAGATTCAATCTCTTTATAATATTTATATATACATACCATGTTTACTTCATATTACGAAAAAAATATGTATTTAATATTGGAAACATGTATTTTTCTTGTATATGCATACAATATTTGGATTCAATATTTATTTTATATTAATAAGTGTGGCTAAAAAAATATTTTCTCAATATTTTTGTGCTACCAATACATGTATTTTATATTTCCTGTATATGTATACAATATTTGGATTCAATATTTATTTCATATTAATACGTGTGGCTAAAAAAATATTTTCTCAATATTTTTGTGCTACTAGGGTATAAACTACTTCAAAATATTTAAATGAAAAAGGAAATCTACAAATAAGTGGAGGAAACAATTTTGTTCTTTACTTTCTCCCAGAAGATACCACCAAACGCTTTGAAACCTAAGTTTACATACTTTATTCTTGATTTTTAGTTTTAATGTGATCTTGTATATATCTTCTTATAATCACCTAATTTTTTATAAAAATATCAATTTTTGTAGCTAAATTAGAAACGACTAATCGTTTATTATCAACTAGAGTTCCATAAGACTCGTGTTAAAAAGTAATATGTAACAGAGGGAAATATTGCCTATGAAGTTTTTTAATTATCTCGTATAAAAGAATTTATAAAGACCAAGAACTTCCACCTCCCAAGATCCCCCATCACCAAGAAAAAGAGCCCGATCATCACCATCAAAATCGTACCACGAAATATCCGTACAGTCTCCAAAAGCTCCCCACTATCATTCATACTCGTTTAAACCTCCAGTTTAAGCACGAAGGTCCCCATCCCCCGTCAAGGGCCACATCGATTTGACCCGGTGGACCGATGGCCCTCGCCACGTTTCGTCGAGCGATTTTTACGATCGGTTCTCTCGAAGTCGTCGTCGTCAAAGGGAACAGCGACGAGCCTAACAGGACAGAGAGGAATAAGAATACCACTGGACAGTCTTGGCAGTACGAGGAGGGGGTGTAGGAATGAAAAAAGAAACGTATGAAGAGCTGGAGAGAGAGAGAGAAAGAACGGGGTGGAACGGTGAAACACGGCCGGCATCTGATCGGCCGATACAAATAAAGCACAGTCCCGGAGCGGCGGCATCACCGGTCGTGTCGTGTGTAGATATATGTATATGTATACCGCGAGAAACGTGCAGTTTGTAGTTTGTCGCCCGCCGTCGTCGTCGCCGCTCGCGGCTACGACTTCGTGTTACTGGGATAAAAGGTGAACGACTCGCGCGCTGGTATACTCGCCACGGCTCGTCCCACCACCACCATCGGTACCAGCAGCATCTCAGGCACCGACGTTTGGAGGGGTGCAGCGTCGGCCTTCTACGGAACGGTCTAACTGAGAGATATACACCGACGAACGGAGGAGGACGGAGTTGATCGAGCCAGAGAACCGCTCGGTGACGGGAGATACTAGCGGGGTATACAGAAGAAGAGAGAGAGAATGATTCAGAGAATAAGGGGAGGGCTAAACAGGGGTTGGAGGGGATGAGGGAAACCATAAATTACTTGATCATCCTCAAGGTTCGATTCGCCGACCGCGTGCACCGTCCACGCTGCAACGGGTGTCATTAAAAGCGATTTTTCCACGGAAATGTAAATTCCAACATCGGCCAGGGGGAGGGGGTGCGGTCAGACTGTTCCAGCGTGGGCGTAATCGATCCGTTCGCCGACAATAATAACGATAAGGCCCGTGGTTCGCGTATCTTCGCGACGGTTAATGGGCTAGAGACCCAGCAATGGACTCGTTTTCCCGCCAGCCAGGACTGGTTTCGACTGTTTACGATCGCGGACAGTTCGATAAACCTAATTATACAGGGTGATATAAAAAAAGGTTCGTGACTTCTGGGGTAAACAGTAGTCGCGAAATAATGTAAAGGAATCCTGATAAACATGCGTCGAAAAATTTATATTGTTAAAGTTATATACAGTGGACTCTTACGATATTGCCGCTTGGACTATTGCCACGCGAGCCACTTCCCTTGTACACGTACTTTCATGCAAGCCGAATTCGTTGTCGCCACGAAGGTGGCTCTCGATACATTGCCGTTTCCGAAAATTTTACTTTCCTACAAGCCCGGCCTCGGTACTATCGTAAGAGTACACACAGTCCCATTTCGGTCATCGATGATTGCGTTAAAAACAATCCTTTCAACTCCTTGAATCAGCGGGAAACGCTCGAACCTTGGCGAAGGTTGAGAAGAATTCTTTTCCGGGATGAATCAGTCCCACTCGGGAATTTTTCACGATATGTTTTTGCTTTCTGCATTCACGACGATCGTGCACCGTTCGCGGATTCTCTTTCGTCACTTCTTCCGGTTGCGATCGACAACGCGCGAACTAGCCGCGAGTTAAGCAATTATTTCCATTACGGGGCACGCTGATGTCTTTCTTACGACTTGGTGATCGGTGTGGTTCTGTATTGGTACGGAAGCTTCGTCTTGGACGATACGAACAATATTTCCTTTAGGAACAAATACACATATATTCCTTTCGACTCGACGTGGTCGTTCATGGTCCCGATCCCTCAATTGTCTCGGGGGCAAGCGCGATTGTTTCCAGAGGTTCGAATGACGGTCTGTGGGCGTTCGAAGAGGAAGGACGGATGGGTGGCAGGAAACGGGTATAATTTAGGCCCACTGACAGGTTACCAATTTCCATTTTACAGCCGATACAACTGCTGATACGACCGAACATCGAAATTTTCAATTCGGCCCGGTGCCGCATAGTTCAGAGGTGAATCGACCAAGCCCCAAACGATCGGCTCACGATCAAGGCGACCGGCCTCCATGCAGCCGTTCAACGCTTCCTTCTTCTTCTTCTTTTTCCCTCTCTCCCTTCTCTCTTCCTATGCGTCAATGCCGTAACCGTACGACAGAGGAAGATTGTGCAAGAAACGAACAGCCTGCCTACTTATCCATCGTTTGCGCAACAGGCAGTTTCGAAAAGACGTTCCAACAAGATGGGTCCCGAGTTTAGAATGCAGCATCCGACCTCGTGCAGTCGGCTAGCTTCCCAATTGGTCTACGTGTAATTAAGCCGGCCCGTTCCCACACGAACGAAACCGGCGGCTTCTTTTCCACGCGTGGTTCGTGGCATGACTACTAAAAATGAATCTTTTGTATAGAGGATCGATTCACGTTTGACGGTGGAACGGCAATGACCCTTTGTGGTCTGATTTGTACGACAGAGAGCTGTCGACTGACTAGGGGTACTGTATTTAGTTGAAAATTGGACGGAATTTTATAAATTGTTTATTATTGAAATAGGTTGTTTCCTTCGTGAGCATTTTATACACACGGAACTTGTGTACGTTGTGTTCAGTACTGGTATTTATGAGGATACCTAGACAGTGGATAAAAGAATGCCTCGAGTGATTTTCACGTGATCAAGCTCTTAGTGTTTCCATTACGGCCAGTACGGTGACGAGTTGACTTCTTGAGAAAAATAAATGCTGTTAAACAGCAATGATTCGTGTATGTCGACACTGAATAAAATGGTTAATTACACCCCTTTTTAATATGTAATATATCTCTGCCTTCCCACATACCCCTGGAACTATTCTACCTTACTTTGGTGGTTGAATGCTCGCGAAGGCAGGTCCCTTTTGTGCCCTTAATTTCGTACCCTTTCCACGCTTTTAGCTTCCATGTTGACGCACACTGTATGGACTCATTAACGAGTTAATGAGAAAAAAATACCGAAATAAACAAGCACCACTTGTACTAACTAGTCGAATAAGAATAAAACTTCAATATTATTCCATTCCTAATTATTCCTTCAACCATTTTTTTCCCCCAATTATTCTTTCAACCATTTCAACAGAATCCTCGATCTCCAAATTTCCACTGTACGTTTCCAATACCCCAAAAATTCCCACAACAAATTATTGCATCGAATCAAATAACACTGTCCTTCGAACCCTTCTCCCGAATCGATCCGTACCCCCTACCACAATTTCCCCACTAACCGATCAACGGTATCAATGCAGCAGCTCCGCGTGCCGTACGCGGGCTGCGTGGCTCGCGTTGGCGATTTACAAGGTGTCTCTCGCGCCCGTACCAAGAGAAAAAAGGAAAAAGCAGCATGAGCGTCGGTACAGAAGAAGGCAGGAAGAAGCGACAGCGATCTTAATCGCGTGCTCGAGCGCGCGCGCGCGCGGACGTGATCCTAGGTCGTCGAAGGACTCGGAAGTCGTGGAGGAGGCGCGAGGTAACGCGGCGACGGCGAGCCGCGGCTGGCTTGCTCCACTAGCGGCTTGGGAAAAAGTGAAAGACACTATGAGAGGAGGATGTGGGAAAGAAAGAGAACCAGGGGGGAAGGGAAGGTGAGAGAGAAAGACTGAGAATCGAGACTCGAGAAAGAGAGAGGAAGACCGTGGGCGAGATCGGGAGGCGAGTGAGCGTGACAGAGAGGGAATGAGGAAGAAGGAGAGGACGCTTGGAGAGGGTGACGTCGGTAGAAAGGTGCGAAGGCGAGGGAGGTCAGTAAGAAACGAGCTGTACGCGAAACAGAGACGGGCCCGATCGAAAGAGTGGGAATAAAAGAGGGAAGATACGCGCGGGAGCAGGATGAACGTACAGAAGGAATCGAGAGATAGATGGTCAGTAGGAAGAGAAGGAGAGTCACTCCGCTCGAGTTGTCGAGGCGATTGTGCCGATGTGCGTGGCGAAGTTTGCGCCGAGCTCTCCCTGACCTAACCACTCCGCCTCTCTCGGGCTCGGCTGGACTCGGCTCGTCTCGAGCGCGGCCAACGCGAGCCGGTCACCCGTTTTCTCCCCGTCTGCCAGACACCGAAATCCAGCTGTCACGGAATCTGTCAATCCGGACGGTTAGAAAGTCTTTACTGCACAAAAGGGATCCTGGAGAATCCTACAATGGAGGGGGCTCTCGAAATCTCTCTTGATGTACATGGTGCTTTGACCCTTTCGATGTTTATGTCGAGTATGCCCTGAAAAGATGGATTTTTGGTTCGTTTAATGATGAGTGTACCTTTGCATCGACATCTTTGAAGTGTTAACGCTTTAACGTTCAGTCCTGCACTGGTGTAACATTTACTTTAAAAGTGTATTCAATTTTGTTATCGGTTAATATCTAACTTTTGACAGCAAGGATCCATAGTTTCATTCATATTAAGCACATCTCGAAGTTCTCAATTCAGAAATACAAGTTTTCCCTCAAAAAGTAAAGAAAAAATGAAAAAAAAAATATCTGTTCAATATTTTCGACTTCAAAGTAACAAGATACAACACACATATCAGTGTCGTAATTTTACAGTAACGATTTAAGGGTCTGGGCGTTAGAAGGTTAACCTGGAGCATGATCGAAAAAACGGTTGGGAAACACTGGGTTAAGGCCATTCGACGTTCAGAAGAGTGTCGTTGTCTTTTAGTCTCTACCGAGAATTCAATCCACGGAGTTTTGCAGTTCTGTTACACAGTGTGCACACACCTGACGGTCTCAGGAGACGCGTTCGCATCATCACGGATCCATTCCGTTCGGTTCCCGTCTCGCTCGGATCTCTCCCGCGAGAGCTCGCAGCCGGTCTCTCAGCGCGACGCAACGCGGCAGCCTCTAGGTCGGCCGTTCACCCTGTCCCGACGATGCGCCGCGACTCGCGCCCGGGAACGCTGAAACTCGATCGAATTTCGCCGTTCTGAGCGAACCACCGCCACGCCAGTGGGACAACGCTTCCGGGAAAACAGCGGGACAGAGAGAAACTTGAAGCAACGACTTCACGCACGATAGACTCAATGGGACTCGAATTCCATCGAATTCGTCTTCGTCGTCGTCATTCTGAATGACGATCTATTCCTTCCTTTCTGTGTGTATTAGCCCAGGATGTATACGTATATCCAAAATGGGCAGATAAAATGTACGTTTTATATTGTTTTATATAGTTTTACATCGGGGAAGATTGCCTAATTTGGATCATTGCCTAGGTTGGACTATTATTGTAACTTGCCATGTGTAAGCGATTTGGGCCTTACGATAGGCTGGTAATAACGAAGGATTGTCGGCGTAATTTCGTCAAGATTGTTAATAAAATAACGGATCCAGGGTAAGTCGCTGGGAACGAGAGAGTATCTGTCGCAGAACGAACAGCCGGAAAGCCTGAATCATCGCCGCTGAGAAAATGCTCGTCATGGAACACCGCGGCGGTTGGACGTTTCGTCGCAGTCTCTACTTCCTAATTAGAGTTTCGTCCAGGTTCTCCCCTCCCTGGGGCGATCCTGATCGACACTTACACGCGGTGGAGTGATTGAATTTTAAAGCTTCTGTACGGCGCGCCGCTTGGACTCGAATCTCGTCACGTGTGTATAGAGGGTGTTTCATAATACCTGTCCACGGCCTTGTTCCTGACCGTGACTCGCCGGTTATATTTCACGTTCCACTGACACCTTTGACAAATCGAAGTGGGATCGTTTTATTTACAAAATAATGGATGAATGTGCGTTCTGACCGCGGCCTTGACGACTGAACCTTGACTCGAACCCCGTAGAAACGGCTCTGCACCGCATGGACGTCCGTGATTCACAATCGAGTTTGTGTGTACAGCACTCTGACATTTTCTCCAGAAAAAAAAAATGTCCGTTGGCAAAGTCCGGTAGGCTACGATAATTTATCGATCCCCGGAATTGATTAACCAGAGACTCGTTGAACGCGTTACGAGCAGGATTCACGATTGGTCACGGTCTCCACTTCCTACTCGGCGATCCCCCTCCGTTGATACCCGTATCCCTGAACATTCAACTTGTCGTTTATCACAAATATCCCTGTACCTCGCTAGACAAATTCAACCTCGTCCGACATCGATCACATCCTTCCGTTCCGATGTCTTCAATTTTCATATATTCTTGCTATTGCTTAATATACCTTGCACGGGACAAGATTCAAAACCAAAGAATGATCTACCGATTAAACAGATCGTTCTCCAGAATCATCCAAAAACAGTCCATCAACACGTACGTATAAATTTCACTCGACCACATAGACTAAAGACAGACTAGGGTTTAGATCCTCCAGGAGAGTCAGGCCGATTCGAACAATAGCTCGAGAAGAACAAGCCCAGATTCGCCACAGCGCTGACCCCCCCGTTAATCGAGGGGCCCCGGCAGGCTGCTACTCTTTTTCAAGGTAAAAAGCTCCTGACCGTGTGATACCCTTCCCCCCACCCCTTTGTGGACCATCGCCACCGTGCCCCGCTGGCCCCCCTCCGGGAGCGGAGCCCGTTTCTTGCGAATCGATTCAAGCTGGATCAGTGACCTGACGCGGGGCGCCATGCCGTGTTCCTCATCGATACGGGCTCACGAATTATCACCGTTCCTCTCCTTCTCACTCACCCGTTAACTCTCCCCTTCCCTTTCTTTCTCTCTCACATCAAGCCGCTGTTCATCGTTCCGTCTCGCCTACTAATCCCATCCACCACCATCACGGATAAGAGGATCGTTCCGAGTCGATTGGTGGGCCCCGAGGTGGCAAGAGGACGGCGGCACCGATTCACCAATTCGGGATTCGACCGGACCTGATCGGCTACGGGGAACTGGTGAATAAGTGACGATAAGTAGGTAGATGGGTAGGTAGGTAGGCAGAATGGATAGGTTGGCTGGCTGGTCGCTCGTTAGGCTAGGTGCGTTGACCCGCCTGGCGTGTTCACTGTTCAGCTAGAGACAGATAGGCAGAGGGAGAATGAGACAGAGATAGAAAGAGACAGAATGATCGAGTGAGAGAGGGCCTCTGGCTGGTAGAGAGCGAGGGAGAGAGAGAGAGAGAGAGAGACCGTACGATCGTCAGATAGCGATAGAATGAGACATAGGAGGAGAAGGGGAGGTTGCCAACACGTCAAGTCCGCGATCCTCCTTCCGCGGCTGATCGCTCGAGCCGAAAACCGAACAAAGAACGTTGAACCCCGCTCGGTTTCGGCCGAGCAACGTCGGCCACGAAGGCGGCGTTTGCACGTTCGACCCAACTCTCCGGGGGATACGGTCATCGTGTCACGATCGAGGCCACCGGTTCGTTCCAGCGGCACGCGTCCCGCTCGCCGATCGCTTCCTCGATACGATTTATCGTCGACGATGTATACTTACCTTGGGGCCTCTTATCAGGGCCTGTTCGAACAGCAGGAAGTCGATTACGTATACCCGGTTTTCGCGTATTTTACTCCAAGATTTTTCGACCTAGTACAGGACCTGATCTCCTCAGTCTGAACAGTCTCCGAATTCGTCTTCACCCGGGTGATCTTGTTCACCATTTCTCTCGCGACCTTGTATTCCAGCAAGAGATAAATATTACAATAGATCAAGATGGATTCTTCGTTCCTAGTTACTACCTCGGAATATGTTAGACCCTAAAGCATTGACCCATTGCGTAAATTTTTCTTTCGTTCCTGGGTATTGTACGGACAGGAAAAAAGTACAGGTGAAAAGTTTTTGGTACACCAGGTTTCAAGGCCTATTTCGGAGTGTGTAATACTGTCACAATCCTGTTCCCAGTGGCACACACACGTTCCTTCTGATATATCATCTTCCCCGAACCTGTTGCTCATCTTCCTTATCCTTCTCCGATTCTTACACGTTCTGCTTAATTACTGACCCGTTCCCCACCAGTCCCCGGATTACATTAGCTTCCTTTCAGTCAGATCTGTGGACGATAATTTCCATTAAGTCTATCATAGAAAGGATTATCGGTATTACGCATTCCAAACCGGGACTTTAACGGGGAAGCACGGTTCCAACGTTCGAGTATCGATCTATACCGGGCTAAGACACACAACCAATGAGTCATGGTTCCAATACAAAGCGGTCGAGATACATATCAGGCCCGTTGATCGGCGGGACATTCAGGATCGCTTCGATTCCAAGAATTCTAACATACTGGTTTCTTGCGAGGATCTTGGGCAAGCGTACGCGATTAATTAAAAATCACCGTCCTACTTCGTTTGTTTCATTTTCTCTCTCACTCCCCCTCTCTCTCTTTCTTTTGACAGCGTGGTTATCCGTCAAGCGAAAAAAAATTACGAGCCTGCCACGTTGCGATATTAAATTGATAACGCGATCGTGCCCCGAAACGTTGTGCAACCCATCGAGACTTTCTACGCGCACGGGCCAATTAGCCACGGCCTTATCGAACGTGATTGCGCCTTCCTAGCGAAAAAGGAAATCTCGCGGAAAGTCGAACGTTTTACGTTCCCTTCCGAATTGCCGTAGAGAGAAACTTCTCTGGTTATATCCGGCGATCGACATTTAACACCTCCGGTCACTCGTCGTTTCTCGGTTCTACGAGTCTTCCGTCGTCTCTTTTACTTTCCCCCCGTGTCGAGGGAAAGAAACCTCCCCCTACGAAAGAACGAGACGGAATCGAGGGAGAGGCCACCTTCCACATCGTCAAGGGGAAAGTGAAATCGTGCGCCTGCACGGCTGCACGCGTGCTCACCTTGTTCCCCCGCGCCACGGTGCTCTTACCTGTCGCGTAAATCAGACGCCACGGCCCCGGCCAATGCTACCATTAATAATGGAACGCGCTAATTTACCTACGGTCCCTCGTCGGGAAACAAAAAGCCCGGAGAAAGCGCGGCCAGCAGAGAGTCGCGAGACGGCGCGTGCCTGATACGCTTTCAATGGGACAACGTTCGCTAATTAAGGCGCCGCCCTGTCACGGGGAAAGCTGCGGAAAAAATTAGGGAAAGTTCGACGGTTTTGTTGCTTCTTACGACGGAGATATCGACGGTGACTGGTGAAATTACGGCAGGGAAGAAATTCGAAGTGATTTTAGCATAGTTATTCCGGCTGATCTTAATTTTTTTTTTTACTGTACTATGGATCTATCAGAAAATCACCGTTGTGCATCAATGTGGATAGGCAGCCTACTAAAAACCTTCTTAGTATACTTTGAACTATTCTTGAACTATTTTTATGTAGGATATAGATTGTACTTGCAACTTGTACGTTGCACCAGAAAAATATATTTTCATTGTTATATTTAAACGAAAATGGGAAAGTATGAATATGAAATTGTAGCTAAGACAGTACACTTTATACTAGTATTAATTAAAATTATGGTACTTACAAGGTGTAAAATGAAATTCACTAGAAATAGCACGAAAAATAATGATCACACACCACGTATTTCTATATCTCGACGTGAAACAAACAAATGAATTACCTGTCTCCTTGTTCTCGCACATTTTATTTCCGCTATACCCAACGGAAAATCTGTAAATATATTTCTTTATAGAGATACACAAATGGTCCAATACATGCAACTCCCCTACATTCATTTCATCGTATTTCCTTCATTAATTTCACTAGGTCACACAGTATATAGACATTAGTTTATAAAACATTTAATATTCAATACCGCAGAGCCTTCGAGCACTCATCGACGATTTACTGTATGACATTATTACTCGCGCACCTGCGGTCGGCGTTTCCACGTGCGTCAACTATAATTCCTGAAATGCAGCTATCCCATTAAGTTTCAACGAACAAGACGGAATTGGAGGCGACCTGGACAACCATGACAGAGGATCGACCCGCAGGATGTCGTGCACCGTCGCCCCTCGATCGACCCGTCACGCGCGCCGAGGACACTCGCCGTAGAATTCAACGCGTCCATTTGCATATTCTGCTCGTCTGTGTGAAAGCAGCTTTGTGCACGTGTGCAGCCGTAGCCTGTCGCGTGCAACAAGATCCTGGGTGCAGTGTGCGCGCGCGCGCGCGCGCGGGCACTCGGTCGATCGGCTCGAACGCGTGATCGGCACGCGAGTCGAATCTCGATCGGTAGGTGCGCGTGCGCTTCGCTACGCGACCGGACAGCCGGCCACGATGCGACCGCGGGGAACAGGGGCCGCGACGTTCGAGAAATTTTGCGATCCGCTAAACGACCGTCATTCTGCGAGAGTGAAAGAATCGAGAGTTGTTTTTCACCTCTGGACGAAGAATGGCGACTGTTCTACGATCAGAGGATGAAACGATCCTTGGATAGTTTGGAGAATTTGTCTGGTCGGAAATATGCAAATGTTCAAAATGACGGTCAAATTTTAGTCTTATAACTTGGAGGGAGAATTCAGAATGAATACTCAAGGGATCACATATTTTACAGTCGTAATTTAAGGGCGACTTTCAACCCTTTAAGATGAAGGGTTCAAGATATGAAAAGAATTGATGTAAAATATTTTTATGAGAACTGTATTATACTTAAGTTTTATCGGAAACGGTGATTGGCACTTGGGTGTGTTCCCTTGTAAGTGGAAGATCGTTTGGATTTCCAACGATTCTCAGATCCTTCGCCATCAACATCTCAATGTCACGTGTAATCCTATTTAATTCAATAGGGAATCCTATTCAACTTAATCCTGTTTACTGTTAGAATTGCAGATGTTGGTTCAACAAGTCCACTTTTCCAGATATCTGGCTCAAAAAGGGGTGGTTCTTCCGCCACTCTCGGGGATCGTGGTGAAAGTTTGTCACTTCTTGTCTTTTAGGTTCTAAAAGTATCTGGGTTTGTAGAAACTTCGACCGTCCGAAATCGCTGGAAATGGTGTTACGTTGTCGGATGTTGGAGATAAATTGTTCTGGGCACGCGTGAGGAGATGCGTTCGAGGGTTCTCCGATGGATGTGACCGCTGTCACGTAACCTGCGTTCGATGAGTAGTGCTCCTGTATACGTGAATGCTCGAAGCGGCAATAAACTGGCAGGCATGGGTAATCCTGAAACGGGAAGTCGTAATGCCTAAATAGTGCTGTAAAAAAAAACCGCGGGACGCCGGTGTCGTCTTGTACGCTTCAGAGTTTAGAGCCTCCCTCGACGTCCATATCGAACGAGATATTGTGTTGCTCCTACACTTAAATGACACACACAAGCAGGCGTGTACAGTTACGCCAGCAATGGGCGTCAGGCTTAAAAGCAAATTTTGTGTACCATAAGACGTTACGAGCGATATGAATTATATTAATCCCTTCGTGTTGGGAACGACGCCCCTCGGACATACCGGCATTCCCCAACTTTATGGAAAAATTAATGCCGTCTTCCGTGTATTAATGTAGCCATAAGCCTGACACAATGTTGCTTAATTAATTTTACAAGGTATTTACAAGACGGCTCAGAATTGGCGACTGGATTATAGCGAACAGTGGACATGTTTCTGCAGTTGTTTCGTTGGCTGTTGGTCCTTCGCCTTTTTTTTATTCTTTCTTATTCTTGGCTTTCTATGTTGACAGGATTGAAACGTGGTCTGTCTATCCTTTGCCAGCTTTGTGACGTGATATTAACGATGTCGTGTTTATAACGAGGTCGAAATAATTTATACTGTGTATTGAAGACAACAGGGAATACAACAATATGCAGTCACCAGTCAACTCCGAATATTTGGCTTTTGCTCGTGACTGGAGGATTGTTTAAATTAACCCTTGACACGTTAATTTTCCACAAGAATATTTCATTCATTTCTTGCTTCCATGTTTTGGATACCACTATCGACGAGTCTCCACTTTATCTAAGGCCCATTTCAGGGTGTGTTGGGTGACACCTTCGAGGGTACAAGCCGCTAAATGTATCTTCAACTATTTCTTCAGGGCTGCACTTATTTGCTCCCATTTACTTTCTTTTACCACACGCCTAAGATACTTTCTATATCCTTGAAATTCGAAATATTTATATCTTCGTAATCGTGTTTCCCATAAAAGGGGAATGTTTCCGAATTTGGACCATCGTCTAGACTGGACCACTACTTTAACCCGCCACGTGTAACCAATTTGGGCCTTACGAAAAACAATACACAAGCAACACATATTGTCTATCATAAGGCCCAAATCGCTTACACATAACAAGTCACAGTAATGGTCCAACCTAGGCAATGATCCAAATTGGACAACCTTCCCTAATGTAAAACTATGTAAACCAATACAAAATGTACATTTTATTTACCCGTTTTGAGTATACCTCCAGGGCTAATACACAGAGAAAGGAAGGAAAGTGCAACGATTTCTCGCGCGCGCGTGGCGCGAAAGAAAAATGAACGGGCGCGGATAGGAGTTTGCAGAAAGAGATCGCCGTCCAGTCTAGCGAAACTGGCACAGTGTCAAGGTGCCTGGCGGGCACATTTGCGAGCACGCGGTTGAAGGGGCGGTGGAGGGGATGCGCGCAGGTGAAGGTGGTGGGGGATGCTGGTTGTTGGTCGTCATCCTGCCTCCTTCCTCGTTTCACCAGGAGCGGTCCCCCCTGGCTCTGGCTCCCTTTTCACTGGCGACTTTCACAGGGGCTTTCTTCTTTCGCGGCCGACTTGCTTGCCGATCCCCTGCGTCTGTATACGTGCCACTATTTCGCGTAAACACACACGCCCATGATATCCGTACGGCAATGTCCGGGGTGAAAGGCAAAAGGAACGAGACTGGACTCCCGCGTCACATGACCACTTCGGATTTTCCATGGAAATGATAACCTCGTGACGCTCGACGTGTCCGGCGACGCCTTTCTCCGGCTAGGCGATATATATGTTATTCGTTTGCTGTTTCTCGTCCCGGCCACCGATGCACTTTCTTACTTTCGTTTTGCAGTGTACTACTACCACGCTCGCGGAGAGTGGACGACTGGAATGCTGAGAGGGGAACTGTCTTGAGGATCGAACGATTTCGTGGGCGATGGAAGGATCGATGGAATATGATGGATATTGTCGAGATGAGACTGGTCGACTACTTGGATCTTAAATGGTCTGTTAGGTGACGTGTTTGTTAATTATAAGGTAACCTATTCACAATTGTTTGTTCGATAATAAACATTTTTGTGAGAGAGGAACTGTCTTGAGGATCGAACGATTTCGAGGGCGATGGAAGGATCGATGGAATATGATGGATATTGTCGAGATGAGACTGGTCGACTACTTGGATCTTAAATGATCTGTTAGGTGACGTGTTTGTTAATTATAAGATGGCCTATTCACTATTATCTGTTCGATAATAGTAATTTTTGTATACTTGCTCAAGAATAATAATGACACTTACACTTTTACCTTGAAATTACCAACGGTTACTGTATACTAAATTAAATTATATAATATCTTACTTTTTTTTGGATATCAAGGTACCCTTGAGTTTTTTTCAAGGTCAATGAATTTAAATTAACAATTAACAAAATTAATACCGTGTTATTGCTAATAGAAAAGTTGCATTGATCCTGAAAAAACTGAAGGTTATCAATAAACAATACTGGGCCCATTGAGTACATTAACAAAAAATTCTTTCATACAGAAAATATCCAGAAGTTTTCTTCTCCAAACGTTCGATTCGTAGGACTCACTGTGGTTAGACGTACGGTACTCTCTACAATGTGCCCGTTACCTCAAGGTAGCGCTTCATGGGCCTGGCCTTGGGCCCTTCGACACTTCATCCAATACCTAATCTCAGAACCACCTTGAAATCGTACGAACCTTCAACCGAAGTCCACTCCCATACTAATTTTAATAAACAATCGGAACGTACGAGGGACAGTAAAAGGGAGCCGAAAGAAAATCGTGTCCCGATGTTCTGTCTGCGTTAAACGAGCCAATTATCGCGGCGGTTGCTGCTAAAAAAAAACTTCATAATCAAACAGGTCGTTGGATGCGCGCCTGCGTTCGGTAACGCAGTCACGTAACGTCCTCGAAAAATCGAATTCTTCCGTGTACCGTCGTCGCTAAAGCATTCCGGTCGACGTTATGCCGGTATGTCATTCATAAAGAAATTACACCGGCCCATTACTCAACGATTATTTATAGCGAACGAGCCCGCGCCCGTAGGCTAGCAGGGGAGTGACTTCCTTGTCCCTTCGGTGGCCCAGGGATACGAGGCGAAGGGGGACGAAATTCGATGGTGTGCAGGTGTGTCACCTGGTTGCACGTGCGGGACCACGGGTGACGTGGCATATGACGATCACAGTATAAAATAACAAATATTCTGATCTAGCTCGTACTTGCATCAATATTCTATATACTCCTGTAGCTATTAGGCGATAGTTAGCTGAGAATAAGGAAGATCTAGGGCATAGGTTTCCAACATGGCCGCTGAGGACATCTGGAGTGGAGTTCTAGTTATTTTATTTTCCTTATTCTCAATCTAACTTTTTCACATTCAAAGATTGTACACACAATCACACTTGGAAATTTTTACAATAGAGATAGTTTATCCGGAAGGGGGTGCTGTACAGAAAAAACGTTGTAAAGGAGACGGTGAATCAAAAAAGTTTGGGTAGCTACGATCTAGGGGTACAGAGTTTGATGACTCCAAGACCCCGAAGGACTGTTTAACACGTTCGTAGTGTCAGCCTACGACTTCCCGTTCACGCATATTGCATCATTCGACATTGGAATTTCTATAATCCCCTTATTAAATTCTGTATGATTGAGAAGTACTTGTCTCTCTTGAATGCACTCTCACACAACGAGGCGGCTAGCCCTGGGTCGAGAATGGGAGCTTGTAATAATCATGAACCTGCACGGGGATGCTTCATCAGTAATGCCTACTTGGTTTCCCGCTGTTGACCAACATTAAGCCAAGCATTCCAACGCATTGGCGTGTGAGAAGATAAACTTAATTCACCTTTTTTAATTTGTGGTTCCTTGCCAATTATTTATTTGTATCATCTATACCATTTGTTAATAATAGAGCCCTGTTTTCGTCTTGTTCATGCACAGAATTACTCTAAGCAGTACCCAGTGACAACCTCTGATTTGGGATTCCTGTCCTCGTAGATGACTCTGTGGAAAAAAAAAACAATCGAGGAAATTAATTTCATGAACCAATCTGCATCCTTTTTTATATGTTTGTTAATACTTCGAAGCATATCAACGCCGCGAACCCGTCTCGGAATACTACACCAGTGAAGGTCCGCGAGGAGCGAACCCAGTCACGTCGTCGTGTCGAGTACCAATCGTCCTCACTCCTCCCTCCCTCTCGAGGCCCGTCGTCGGGCCCATGTCTTGCGCAAGAATCCCGTTCTTTATCTGCCCGACAAATTTGCCTACATTATTTATCAGGTGCACGCGGAGAGAGAGACCGTGTTTTAGGGCCCTGGTTAAAAGGGACTGGTGGTGGGGAGCGTCGACCCTGTTGGGCCCTCCCCTTCCCCCCGTTAAACGCCAGTGCCACGGAATGATATTCAGCCGAGTGTTTCGACAGCCTGGGTGTCGTTAACCTCCCGCGAGCGCTCGTTCCTCCCGTGGCCAGCCGGGGAAACAATTGTCCGTTCTAGGACTAGCCGCAACGAACCGGGACGCCCACTCCCAGCGGGACTATTTTAATCCCGTTCGTGTCCCGCGTGTCCCGTAGGTTGCGAATTGGGCGTTGGCCTCTACGCCTGCTTGCTTCCTCTGGGGTCGAGCGACGAGCATGCGTGGAATGCCGCACGTGGGGCCCACGGACACCACGGTGAAAAACCTCTTTTCCTCCCACCTTCACGGACGGTTTTCGGTGGGCCGCGCGATGAAACCCACGAGGTCCCTAGGGAGGGGAAGGGGAAAGAGGGGCCTGAGCGACCGGCGGCGGGCACTGGAGGGGGGATAGAGGGTTAGAGGGAGACACGGACCCGTTCAGGTCGCGTGTGCACCGGTGTATACACACTGAAAATTCGATGGATCCACGTGGATGGCCCTACTGGGCCCCCACAGTGTTGCAATCTTGCATCGAGTCCGCTTCTTCTTCTTCTATGCTCTTCCCACCGTTGCTGCCATCCTCCCCACCCTTCACCTCGTACCCCTACCGGTTTAAACTCTTTGTGTGATTTCTCACGGTGAACGGGATGACCGCCGTACACCGTGGGGCACACTCCTACGCGACGATGCTTTCGGGTTTTTTTTTCTCTCTTTAGGGAGCCTCTGTGTGTACCCATTCGGTGCTCGGCTGGAATTGGTTACGTGGCCAGGGCTGACGTAAATCGCTCGCGGGTGACCGGAGGCGTGTCAATACGCGGATGCCGGTTCTCCGTATTTGGGACGGTGCTTGTGAGACGACTTGGTTCGAGCTTCTTGGACGAGTGGTTTAATTGGGAGAGCTTTGGTGCTGTGGAACATGGTTGATGGATTTGTGACGACCGTCTTGGGAGACGTTTTATGATCGATGTGATTTCTCTGTTTTGTGTTTGGTAGATGTTTCTTCAGCGTGGGTTAATTATTGTACGGGGAAATTAGTTAATATGTCACCAATAGATCTCCTTTCTTGACGATTTCATGAATGACAATATTCGCCTCCATCAGCTGTTAACAACAACGGAACACGTGAGGGCTAAATATCGATACGATACAGTTACAGTAAATCCTCGATGACTATCCGAAGGCTCCTCGGAACTGAATATTAAATATTCCATAAAATAATAGCCGTATGCTCTTGAAAAAAATATCATTGGCTTCGGAATTCCAAGCTCTATCACTATGGAAAATTTAAAAAATCAGCGTTACACCTGAGGACCTCTCCTTGTCAGTGCTGAAGAACCTTCGGACAATGATCGAGGATTTACTGTATACTTATCACATACTCCTAACATTCACGTTGAACTTGACTAATTTCCTGGTACGTTCTGAAATTTTTCTTTTCGTTTATTCTTTCCACTGTCGTATGCTCAGAAAGTACACGCGCGCAATAACTCTGAACCCGAAGACCAGGCACCGAGAACAATGCTACTCGCGGTCACGCGTTTCACAATTCCGTCCGTGGTGGACAGGTCCGAAAACAGTTTGAGCACAAGGAAAATTTACGGCCGTGTTTCCTAGACAGGACGGTAGTTTGCAGCGGGTTTAAAGCCCGGCCCCGCCGTATAGTAGAAACGTCACGCGAGACGAGCCCGGCTGTCCGCGGTAAACGTGCACTAACTCCGCGGCCCTGATCTATGGTGTCAGGGTCCGTGGCTGCCGCGGCTGATCGTTCTATTAGAGCTCGCAGAGGCCCCGACCGTTGAACTTCCTGTCCCACTTTCTTGCAAAATCGACTGCTACAGGGAACACTGGACTCCGTTGCCCCCGTATCGTGTTACCTGCGATCGGCCGGGTCATCTCGGACGATTTGGTGGGGATTCGTACAGGCTGATCGATGAGTCACCCTTCCGGCACCTTGTTGGTAATAAAATCTGGTAGAATTCTTCACATCTATACTGCTAAGTAGATAAATCGAAAAAGTAGAATGATGCG
This sequence comes from Dufourea novaeangliae, assembly GCF_001272555.1. Taxonomy (NCBI): domain Eukaryota; kingdom Metazoa; phylum Arthropoda; class Insecta; order Hymenoptera; family Halictidae; genus Dufourea; species Dufourea novaeangliae. Next base: position 1,051,932 of record NW_015374023.1, on the reverse strand, counting down.
AATAAGTACATTCGAATATTTCTTATTTCCTTGTCTAGACAGATCCTCGCAACGTCCCATACCAACCAGTTCACGCCATATGGAAATGTGTTACAAATCTAAAATTGTCGCTTTTTATTTTATTGCATATAATATCTTCCAATACGTAGTTCCAGTGTCCCCAAAAACGTTACAAATTGAAGTCCGATACTTCAAGTGACATTCTGCCAGTGTCATTTTGTTTAATATATAAAGTGCTAGGTGAATAAATAAATTTTTTCTCGGTCTCCTAAAAAATTACATGTTTCCTACTTGTAAGATATGGATTTACGACCGAATCGATAATAAAGCAGCGTTCATAAGATTTCGTATATTCACCGAAATGTAAATTATAATGTAATTATTATAGTATAATAATATTAATCCTCGTATCGTACGACCTTTGTATATCAATGCGGACGGGGGAAAGGATTTCATACGTTGCGTATGAAAATGTATCATACGGTGATACGCCACAAGAATACGCAACAAATGGATACGCACCTTAACACACACCCGTATGCTTACCTTCTTAATTCATACGTGTGAATGCTGCTTCCGGCTATTACCGATTCAGCAAAATGTATCGATCAAAAAACCGTATCGTGTGACCTGGCTGTAACATGTTCACCGTCGTAAATATTTCGGCTCACTCGGATTCTGTTCCATATGATATTGTAATCTGTATTACACGAACGGCCACCGATGACCAACACGACAGCAAACGTGTTAATCCTTAAAAAAAAACCCCAAGAACAAAAGAAATCAGAACACGTTCACGAAACACCCCGCGTATTGCTGCAATGCATCTAAAAAGGCCCAGAACCCTATACCACCATCGATCACGAAACGGCCACCAGCCCGTCGGTATCGATCACCGAAAAGCAGCAGAAACAGGCGAGTAAGATGGACGCGATAACGGTCAAGCGGCAGCAACGATGTTCCCCCAGATACGTATGCAAATTGCACGCGAGGGAGAGGCTGTCCAAGCGGGGCACAGATCAGGACAGAGAGAGAGAGAGAGAGACAGATATAGCGGCCCCTCTAAAATCACCGCTGAGGATCGGACGGAGCGAGCAACGGTAACCCATTGTATCGGACAGCCGGTTCCTTTACGACGGCTTTCTCACGATCGGTCAGTCGGCGGATAACCCAGAGTCGAGCGAGCGAACGAGCAAACGAACGGGCCCCGTCGTGTCGGCGGTCCCTTCTTCGCGAGGATGTACCCCCGGTCGCGGTGTGTGCAACTGGGTTTACAGCCGGATGCAGCAAAGCGGCGGCGAGGTCGCCGGGCCCCGCGCAGATGGGACTGTATACATATGTGTATATAGGAATACCGAACAGACCCGAATGGCGGACAGCGCGGCGGAAGGGAGGGCCGCCGCGGGCCCACCGTCACTGGCGTCGTCGTCGCAGCCGGATTTCTTTTTTCGTTCCGAGCGACGGCTGGCGCGCGGAGCCGCCGCTCGCTCGCACGCGGCTAACTGTATTTTGACTTTGTGGCCTGAATTGCGGTAACACGGTAACTGGCTCCACCGCGCGCGACACCCTGAAGTAACGGGGCCCATATCTCCGATGCCACGCTGGTTCCAGGCCTTTACGCGCGTGTTAGCTACCTACATAAAAGGCGCTCTCTCACGGGCCCGTAACACACGGGGCCCGTTCTTATCCTCCTTCCCCTCGTCTGCTGCGTGTTCGACCGCGTGCGTTTTACAGCTGAACCGACGCCGATACGCGTCCCGGCGAGATGTACTGGCCGGGGCCCGATATGCCCTCGGGGGCAGGACAGAGATATGACCGTAACCGTACTGAAGGCCCCACGACACGAGAAAACCCGGAACGAGGACCAGAGACGGAGGTAGCGTGTCGGGGGATCGATGGCGGTTTTCTCAGCGTGTTCATTCCCGGGCCCAGGCGAGCGACGAGAGTCCAGGGCCCGCCTTCGTTCCTGTTTCGCGCGCCCGTTGCAATCGTGTGTGCGTGGAGTACAGTTAGGTTGAAGGTGGCCACCGGCTCGCTCGCCACTCTGTAGGTCGGAGAACCGAGTCTGCGTATCCTGGGCGTCCGAGGGGAATCGCCGTTCGAGACAGGACAAGCAGCAGGACCTTGGGACTTAACCTAGTCTTACTGGGAATGGGACTTAACGTCCTCGCGTCTCCTCTATCCGCTCGGTTGCTTGTCGGTGTCTGTGGAGTGGTCTAGCATTTTAAAGGGCTTTAAAGGTTGCTGACCCATTTAACCCTTTTGCGTGTTAAATCTTCTGAAGCTTTCCGAGCGTGTGTAGGCACATAGCAAACTACTTGGAAATAATTGTGATCTGTATGATGATTTCATTGAACGGACTAACAGGGGAAATTCGGCATCCTGAAGATTCCGAATTTGTTAAATATTGAAGGAATATGATTGATTCGTTAATAGATGCAGATGGAAATAATAAAGAGAAAACGTAATAAGTACACATTAGGGTTCTTTTACAGTATTCCGATCATCAAAGTACCCAAGACGTTTAACACCCTGTCACCTTATGCATACATATCCCGAATCCGCGAAGTCTGAACAAACACCTGACTGTATTAAAGATCCGTACAAAACCAATTATCGCTTTACCTAACGTAACACTGTTAAAAAATGAGAAGACTAGATCCACAGGTTTACAACCGGACGTTCCCACTTGCAAAGAAATCGTCCAAGCAGTCCCAACTCATCCACGTTCGCTGAAAGACCGATCGATGAATGGAGCTTCCATAATCCTTCCCGATTCCTTCGGTATTGTCGATCGTTCCTCGATTACGCGACTCGATCGTCGTCGACAACGCGTACGAAGCGTGTGCCGCGGGTTAGGATCACGTGCCACGGCACGCGACACGTGACTCCCCGAGGTCTCCACGATCCGCAGGAGGATCAAGGTAGAGCGCGAGGGGGACAGAAGAGAAAGGTGTATATCCTTGGTCCCGGAGCTACCGTCGCCTGTCCCCTCGCCAGGCTGCTCTTCCTTCACATTCACCCCTTTCTTTCGCGGCGTGCTCTTCCTGCCCAGGGAGGAAAAGGGGCGCAGCTGTCCTCCGCCGCTTTCTCGAGAACCCTTTCACGTGCCCCACCGCCGCCCCGTGGGTAAGACCTTCTTCCGGGTATCCCGGTATCTCGTATTGCATCGGACTTGGTCCTCCCCCACCCAATCGACGACAGGGAGAAAGAGGGGGATGAAAGTGAGGGAAAGAAGGAAGGGGATAAAAAAGATCTCTAGGTCTTTTGTCGTTCATAAGGCGGTCGATCGCCGTACGTCTCGACCAGACGACTTCACCGGTCTACTGACGGATCGATTTCTTCCTGGAAACGGTCGAATTCGATCCATCGGGATCGAAGACCCGGAAGTCGATGCCACGATGACAGCTTCTAGGACGAATGTCGTTGATAGAGGCCATTGTAATTATCGATGATATTCGATCGAATAGTTTAGTACCAAGGGATTCGATTGGATCTGACTGTGAAGACGAAAACGGAGAAGGAAGCTGTGGATCGTAGTCGAAATGGAAACGCGGGCTTTTGATGGAACGACAATGTCAACGATGGTGTATGGGTCACTACAACACCACGTTGTCCAGTCAACGTCCACAACACGTCCATTTAAAAAATCATCTGTCCTACCCGTTGAACAATCATCCCCCATGGATTCTGGTTGACCAAAGAACGATTGTCGTATGAAAGAACATCGTTCGGTTGTCCAGCCGTTCTGTAAAATCGTCCGTGCAGATGGTACCATAAACCACCGGGGGCAAGACGACCGCAGAATTCCAGAGTGCCAGACGAAAAATGTCTTTTTAATTGGCAATTAGACGCGTGGTGGACCCCTTTTGCATCTGTCATCCGAACGCGGGTGATCTTTCAGCGCGCAGCCCTTGAGTGTCCCTTCAAGGCGGGTTATGAATGGGGCCTGGTTAACCTAAAAAGCCCTACACAGTAGGTCCCCGAAGAGCATTCTCCCGTTAATCCTGGTGACACACGGAGCGATATTTTCCGTCCTGGCGAGTGACCAGACCGACGCGAAAAACGAAGAAAAGCCGGCGAAAAGTGACCGGCGTGAAGTGGTGGAGTCCCCGCGGTGGACACCGGGCATTTTTCATTCCCTAATTTGACGGACGGGCGTGTGGCTGGCTGTGCCCACCGAGCGCGCTGGACAAGGATCCTGGACAATGTCATGAAAGTATTCAGATGCTGTGTCGGCCTTTTCGGTCGACGTGTTTTACATGCTCCGTTTTGCTCACGCCTGCTTTCACGAGGAACGGTGGCGGGCGGAGTTATGTTATTTCTGATAGATTCTATATATTTATTTTATTATATATTATTATAGATCCAGATATTATACGTTTATACGTGTCATTGTTAGTTGCTTCACAAAAATTGTCACATGTGAATTTTTTGTTGTTATCATCAGGAGGACTTGTTTGATCAAAATACGATATGGGGTCTATGTGCACCGTACGGTAGTGAACGTGTTAACCCTTCCCTTACTAATGATGACTCCAATCACCCAACGTCGAGCATTAGGCTGTCCACTAAAGGTGACTATAGTCACCCATTCCTGAATGCTTCCTGTATCCTAAAAGTGATTACAATCAACCCATCGAAATTGCCCCTTAATCAAGAATGTACTTAAAATTAATGATCCTACATAATCACACGCATCATTTAAGCAGATGTTACACCGTTTTCAGCAAAGTGTGTTCACGCAACTTATCTGTCCAGCACACCGACGGTTAACAACGCCGTAGATAAAGGATTAAACAGGGGCCCAGAACGTCGAACGTATTGTTCCGTTGGACGAAAGCCCAGAAAAATTTCGCGGAACAGAATGGATCGTTCATGGAAGGCGAAACGAGGAAACACTGCGTGGTTCTTTGAGACGTGTGCCGCCCACGCGATCCACATCGACGGAGAAAAGACCAGCGACGCCCGGGTCCCGGAAAAGCGATAGCTCCGCAGCCTGCGCGTGTATAGAACAGCGCGCCCGGTCACCGCCACGAGAAATATCGTCGGACGAACAATGGGAAGGAGCGCTTGCTTAGGAAGCGATAACAGAATCGAGGCAGCATATCACGGACCTTGAATCGCGCCCTGGCACACCTCCGTTTTCTGCCATTACGCGACCACTTGGCTGGCACACCGGCTATGTCCGTCTACCAGTCGCATACGTCGCGATTTTTCAACCAGACGGGTGATCTATGCGTTCTACGATTACGCGACGTTCTCCTCATTCTCGAGACTCGTGCCCGTTCCAACCGTTCCGGCTGGAAGAGAAGTCAGATGCATTGATCGTGCTGGAAATGGAACCGATTCGATGTTTATACAAATTTCGGTTCGAGGTAACTGTTGTGAACTGAACTGGTTTTTAGTGTGCACACCATTCTTGTGAATAATACAGGGTGGACTCTAGATAGCTATTAGCTAGAGGTAGCTGTATATGTCTGATAGGGTTTACGCTTCCGGTATCCGAACACCCGTTATCCGAATACCTTAATATTCCAACGTTCTACTATCCGAAAGTTTTATTATTCGAACGTTTTGCTATCCGCGTGTTCTATTATCCGAACGTTCTGTTATTCAAACGTTCTACTATCCGAACGTTAATTCTGTGATCCGAAAGTTTTATTATTCGCACGTTCTACTATCCGAACGTTAATTCTGTGATCCGAAAGTTTTATTATTCGCACGTTCTACTATCCGAACGTTCTGTTATCCGAACGTTCTACTATCCGGGTGTTCTATTATTCGAACGCTCTACTATCCGAACGTTCTACTATCCGAACGTCCTGTTATGCGAACGTTCTACTATCCGAACGTCCTATTATTCGAAAGTTCTGCTATCCCAGCAGATTTTCTCCCAGCAACAGATACCTTCCCCCATTGCAAATATATATTTACTGTCTAGATAAAAGGTATCTTCCGATCGATCGAATTTTACGCAGTTGTTTACGTTCGAAACATTTCTGTAATCTAACAGCGAAAAAAATTCGGACTGCAATTTTCTTGGTCTCTATTTAAATAAAACGAAGTTCAGTATCAGGACAGTGATTGTTCTATTATTTGAAAATTCATTTATCCGATCACTTATGTCTCCCTATTGGTTCGGATACAGAAGGCTTTACTGCACCTACAAATCATATTGCATTTATTCTCGTTAAACTTTCTTATTTTCATAATTTTTTAAATAAAATCTGCACGTTGAGCTGGTCGAACGATTCCTAAAAATTATCCACTAACGTCCAACTATAATACAGAAAAAAAGCTGGTACGAACGGAATGCAATACACACGGTCGTGTATGCAGCCGGCAAAATAAACACAAGCCAGTTGTCGACTTCGCCGCGCGACGAAGTCTAATTTCAAAACACTTGCGCGACTCCCGGCCGATGCGCGTCGCGGGAATCGATAAATACCGGTCGATCGGTGTTCTTCGTCGTCCTTCTGTTCGTCCGTTCCATGCAACAACCGCGTGTCCCCTTTCGTTCCGCGTCCAGTGCTCACCTATCTCGTTCCCTCCCTCTCTATCTCTCGCGCTTGCGCTTGCGTCCCGGCTACTTTCTTTCCTCGTCGATTCATTCGGACTGCCGATGATGTTTCGAGAACAGTTATGTGGGAGTCTGGGTCACGAGGCGTGGCTTCTACGGGGACACCGTCCACGCTGTCCCATAGAACCACAATCCCATTGGCCAAGAAACGATCGCGAGGCACGACCGGAATAATTATGTAACCGTGTGGCTGAGCGCTTCGCGGTACCTCGCGAGCCGACGCGTTCCGTGATCGAGGGGGGTTGCGAACACCTCGAAGAGGGGGCGATTGGTTGAAAAAGGGGTAGAGCGAGATAGGTGGAGGTTTGCGGAGGGGGGCAGAAGAGGCAGGGGAACACTGTGTGACCCCTGGAGCGCGAGGAAAATAGGTGCCGGTCTGCCCACGTGCGACTCGTGTTTTTCCTCTTTTTCCTTTCTCCCTTGGCCTTTCGTCGATGTCGTTGTCGTCTACGTCGTTGGAGACTGACTGTCTTTTCTGCACTATCAACTGGCAGTCCGTCATCCAGTGGTGGAAGTGGCAAACGGTCGCTAAGACGACGGTGACCTCGGCGGAGGATGCTGGCCGGAGGTATTTATTGTCTCCGTGGGCACTTTTATCGACGATGGATTCGTGTCAGGGAAAAGGTTAATTATACCCAGTCACGAGCAGAATCACGCTGCCGCGGGAGAGACTCGATTCGCTTCGAGATGGGAATTAACCTATCGAATGGTCGGGGAGGGGGGGGGGGCTTCGATCGGACCCTCGGTGTGCACCCTATGGATTTTACTTGACCTTATCTACCTGAAGAATCAGCTGGATGTTAATCCCTGGCGGAATTTGAATGTAATGAACGTGAATATTAAACCCTTGAATGCACGATTTCTCCAAATGTAATGGAACATTTTGAAATTGTTAATTTATGCCGCCACAAAACCATAGAAAAATACTTTTTGAGATCCGTCTCATCTTTTTTCTGTATTCTTTGAAATTGTTAATTTATGTGCCCACAAAACCACAGAGATAGAATTTTTTAAATTCATCTCACTTCTTGTATTATTTTGTTCGAAAAAGGCTTCCCTGCAAAATGTCTGCAACGTGTATAAAACATACAAATAAATGGGGGCAGACTTAATTATTAACCAGCTCTGCAGAGTCGTTGGGGCCGAGGTTACGACGGCAGAACTTAGCATGGATGGGGTTCTCGGTATATTACCGCTTCCGAGAATTTTACTCTCCTATAGCCCCGACCGCGGCAATATATCAAGAGTCCGCTATACTTGATATCTTGATAGTATGTACACATTAGAAAATACAATCATGTTACCAAATGGTAATACGGTGCATTTAGGATTAATCACTTTCCATAAGTCAATAGGAAAATGCCATTTCAGTCAGGAAACAAGTTCTGTCAATCCTGCAAGTGATTTTTTCCGAAATCGAATCTAATCAAACTAGTGCAAGAATTCAATGTTTCTAGGAACCCAGAAATCCGATAGTCGAACGAACCACAGTTCGCCTGTTAATCACACTGAATTTTTAGTAGACCCATGCAACCAGGAAATGCCAAAGAGAAAAAATGAAGGACTGGTAGCAATCGATCCCGAGAACCGGCGAGCCATCTGTGTATTTCAAAATCGACGCCCACTCGACGGCGCGGCGGTTGCATTCCATTGATAAACTTCCGCGGTGAGGATACAATGAATCGCATACATGCTCGCTCGCAGGATATTATATCCTCCTCTTACGTCAGACACCGGCAAATTGATTCCACCTTTTGCACGGCGAAAGAGACTCTCGCGCCGTTCCGCGAAGGCTCTTCCGTACCAGCAGAACGAAATAAGTTTCGCGCGCGATTCTTGTCCCTGATTATACCCACGCGATAGTTCCTGTATTAGGCCGTAGATGTTACGTGGCCAGAAGAATTCTAATTACCGTCGGGTGGTTTTCACGTGTACCTTCCCCCTACGGACGTTTCCGTGTTCCATTCGCTCCAGACGCTCGTTGTTCCTTTCTTTTCGCCTGTCGCCGGACAATCGACGTCGCTGGAGAGAAAACGCTTTCTCTGATAGTGCCTCTGACAATTTTTGTTTTTTTATTAAACTTGTTAAACCTTTATGGGTTTATTTAGGTTTACAAGTATAGAGTCGGAAATACATCATGCTTTACAATTAAATGAATACGTTACCAACTTTGAGGAAAGAATGAAAGATATACGAATCTAGACTTTGGGTTTCCCTATAAACATATGTAAGTATAGAGGTGAAAATTATTATTATTCATTTTTTTCAATTCCTTATTTCATGTTCAAACAATTTCCGCACCATTCGTTATAAAAGTTCATTTACTTAATACTGTTCATTCAGTAGTGAAAACTGTATTTCATTTTCTTAATTTTATTAATTATATTTTTTCAATGTTTCAAATTGAAATCTATACGGTATGAAAAGGTACAGATATTGAGAAATCTAATTTTCATGTGTCAAAATATTCAGTAACATTATTCCCATTTGGAATTCGATTTTAATATTTACAAAATTTTTTAACTGCTCACTCATTGGTGCGTTTATATTATTGCAGTTATTATTTGTACTAACAGTTTTTGTCTCTTTACTTATCGAATGACCCTCGCATTATTGATCTAGCAAATAGATAACCATCCTGTAAATCACGTGTACAAGAAAACACACTTCGATTCCTGGTACAAAATTATAGGAAGAAGTTCATTAAATACAATCAGGTTAATAGAAAATACATGCTCGATCGTCATTCACACTTGCGAATTGTTCCATCTCTAACCAATTCCTCGCTGCAATTGTGCAAATTCCAATCATTATCATACTACAAAGAAAAAAAATGATATTCCACACATTTTACAATCAACATTCAAGCAGCAATTTACATCCCACCTAACCTAATCGAATATTAATTTTATGCAGATCAAATTTAATGCATTCTTACTAGAATCTCAAGAACCAGCCCGCAAGAACAAAAAAAAAAAACATTTACAAAGCAGATAGCTCTAGTATTAACGTCCCGTCATTATTATTCCCGATATCCTCGTTGCCATTTCTGGTCACAAGAGACCAGCCATTTCGAAGACACTTTACTAACCCATTAAAAAACGCGAGTTCCTTCTCGGGGACTGTCTGCGACGAGGAAAAAAGAAGGCGACCGTTGTTACCCAGCAGGACCAGAAATTAACACGCGACCCGGGACGTTTTTCGTGGGTATCTCCGGCGACGGTCGGGGCCCAATTATCACGGCCGCGCGAAACAACACGGAGGATTTTCGAGGCACAGCGCCGTGCCTAATGCCCCAGTAACGGGATGACGCGTCTTTCAGCGGTGCCGCGAATTTGCAATTCAAATAATTAACTACAGCCCAACAGAAAAACGGCCCCCCCCCCTCTCCTTCTCCCATGACCCGTGTCTGGTGTCTTCCCCGGATGTCCCGTTCGCCGCAAAATCGGACACGGGTCGTTCCCTCGCCAAGTTCCGCGATGAATGGCGAACACACAACAGTGACTTTTTGACCTAAATTCTTTAACGACCGAGGCGAGGCTGACGTCAGTGAGTCCTTGACCGTAACCGGCGATCGACCATACTCCACCACCACCATCGCCATTCGCCAACGCCGCCAGCATCGCCATGGGATCGCCGGTGACCCTACCGGGAATTTGATTCGCGCCGGCACTTCCTGTTTCTCGTTTGCTTGCCCCTCTTCCCTCGCTCTTTCTCCTTACTCACCGGTCGACCTTTCACTCTGGTTTGTTTACCCGTTGCTGAACATTTTCGCCGAGTTTCACCTATGCTTGTGATCTCTCATTGGTTTGATGATGCTTTTGTTAGGCTTAGGGATAGGATCATGTTCAATTTGCAGAGTAATGTCTCGATGAGTGCGACGTACTCGGGTCTGCTTCGAAGCATACGTAATAAAATAATATATATTATGATACATAAATCAATATTTCTTGTAGATTTGGAAAAAATATTTTGTTTCCGATATTAAATAAATATTTGTTTCCTTCGTTATATGAAATAAACATTGTATGTATGTTTGAATACTGAACAGAAATTGAATCTCTTTTTAATATCGGATGAATATGTTTTCAATATTTTGTGCTATTAGAGATTATCCTAATTAACACCGAGAGGTATTTACAATGGTATTACAACATTAGTATTTTCTGTTTAAATTACAAATATCTACTTTTTTTGCTACTGCGAAGAAAATGTTTCAATATTAATAATTGGAGAGAAAAATGGTCAATTAAAGAACCTGACAACTATCACCGGGCTTCCCTAGATTTAATTCATTCGAATCTGCGCTGCGTATTCGGTATAAATTACGTCGGTGGTTGCATCGTCGCGACGGTATGTTTACTTATTGAAATCGTAGGCCTACACGACAATCGTCGAGGATTACACCGAAACCGGTTCCGATTGTGCTGCTATTTTTGGAGGTACGCAAACTCATAAAAGTCCTTTACGACGACCGATGGCCCGGCGCGTCCACGTAGGAACGACCACTGGCACACGGTTCGTTCCATTCAGGGAATCGTTGGTCCTCGGTGCGATCCTCGCGTGAAACGCAACCGCTGGAAACCACCAAAGGCTTAAAAAAAGATACAAAAAAAAAAAGAACACTCGGGAAAAACTTCATTAGTGACCCGTATTCGAGGCGTATCAGACATTACTGGGTAATAAACAGCAAATCCTCTTAAGCGGAAGGCCACTGAAGAAGAAGAGAACATCCATACCCCTGTTCGGAAGGATTGTATAATCCTGAGTGGAACAGTATACCATTCAGCTGACCGAATATTAACTTTATTACACAGAAAATGTAATTTATGTTATCACGATCTTTTCATTCCTTATTGTATACTCTCAGGAGTTGATTGTAAGAGAAAAAGCTTCACTCTACACATCTTCTGTTTTACATTTGACCGGAACACAATATTCGATTTTTAATTATACTTTCTATTAAAGAAATTTCTAAATTATTAGGCGTACCAATAAGTAGTCCACTGTTTTTTAACCTTTCCTGGACAATGTGGATCGTTGACCACTCAACAGAATTCCTATTTTCCCTGGACGTTCCACCGAACTTATAATTTTTATAAATAATGTTTCAAACACTTAACTTAACAAACGATTGTATAATCGTTTATTATAAAACTTGAAATCCTGTCAGATTTTTCGAAAGCGTAGAACAGTAAAAAAATTATGCTTGGATATAAACAAAATTTAGTTGTCCACGGAATATAAAAAAATAGGTTTGCCTATAGATTAAGAAAAAGCTATCGATGTCCCGTCGAGTAACAAATATAAATGGAGTACAAAGTCTCAGTCAAGAAACAGTCGATTACTTATTGGTACACCTATTAATTTAACACCAATAAGTAACACAAAAAACATTTCTGTAATTCAATTTCAATTCCGGCCCAGTATTAATTCAAATCCTAATCGAAGCAATACTTTCACGAAACGCTGCACGAGCGTAAAAAATCGAAGACCTCAGCGGTCACAGGCACTCGAAGTTACAAATTCAGAAGCGTCCCGACGCCCGTTGTCCAGGGCGTTTCGACGGAGGCGATGCACGCGCCAGCCGCGTAACACGAGATTCTCGTAATCGAATACGCGAGAGAGCGCGCGCACAAAGGGGGACCACGGGAAAACGTGAGAGGGTGGCGACAGCGGCGATGGCTGTTACTGGGCAAAAAAGGCCCCGATGGAGGATAGGATACACGGATAGGAGAGAGTATTTCGGACTGGCCGGCTGGTATCCGTATTACCAGAATGGTACTTCGAGAGGTCAGGGCACAGGATGCACCGATTTTTTGCCTAGGCCAACGATTTTTTCATTCGAGCCATCGTTTCTCGGCTTCCCTCATCCATCGTTTTTTCCATCTCCTCCTCCACCGTCGCCTTTCCTCCCTTTTCTCCCCGATGGAAAAATGCATAACGGGATGGCCCATCGGGGGGAGAGAAAAAAAAAACCTCCAGGAGAACGTGCGCGGCATCATCGAGTCGGTCGAGTTCATCGATGTAGGGGCTACCATGATGTTCGAGGGATGAGGGGAGGGTTGGGTCAGATCTAGGGGGTGAGTTCTCGGAGATCGGTACCTGTTTGTCATTCCTCGCTTCTAAAAGTTACTGACGCAACATCGGTATTTTGTAATCTCAGTTCTAGGGCTTAACTGTTGAAGCTTCTGGATGTAGGACACGTCCTTTTTGGAGGAATTATCGCATCGATGTAAATATATGTATAGTCTTATTAGAGGTCAAATGACACGATGATGTACTGTTTTTTTGGCTTGGTAAAAGTACTTCCGAATTTATTAGTATTCATCCCTAGACAGAGGAATTAATTGAAAACGAGCCATTCGTAGTTAAAAGCGTATTCCAAGGAACTCCTATCCCGACGATCTCGCCGCCCATCTCCGGGGGCCTGCACATTCGCCCGTGGTCTCGTCCTGTTTACACGAATGAAACAAAAAAAAACGCATACAGGAATCGAGGAACCACCGGTAAGGAAAAAAAGTCTCACGCACACCGGCACACTTCCTTCCATCAATCAGGAGACGGAACACGTGACGCCAGAGGGATGATGGGGCGGCTGTAGGTAAAAAAAAAAGAAAAAGAAGCAGAAGGACAATGGTAAATGTTTCCCGCGTGAATCCCGAATCCGGCGTTTGTAACGCGCCACGGTTTCGGTGTTATATGCACGAAGAGGAGGTCCGTTGTTCGGCACGAGGAAACGTGACGCGAAAGCCAGAGTCCCTTTTCCGTGCATCTCATTAGGACACGGGGGAAAGAAAGAAAGAGAGAACACACCGACAGGACCTCTGTCGCGTTATCAGGATGGATATATTTTACGATCGGGAAGTTGGGGAGGCTTCCGCTGTTGGCGGCTACCTAATTGGACGGCTCTCTTCCTGGTACGATTGACTCCGGGAACCCCTCGACTTTCGTGGCCGAGCACCGTCGCGCTTAGAAAACGCTTCTCTCCTCGTTTATCTCGCCTCTTTGTCTTTCCAACCGTCTTCTCATCCCATTCTCTTTGTCCGTCGTCCTCTTGTTCTTTCCTTCCATCTCTCTTGTAGACACTCTGTTTTCTTCTAACTCCTCTCCCTGCTCTCTGTACCCCTGTTATTCGCTCCTCCTTCTCGCCTCTTCCCTCATCCACACCGACGAGGAAGTTTAACGCCGTGCCCGTCCCGTGGCCGTGTAGCCTGACGCGTTCACCGAGCATCCCGTGAAAGTGAAACGGAGAAAATCAGGTTTCGAAGACGAGTCCTCGGAACACCTCCACCTGGACGGACGCTACGAGACACCGGACGATAGGGGCCGATAAGTGTATTGTCTTGCCGCGTGATCGCCGGTGAATCGGCCCGGTTCGTCGCGATTGGATACGATCCAATGACCACGAGTTTTTCTGGACGATTCAGTGGGAATGGTCCCACCGCGGTCACCTGGTGACGGTGAGACTTTGAGATGATGGTGCGGAACGGACGTCGTCGACGGGATTAGACGGTTTTCATTGCTTCGGTTCGCGGAGGATCGGTGATCTTGTGATACGGCTAGGGCCAAGTGAATTCATCTATCTTTAACCCTTTAATGCCTGGACCTTTAAATCATTTTTTCAGAATTTATGGGAATGATACATATGAGGTGTCTTGTTATTTTCAAGTTGGGAATATCGATATTAGTCTGATGTATTTTTTTAATTCTTGTTTGATGGTATTATTAGTGCATTTACGGATCCTTGCTGGTAGAAGTTAGATATTATCCGGCGACAGAAGTTGACGCACTTTTAAAATTAGTGGTACATCAGCGCAATCATTAGGAGGTTAAGGGAAGATTCCATAATTTTGGTGGTGTCTCGATTTAACTATTTAGGATTAGGTGGGTTAAAAACTGTCCCACCTTTTACTTAGCTTTTTATACATGGTGGGATATATTTTAACCCACCTCGAAAAGTTGAAGTTACTCATAGTCACACAGTTTAATATTTTATTTTATATAATTTTTTTTGTATTAAAAAAAATTCTGTGCAACAAGGGTGTTTATTTTCTTTAAAATCGTGTGCCTTAAAGAGTTAATAATATGAAATGGAAAGATAAACGAAGATATAATATGACATTTAGATCAATTTTACTTGGGATGAATCTAATGGAGCAACTCAAGAGGTTGCAACTTTTCGTTTTTCGTTTTTTTCGTCTAAGATCTGTTCAGTGAACAATGGTGGCCCACGCTAATGGAAAACTGATTGTTCTTCGCGACGAAACAATCGCAGAGGATCAGAAGTTCATTTTACAGGAACAATCGATTCGGTGAACAGAGGCACGTGTCTCGTGGCCCGTGTCGAGTGGGTGAACCTGGCGGTTGACATTGAATTACCTTGTCGCTTCAAGGTGGCCAGTTCGACCTCAACCATGAAAATCCTAACGAAACGTGAACGCTTAGTCAATACCCAGTTTCGAGCTCGCGTGGCTCTGTTCTTGGAATCGAACGGTGTCGAATTATAAGACGAGAGAGTAATTTAGGGAATTATTCAAATTCAATTCGATAAATCTCCTTGAGTCACTTCTGATCTCTCGATTCGTATTTTAGCTCGTTTTTGGCCTACAATTCCCCCCAACATCCTCGTCCAACATCTCAGCTGACAATGAGGAGGCGATCGAAGTCAGCTGACTTCTGGACCCTCCCACTTTCTTCGCGCTTTGTCCTTCTCTACAACTCCGACTTCTGGATTATTCAGCCGTGGCCGCGAATATCTTAAGGAAATTTCGTATTCCTTGTCAAACCGTCCGATACTCCTTTCAGATACTCAACTGCAGAAACAGACGCCTATATTGACCGAGTACCTGACTCCTATTAGATATTTCTACAGACAAACTTCGATCATTATTTATAGTGAACATTCAAGTAATAACAGCCTCTGACCTGATCATTGAATTCTACAAACTAGAAAATAAAATGAAGATTACGAAAATTTTAAAAAATTTCGTATGGAACTAGTTCCAGAGATCCAACTTCATGCCTATATTGACCGAGTAGCTGACTTATATTAGATATTCCTATAGACACACTTCGATCATTATTTATAGTGAACGCTCTCTAGAAAATAAAATGAAAATTACGAAAATTTAAAAAAATGTATTTCGTATCAAACTAGTTCCAGAGATCCAACTCCATACCTATATTGTCCGAGTCGCAGTCTCCTACAAGACATCCTCGCAGACACACTTCGATCTTTATTTATAGCGGGTACACAAAAAAAAAACAGCAGCCTCCGAGCTGTTCATTAAATTCACCAAATTAGAAAGTAACGCGAACATCGACCGCGCCGTTCCTCATTCCCCAAGCCATCATCCCGGGGACCTTTCCTAATCCGACGAACGAAAAAAAAAAAAAAAAAAAAAAAAAAAAAAACTGTGTCCGATCAGCGAAACAGCTCGACGAGATCCTGGACCAGCGTCAATTAATCCCGCGTCGGAATAAATTATTCGGAGAGAAACCGATCGTTACCATGGCCTCGGTTCATAAACCAAGAAACCACAACGGGCCGTCAGTCCCCGCGAGGAACGCGCCGCAATCATCGTTCCCTCCTTCCGTAAACAGACCCCAATTTATGCAACAGTTTCCCCCACCACTCTGCGTTTCCCTTAACCAGTTTCATCGACGGTTCGGAAAAGCGTGATGGACGTTCGAAGGGAACGCGACCAGGTAACCAACATACACCGTCACACCCCTTGGCGGTGCGCCCCTTCGTCCAGGCGGAATCGTGCGAATCGATCGGTCGGCAGAGGACAGAGTGCACGAGGAGGAAGCGCACGGACGAAAAAGAGCAAACCGGGAAGAAGACCGAACGCGAGAGGATGAAGCGGTGGCGGCGGTTGAAGAGGAGAGTTCGAGGAGAGAAGGGAAGATACTCTGGGCGAACGAAGACGTTGAAGAAGGAGACTACGAGGAGGAGGCGAGTGAACACGCACGCGCGCACACACGCAGAGGAGTTGTCGGTGCAAACCGAACGAGGTATAGAGGAATCGGTAGGCGATACGGGAGCGGGGGAGGTCGACCGTGCGAGGGAGGGAGGAGGCGGTGGTTCGGGTGCCGGGACGAGGAAGGGGGGTGGCGTGTGGGGATGGTAGGTCCCATGGGAAGGGACTCGAGGGGCCAGGGACGGAGGGAAGTTGGTATCGCGGATGGCGATGGCGATGGCAGAGTCAATGTCCTAGCGCTCGCACTGGGTCACGGCGAGTTGCGGCCAACGACCCAACCGGGCAGAGCCTCCTCTTTACTTTGCACAGAGCGAGCGAGAAAGAGGCCGGCAGGCTCCGATGGGGGCCCGAGAAGGAGGACCGAGCACGGGGACCAGACAGAGACCGATGAACGGACGAGAGAACAGGAAGAGGCTAGGAGGGAACGACGGAAAGATAGACAGAGACGGGAGATAGAAGAGGGAACGAGACGAGTAGCGTCGTTCCCTGGTTCCTCGTCTCGCGGTGTGTATACTGGGTGCTCGGGGAACCGAGAAGCCAATGGATCCGAAGGATCCTCGTTTTCTGCTTCTCGGAGGATCACGTCGGGGGCTATATCCTTTGTGTGGACCAGCCTAACCCAGACCCGGAGGCACAGGACACGGAAACGAGAACAGGAAACCTTCGCTGTCTTAGGAATCACGTTCACAGGGACGGTGGTGGTAATCCGTTCAGTGACTCAATTTTTCGTCCACCCGGTCTAGGTTGTCGCGGTGCTTGGATATAAGAATTCGGCGAGAAACGTGAAAAGGCTCCACGATGAAAACTGTTTCCGGGCCGGCAGACCCGCGAACCTCCCTCCCCCCTCCTTCGTCCCTCTGCGTTAATCTTCGAGACCTCGGGGGGACCGGTTCCACCGCCCGATGTTCCATGATCGGTATGACTCCTCTTTGTGCCGGCTAGTCTTGGACCGAGACTAATAGATTACATTCTATCTGTCTGTCTCTCCTGTTCCAGCTAGCTCCCTATGCCCCTGGATCGTTCTCTCTTTTCATGCCGGTGAGCTTCTTATATAATTCCAGTGTGTCCTTCCTTGAGGAACACTAGACACGGTAAGATAGAATGTACGGTTCAGGGAAGTCTGATAATGGACACCGGTTGGTTACGGGGATCGAAAAGTACGAATAGATATCCGCGAGCAAATGTGGACCAAATTTGGCTTCCCTGGGCAACCAGGAACTCGTCGAGATGGATGTTAGTTTCAGAAGAGGATCATGAATAAAAGACAAGGTACAACATTCACGGAATAATTACTATCATCCTGACCTGGAAATATTCGGTGTTCTAGACTTCAGTGGTACGTCCAGGAATATTAAAGTTAATTCGTGGAATCGCTTAGACGATTAATAAAAACCGTATTGGGGATCTGTCATCGGTTCAGAATCATCGATGAGCAGCACTGCCCAGTATTTACGGGTCTCCGATGAATTCCACTGGGTCTCGAATTCCAATCAGGTCATTAGCATAATGAGGTAATATTCGTCTACGTGTCGTCGAGAGGATCACGACCAGCCTCGCATTGGGAATCCCCTTTTTCTTTTGTAACGGGGATAAAGATCGTTTTATCGAGCCAGTTGCATAGACCGTCCGATCGAATTATTGTTCTGCTCAAGATCACGTTTAACAACTGGTCGATTCCAGTAAGGAGGGGAGAGGATCGTCGAGAGTTTTCGTGGTCGAACGAGCAGGTGACCTCTCTTATGATCGATCGCGGATGGACGGTGGTGGGACCGCCTCAACTGCTCGAGCGTGTTCTCGCGTTCTCACGCGGAGGCGAGAGACGGGTCAGCGAGGCCCCAAGCTCGCGAGCTTCCCCGAACAAAATCGGGCCCAGGTCCCTTCGTGGTGTTCCATACGCGATCCCTTGATTTTTCAACCATAGAACGACGGTGCCTGGGTCCATTTAGACCCGTGTTTTCAAAGCTCTAAATGGAGTAGTTCATCCTAAGTGTCGCGATGAGAAGGCAGATCTTCTTCAAGGATTGTGTGCGAAGATATGTTTAACCCTATAGCTTTTTCCATCCATTGCGTCCTCATTTACTGTAAAACGATTGTAATTACGAGAAAACTGTAATGAAGTTGTTATTAACACTGCTGGTAAGAGGGTTTTTCTGTTTGGAAATACACAACTTCAGGTGTTCAAAAGATATTTAGAAACTACTACAGTAAAACCTCGATAAGTGTTCGAATGCTCAACTTTCCGGTTTAAGAAAAACTCTTTGTTTTACTAAAATTAAAGTTATCACAATAGACGAGACGAAATTGAAGTTAAAAATATGAGTTCCTTACATTGAAGGCATTTTCGTCCAAAGGCCCTAATAATACAGTCAAACGGAAGAACGCTCTAGGCCAGTGTTTAGGGGCGTATCGAGGTGCAATTTGAATATTTCTTGAGGGTGGGGGGTCAATTTAATCATTGACATTCGTCGCCTTATCGACAGCAGTTTCGCCCATGTGTCGTTATTATTTGAAGCAGTTATTAATACTAACCTTTTTCAGAACTTGGTCTACTGTCATACTAGAGGGTGATCGAGATCTTTAAGACGTTAACGTTGGACATGATCCAAAAAAGGTTGAGAAACACTGCTGAGGGGTTAAAAAGAAGGAAGCGTAATGGTCCAAACGAACCCAGCTGTTCGTACGAACACTAAGAACGTCCGCTCTAAAAGGATTAATTAGAGACCTTAGGCCAGCGCGAAAAGACACCGAATCGGGAGAGCTAGAGAGACCATCGCCGTCGATCTCGCGTGATACACCCGTGTGGTACCGCGGCACACCGCGATAAATTTATTCGACCAATTACTTCAGAACTGACGCGAGCCTATATGGCGAATCATTGAGCGTAAAGGTCAATAGCACGTGGAGAGCTCTAACTCCGTGTGCCTGAGGGGTGGGAGGGGGAACCAAGTCATCTAAGCGCCGCGTATTCGCAGGCGAAGCCGGTCGGAGATTCAGCTTTTCGAACGATTAGATTCTTAATTCTCGTTAGCGCGTCGAGGGGAAACGAAAGGGAAGAAAGAAAAATGTGTGCATACCTACATACAGCAAGAGTCAAAAGTGAGTATACACTTCCAAAGTATGGGATTCATTCATATTTATTTCTCGACAATCTACAATCTAATATTTCCCATAGATGCTCCATTACAATGACACCTGGTGACTGTGGAGGAGCACTGAACCGATTAACAATGTTTTCCAGCAAAACAATTTTCAACCACCTTTGCTGTATATTTTAGGTTACGATCTCCCTAAAAAACCATGAATGCATTTGCAGATGAGTTTGATTTTAAAAATATTTAAACATCCAATGTTCATAGTACTATGAATAAAAACTAATTGCCCTACACCAAACTATAATAGTACCTACATTCACCATGTTCAACGATATTTACAAAACTTTGTGTTATAACTTCGACATTCTTTTTCTGTTTTAACTCTATTACTGTAATGATTTTACAACAGTAGGATGCCACAGAATTATTACCAGGGACCCCTCCATTGTAAAGTTTATTTTTAGTTTTGACTCTCACTGTATGTTCGTATATAAATATATGCATATCTTTATACTATGTACTCACGTATTCCCTTTGGGATATCCAGTGGCGGTGTTCCAAGTTGGAACATATCACGGAATCACTTCACCCTGTTATTATCCGTAGGTACCACCGGGCCCTACAACACGCGCGTAGGGATTAATTAATCGCGCGATTAATAAGCGCGCCGCGAATTTCAAATATTTATGAGAATGGAATCCAACAGCGCTGCGGCTCCCGAGGAAAGCCAGAGGTGGGAGAGATCGACGATAAGCGGGACGGAAAATGTACAACAGGAACGGGGCTCTCTCGAGCGGGAGTGCTCGAGCGCTACCAGGGAAGGAAGACGAGCCTGCGATCCACCAGGTCCCTAAATCACATTGCATGATCCACGAATTCTGCGTACGAAGAACACAGAAAATAATCGCCGTTCCGTGGACTGGATCAACGATTCAGACTACCCAGTCGATCTTCTGTGGGCTCGAGATCTCGATCTTCCGTGGACAGTAAAATTGTGCCACCAGTTGTGGGGACAGTTTTATCCCCTCGCCTTTAATCTCGAACGAACGATCCAGTTTCTGAAACACTCGAGAATTGCGTATTTATAGAGGATCAAAAAAGGTCTGATGGAAACTACCGTTTCCCGATGCCTTTTATCGATAATCAACGAAGAATTTATGTCACCAATTAAGGAGATGAAGATGTAATTGGAAGTTCGGTGACTTTAGTCTCCATTTAGGAAGAGAATTTTTTTTAATTAGAATTTAATCGGATAACCTACGCGGATTCTGTTCACGCGTAATTTAATTGTAATTACAGGTACATGTAATCTTGATTCTTATGAATCTTGATATTATTATTCATAAGTATGTTACCGTCATATACGACTAATTTCGTGTATCGGGTGGCATGAGCATAAATTCCCCGTCGGTTTTAAGTCCGATCGGATACTGCCTCTTTCGAGGCGTTTAACGGATGAATAACGAACCCAGAGGGGGAAGGGAATTGGGGGGGGGGATTTTCAATTAAGCCTATCGGAATGCGTCTCACGGGAGAATTAAGCATTCCACGCCGGGGGATCTATCGAACCGAACTGGTCTTCTGACCAGGTCATAAAAGTTAGTCAACACTTACACTGACAGCTCGGACATTTTGATGGGCCTTTTATTCCTGTTCCCCTCGATCCAGGTTACTCAGGTCTCTCCTTCTCTTTTGCGCACGGTTTGTATGTTCAATTATAAAATCAAATTATGAATATCACTTGAGCAACGTCTTCAGCCTTAGACTGGTCAGGACTCTTATGTAATCCGTGGTGTTGGCTCAGCTTCTGACCTTCATTGTAAAACTCAATACACATCTACTATATCGTATCGAACCGACAAAGAATAAACTTCGAACCTCCACGAATCTCTCAGGCCCAATCATGTGTCTCAATCCCGTCATAAGAATCGTTATGCAAACGATCCAGGTGTACACGCATCGAAATCCAAACTTGTCCACTTGGCGAAACCAGACACGAACAGAATTCCACGCTAGTGACATTTTTTTTTTCTCCTCAGGCCCATAGATCGCCCCGTAGCGTAACCACGTATGAATTATTCCCTCGGATAAGGCCCTGACTGTTAAGCCGGTCGATGGATCGAGGAAACGTTTTCTGACCGGGTGACGGCGTCATCCTCATTGGCCCGACGTTGATTCCTCGACGGGCAATTATTGGCACGATAGAGGACCGTCAAGGGACCCGAAACCGGCCCCCGATCATACGTAATTCGCGTCACGTCCCATCCTGGGCCCGTGGGGAATATTTTGACGTGGTCTCGTGACTTTCCTGAGAAGAAGGCTAATTCGCCAGACGGGCCCGGAGAAGCTAGAGTCCGCGTGCACGTGACGGTGCACGGCTCGGTTTGGGACCCACAGCGGGCCCCCGGTAACAACGGAGATTCGACCACGGGGGTGGGGGAAGATACCGAATAAATTCGAAACTGTACCCGCGTGGCTGAGGATCCAGCAGGGAATAATACCGTTACTGGGCCGTGTCTGCAAATAGTTCGCGGGACTGATTCTTTTTTTCTTCCCCCACCCTTTGACAGGCTCTTCACCTACTTCGCGAGGGCCTGGCCTGTTATTTAAAGCGTCGTCATTGGTCGAATCAACGCGACCGTGCGATCGTTCTCATTTTTGAATAAACTGACAGTTACGGCTGGTGGTCGAGTTATTTGGGACCGAATATCTACTGGCCCCTGGGCTGGGATGTTTTTTCTTCTGAATTTCGTAGATTTCAACCGGGCATGGAGCAGATTCTGGGAAGGTTTAAACGGTGCGCGTTCTCTTGGAATCGTTGGCGATTATACTGTCTTGAATTTTGATGTTAATGGAATTTATGTGGAGTGTGGAGGCAGGTGGATGAAGAATGTTTTGTGGGTCGTCGGGAAAGAGCAGATTTAGTGCTGTGGAAAGTTGATTGAATGTCGATACGGCAGGGGGCAAATGTGGTTGGCATGACTCTAAGTCATCGAGTAGAGGGAACTTCTATTTTGTACCCACCAGTATGGACAATACCGATTAAAAACAATTCTTGTTTAATTGCTAGTATTGCCCAAGTAATTAATCTCAAAGTGGTTACTTTGTTATTCAGTTAATAGTTTAAGTGGAATGTTTGTGGATGGAACAATTATTCTTAATTTAATCAGTAGATAAATGAATCATTTTCAATCAGTTTTATCGCATAACTTTTATCAGATCATTGTGGAATACGGTAAATCCTCGATGAATGTTCGAAGACTTTTTGGCACTGACAAGGAGTGGCCCTTAAGTGTAATGTTGACTTTTTAATGAGATTCAGCATAATGGCAGAGCTTAGAATTCTGAAGTCTATGATATTTTTTTTTTATATTTAATGATCAGCGTCGAGAAGCCTTCGAATACTCGAGGATTCTATGTAATATTTTTCACCTTTCTTAATTCTGAGACATGGTCCCACACTTTTGACCGTTAGTATATTTGGTCTCACTACAACGATCTATGTAATGGGTCCTAAAACCTCGTTCGTTATAGCATCTGTTCGTTCTAGCATTTCTATTGAAATATTCTATGTAATTTCGCAAAGTATAGCAAAATAGGGCAACTGACGCTCTAATGCTATTCACGACACTATTATCAACATATTTCTATCGTCAGTTGTTTCTTTACCATGGTCACGAAGGTAGACTGGGACAATCGGCAGATTGGCCGATCGTTTTTGCCTGCGTTAGTTATAACCTACTCGTTCGTTATAGCATATCCAACTGTGTTTTCATTTTATTACAATTATTGCTTAACCCTTTCATTCCCACTGTTGCCATGTGGCTAGGTACTCAAAATTACGAAATTAAATATGATTATCATGTATTTTAATAGTTTCAATTATATAATAGTTTCTTCTAGTCTTGTATAGATGGTACGACACAAATATAAATGTGAATTTAGAAAGTTTATCGGCAAAGTAAGACGTTATTGGTCCTTTCAAAAACTGTAGTTATATTATGAATAATATCATTATAATGAGAATTTTTAGGTACATATAACTGTAATAAAGGTAAAAAAAGTTAAATCGTAGCGAATGAAAAATGTATATTAAACGGTTTCAAAATGTTAAAATATTCTTCTCAATCATTAGTACGTTACCTAATATCCACGAAAATACAACAGAATATTTCTTTGTTCATTTTTAAATAATTTCTGAATGAAAGGGTTAAGTGACCGCCATCACCCCTTCTTACCCTAATACATACATACTAAACAACCATCGTTCGATTGTTCGCATCGCGTGGCGCGAACAGAAAGGTCATCAAAATCATCCTGGGCACCCAACGTGTAAATGCAGAATGTATCATCAACATTTGTTCGTGGACTCGAGAAAAGTTTAACCACGTCTCCGGCCTCGACTGAAGCCATTTCCATTGACCTGAAACTCGCGGGTATTAGCAAGTACAACGTGCTGCCCCCCCCCTCTTTCATTAACACACACACACCATCCGCGGAATTCTTAGGAAACACCTACGTAACGGCGAACCATTGAATCCCGTCGGGGTCTGATAATAAATATAGAACCGATTGCAAACGATGAATAGACGATAATTTAGTCGGCGGAGGTTGTCATCGTTACTGTAGCAGGGAAAGATACGGTTGGCCATCGCATCAGGGTCAGCCCAGTGCAACAAGGAAGCGAAGGCGAATAGGATTGCGTAATCCGGATTTCAATGGTGGCGGTTCGTCTCTCGGGGTCAGCGTGCTTCGATGAAAATCACTTTCCATCCTCAGTGGGATCGAGTAGCCCTGACGATTCTTCTTCCCGCGTTGTCGTCTCTTCCTGGTTTCTCAGCTCGTTACGAACCGACAAATTATCGGCGTGGAGTAGCGAACACACGGAGCATGGTAAAACGAAGATAGAGAGAGAGAGAGAGGGTCACGATGAGGAACAGCAGCACGAAATCTCGGATGCGCCAGTAACGCAGGCCTCCTCTCGTACTTTCACTTCCTTTCCCCCGATCAAGCTATCTCCGTCCCTCTCTTCCCCCCCCCCTTTTTCCGCCTCTTTCTCACCTTCCATCGTTCCCCTCTATCTCTCTCTATACTCTTTCGCTCCCTTCCCCGGAACATAGAACTACTTTTCCTTTCAAGCCCTTCGACTCTCATGGTATCAGCCTGAACGAACGTAGCATCCATCCATGAATCCTTCAGGATCCTCCTGTCGGCTGGTTTTATTCTCACCGTTCTGGAGACCCGCCGCGAAAATGCACACCGAAGCTATTGGTGCTTCCTGTCCCGTTGATTCCCGCGTAAACGTGTGGGATAAATAGTTCCGTCCAGCCGTGGCTATTGCCGCGCTCGATCACTGAACGGACCACGCGCATACGCGAATAGGAAGAAGCCAGAACACGACATGTGGCGGAAGAATGAAGAGAGCGAGTAAGCGCTAGCTGCGCGCGGCGGCTTGACCTCATCGCCGGTTCGCTCGACGTCGGGGCCCGTAGGAGCGCTGCGGTGGCGGGCCGCAGTCTGCGCGTGGAAGCGTGCTGGGGGCCTAGGAAAGGGTGAGAACGACGGGACCGGGCGGAGGACGGAGATAGTTGCGTATATTCTCGCGAGTAGATGGCCGCGACAATGGTGACGGTCGCGGCGATAGCGGTGAAGAGTATAGAAGAAGACGAGGCGTCGGGTGGGGGGTAAGGGGAGGTGGTCGAGGGGTGGGAATGTGTACGTAATGTAGAAGCAGACGGCGGGTTGGGGGGTGGAGGGATAGAGTCAGAGCGAGGGTGAATCGTTGTCGTGTGACGTCGAGCTTCGCGTGATCGACAAAGACGGAGAGGACGTTGACGTCAGGAACAACAACAACCAGAACAGACCGCGCTGATAAAGAAGACGAGGAAGACGACGGACGAACGCGTGGCGAGGAGTAAACGAGGGTAAGGGGGGAACAAGGAGACGAGGAGGACCGATGAATAGAGACAGCGCTCCGGCAAAGGAACGAGCGTGAAGGAGAACATGAAGAGGAAGAGACTGAAGGAAGGCTGCAGAAGGCGAGTTGTTGGTGGGCAGGGGAAACCCAGCGGGGGGAGGGGAGGGACGGAGGCGAGCCGAGATGATGCAGTTGTGCGTTTGCAAGGAAGGCGGAAGGAGGAACCGCGGAGGGAACCGGTCCCGGTCACTGGGCCACCAGCCGGCCGTCGAACCCGCCACACTGCCCCCTACCACCCCCTACCCCCTCCTTTTCCTACAGTGTCTCACTGTTTCTCTCTTCCTCTACTCTGTCCCTCCTTCCTTCTCCCTCTATATGTGTTCGCCTTTCCTCTCTGTCCTGTTTCTTTCGCCTGCCTGCTTCTGCCCTGCCGCCACCCCATCCCCCACCCCCTACGAAACCGTCCGGTGGTTCCCTCCTCGCGAACCTTTCTCGCCACTTCGAGCCTCAGCGACGACTTTGCTCGCTTCAAGTTCTTCAAACAATGTCAACTCGCGTGTAGCACCGGCGGGCCCGACCGCGCGCCGATAATGCGCGGCGGCTGCCCCATCGTGTTTACCGGCCGGAGGCTGTATGCTACCCGGGGACCCGTTCAACACCCGTCGCGTATCATGTTTTTCGTCGCGAGGGGTAAGGCAATTCGGTATGGCCGATGTCCCGTATCGGGACAGTTTGATAGTGCTCGCGATGGAAATTGGGGATTGGTTTGTTTTTTATTGAATTGGTTTCTGGGGACTTTCGTCGCTAGGTGATTGGGTATTTTGAGACTCTTGAGCTCAAAGGGACTGATATTTAGAGAAACTGGCACTTGATATCGCGCTGCCTAGGTTCTAATAAAATTTTGGAAATTCCTTGGGAAAGAAACCTGTGTCCCGAATTATATTTATTGAAAATTAGGTGTTATTTCGTTTTGGAATGACTTCACAGTGATTCGAGGGACATGGGGTCCAAATGATTGGGTATTTGGAGACTAGGACTTGATATCGCACTGCCTAGGTTCTAATAAAATTTTGGAAATTCCTTGGGAAAGAAACCTGTATCCCGAATTATATTTATTGAAAATTAGGTGTTATTTCCTTTTGGAATGACTTCACAGTGATTCGAGGTTACGTGATTGGGTATTCGGAGCCTGTTAACCCGAAGCGACTGTTATTTAGGGAAATTGGAACTCGATCCTCCCCTCGAAGCTCTACGGACATTTTGAAAATTCCTTAGAAAAGATAAATCCCAAGTCATATTCAAATTCCGATTGATCCCTACCGAATACATATTTCCGAATGACGCTCTCCTTCATTTTCTCACGGTGGTAGTGTGCAACTGTTTTCCCGCAGGGTAGCAATCGCAACAAACTAGCTAGGATAGGGACCACCTACGCAACGTCAGATCACCATTCGATACAAGGATAATTGCGATAATCTGTTGCGCCCTTTGGGGAGTCAATGATCGAACAAGATCGCGTCCACGGATAGATAGACCCGGGTGAAAAGGGAACATAGATAGAGAGAGACACAGGGACGAGGCGGACACGCTCGTTCGCGTGGAAAGAATGGAAGAATTAGTTTTGGATCGGGCTTTCGATCGTGAGAGAGCAGACGTAGGCAGGCAGCCGGCAAACGGAAGCTTGACTCGTACACGGTAATCTCGGCGTGATACGCCAAACATTTTCTCTTAATTAAGAAAGGACGTGGCCGTAATTAAGTTTCCCTTCCACGTTATTCACCCGCGCGAGTCCCAGACCTGAAGCGCTTCCTTACACCTATCACCCGTCAAAACACACAACAGAAGAGAATTCGTTCGATCCCTTTTTATTTCGAGTCGCTCTTAAAACTGGCCCGAAGACCCATTATCCAAGCCTCGATTTTACCATTCGCCAAAAGATAAATATGGTCAAGAGAAAAAATCACAGTGTAGCACTGTAATTATACCAGCCGTAAGGAAATAGAAGTTCTGGAGTATCATTCCGAGAAGCGATCCCCTTATCCTGCACAATGCTCTCGCCGTTTATCAACGTTTCGTAGAATCTATCGGGTTACTCCGGACGTGATAACAATTATCGGGCCTGCGGAGCGTTAATTTAGCAATCAGACTGATAATATTACAATCCTGCCAGGCTCGACTGCGAGGCTTGTAGCCCTCGTACGTTTTATCAGGACGGGCTGATCGCACTTCCTGATAGGCGAAATGGCGCTCACCTCTAACAATGTCGTGCCACGTTATCCTACAACGAAATGCAAGTTTATGACTGCGCCGTTTTGTCACTCAGGCGATCACCCAGATAGCAATGACGCCTCGAAGACGTCTTAAAGGCGTCTTACATGGAAATGTCCCCCTCTGATTTTGTTGAAACTTTGTATGTCTGTGAAGCAGTCAAAAATAAGGGATACGTATTCCATTTTATCTGCTGAAACGCGACTTTAATGGGTGGTACCACCCCTCGAAATTTTTTTATCAACAAATTATATTTTGGACAATTTGTTAGCACAGTATTATTTTATGTAAAAAACCGCAAACCTGATCTATTAGAAGTTTTCATGTATCTCTGGTTTTCGAGATAGTACAATTGGGTCGAAACTTCGACGGGTGGTTTCACCCCTTAAAATCGCGTATCAGCCGATAAAAAAAAATACGTATCCCCTATTTTTCACTGCTTAACAGACATACGAAGTTTCATCAAAATTGGAGGGGGACACTTTCGTGCCTTTCTTTCTCAGACTTAAAATAGTCGTAAAATGGACGTCTTCGAGGTGTCATGTGCAGTCTGGAAAGTTCGATGATTCTCTCTCCTCTGTCGAACAGCGCTTAGATTGCATTCCTTGGATAGGACGGGTCCGAGAGCGACAGGAACGCTGGCGCGCGTTTATTAGCGTATGTCGCTGTGTTTCTCAGTCCCGAACGGAATGCGTGTGATTTCCGATTTTTCAAGCGGTGTATTTTCCCGCCGCGGATCGGGGCCCCGTGAGAATTGCGCGGGGACGCGGCTGTGAGAAAACCGATGTGACTCGGGAGCCGAGTCGTATCGTTGCCGGTACCGAGCGCGGAAGTTGGGGGGAAAAAGGCTGTTAAGTCAGCCGAACACGCTTCTTGGCTCTAATGAATCGGACGGTGAACTTGCTCGATGACATAGGAACTTTGTGTTCTGTCGCGTGGAACGCGTCGAACAAGTATCATCGGGCGGTAACTAAACATGATTTATGTGTATTGTTTGGAGATAATAATACCTCGAGTCATCTTTCAGGGAAAAGGGTTGAATATTCACTCTCTGTTGTACCATCGGTACATTGAGGAGGAATTTACTTGACCGATTGCCAAGGTTTTTTTACTATTTTAATGGTAACTAGTTATCGATCGTCGGTACTGGTAGAATGTACCTTCTGACACAGACGAGATATTAGGATCGATCTGACATGCGATGTAATTTTCTGTCCCATGTTTCGGGGGCGTCAGAAGCCCCCGTACCATTTCAGAATTCCATTCCTTGCTAGCGAAACTGGAGCAATAATGTATGTATGTATTGCCATATGCAATCACGGGTGTGTGGATATTGGAAACTTTTATGTAGAGGTGCACTTTCATCAGCGTGATTTTCGTGGGACACGAAATCCCATAAGATGTTCGGTCTATTCTTATATCTCGTCTCTGCCTCTGCCGACTGATACAATCACTACAATACCAATTCTGGGTAAGTATTAATAACAGTTTTCTATCTTAACAGCTGTTTCTGACCCAGATGGTAAAGGCTTGAGCCTCTTAATCAACCCCTGTCGGATGACCGTGCATTTATAAAGCTATAGAATTCCTTCGCACGTAACTTTATTAGCACAACATTCCTCCAAAATCTATTATCAGTAACACACGTCTTTCTGGACATTCGGCTTGCAAATGGGTTCGACCACGGTCACAGGTTCTCCGCCGCATGGTGGACAGTCGCGCGGCATCACGCAGGGTTGGCAGGGTTGGTAGCAATTCGGCAGGCAACACGGATCGCAGGGACCACATGGGACTTCGATCTCGCAGGGTACAGGACAAGGTGGACAGGGTGGACAGGGTTGAAGGCATATGGGCTTGCAGTCCGTCTCGCAGACATACTGCATCTCGAAGGGTAGGTCGTTTCGGACTGTCAGGCACTTGCCTTGGATCAGGTAGCAATAGGACAGTGCCAGGACCGGGTTGCCGCTGTAGGGTAGGTGGTGTGGCTTCGGCAGATGTCCGCAAAGGTCGATATGCGTGTATTTTAACGGGGAACAGCTACAGGCTCCGTGCTGGAATCGATACCGTTGGAGAGGGGGTTAGAAGGAGGGTGGTTGGGGATAAACGAGGCTTTAAACGTCATTGTAATGGAAAAGCTTTTTAATCCGCCATTAACGCCTCTCGCGGTACTTGTGCTAAGCTGATCGCCCATAAAGAATTCATCGACCTATCGCGGGCTTGGGAAGAAAGTGTTGCGTAAAATGGCTGGGATAGATAGAGGGAAAGAAACCCAGCCGGTTATCCAGGTGTTCCATTGGAGGCGATCGCGTGAGCTGCTGAAATTGAATGATAAATTCGGATCGTGGTCTCGTCCACGGGTTAGGATAGAGCTCTGGGAACCTGGATCGTGGGGAAAAGGTACTGATTAGTATCGTCAGATATTTATTCCCTGGGTCGACATCTAGCACTTCCAGGATGGTTTCAATCAACCTATGGAATAAGGAACAATGAATTATCGATAGATTAATCATTGGATAAGAAGTCTAAGTCCTGCTGGGTTAGGTTCAATCAGTCTATCATTCCCCCGCAACGCTGAAAAGGAAGCCAGAATTGGAGCACCTGTTGGAGGATCGGGTACAATCGTCAGCAAACCCTACCACGGACGAGGTATATTGCGGCCTACTTTTCTGAGACGCTAGCGGCCCATTGCCATTTTAGTGTCACTAACCCCCGTTTTCATAATGTAGATTCATCTCATAATGTAGGGGTTATTAAAATCACAAATTTTTTAAGGTATCTGTTCTACAGATTTGGTGAGTTGTCGAATCCTATAAGGTAACAAGTTTACAGTCCTATACCTCGTCAGTGACCCTATATCGTCTAGTATTTTAAAAGTATTTTTGATTTAGTGCTGTAGTAAAAATATACCGACACTCGCCATAATGAAGGAAACTCTCCAGATAAGTTCCTCACGGTAATCCTTACCTGATCCAGACCAGAGGCCATGATGAGGAACGCTGACGGACCCTGATGTCCCCTTTCCGTCTTCCTGGTCCCTTTGTTCACCGATTGGAGAACGTCGTCGCCTTCTGTCAGACCCTCGTGGAAATTGAAGTCCTCTCTGCGTATCCTTGATATCTCGAACGGGTCGCCCATCGTCTCGCCGGATGCTTGAAGCTTCTCTGCGTTACTGACTAGCCGCGCCACCGCGTTGTCCATGGCGATCTGCAACCAGTGTCGTAAAAATGACGATTATTTTATTTAAAAGGATCATTAGACGTTTAGTTTAATGTTTTCTGACAAACTAAAAAAGATGCTGCCGTCCTCTATTGTTTAAATCAACGTCAAATTTAAGAGTGGAACAACACCCCGAGACGTTTAAAAATAGAAAATGTTTGGGAACCTTTTTTCTTAGGGAATTATTAACTAACTTCCATTTGTAACATTTTTATTTTCCAAAAATTGGAGAATATAGCTGGAAGCAGCGGGTACATCCTTCAGAAACTTGAGAGTATTCATTTAGTGATTACTAGACTGCGGATGTTTATTGAAATTTAAATTTGTTGGGGGTTAATCTACAGGAACTGGAATCAAACCAAGATCTGCCTACTTTAATCTCTATTTTATCAGATTCCAAAGAAAATAAACGCTTCGTCATAATTTAGCAAACTCAGTAGCAATGTACAGTAAATCCTCGATAACTGTTTGACGACTCTTCGACATTTTTACTGTACAGCAATTTCTACAAAATTGTCTCTGCTATAAATGCATAAAATCCGTAGTCTAGTGATTAACTATAAAAAAAAAATTCCCCAACTTTGCCTGTCTCCAGACGCCTGAAAGTATTTGACCCCTTTAAACACAATATTTTAACTCTTACGCGAGAGAACATGAAATATTGGACAGAAGTGCCTGCGTATTAATACATTCACTGCCTGGTGATCCTCACTCAGCACAAACGTGAAATGTCATACTAGAGGATCAACGTGAACGGACGATTCAGCGAGAACAGAATTCTTGCTGGTGACGGTGTTATTTTCAAGTTGAAGGTAACGCGACACTAACCGAGTATCCACGACCGGCCGTTAGCAGAGCGTGGCTGGTGAGCGTCGCGACGGTGAAGAGGTGGGGGTTAACCGAGCAAAGGGCCATTTCTTTGATGTGACAGAGGGCATCGGCCATCGCCATCCGACCCTCCGCGTCCGTATTCCCGACACGCACCCTGACCCCGGATTTCGCCGTGATCACCTCGTCGGAAACGTAAGAATTCTCGCCGATGCTGTTCCTCACCACGCACAAAGCCGCCACAGCTTTAACCGTCGGCGGTTGCAGTAAATTCACCACCTGCGAACACGTGATCTGTTTCTTGAGACACAGTTCCGGAATGATAGATCAGAGTTGGGCAGAATTTTATTCGAATAATTCACAATGAAAAGTAGCAGTTTCTAAGGGTGTCGTCCTGAGCATTAAACAATTAATGAGATTAAATAATTGTTCGACAAATGTCGATTCATGAAATTTTCTTTTCAAATTATCTTATAACGAGGATGGCAGAATTTCCAGGGGGAATATAAGTCGATGAGACGAGATCTCAGTGTGTTTTAAACATGCTGGATTATTTAAATATTTCTACAAAATTTTGACACAAGATTAATATCACAGTATAATTTAAGACGAGACAAGCCATCTCTATGAATCGAACGCATATATTTTCAAAGATTTATGACTTAAAAAACGAAATAAAGTGTGTCTGACTACGTACTGCCTTTTCCACTGTGGCAGTCAACGTATTAAATAGTAGATAATAGTAGAATCAACTACCTCAGCGATAAACAGCACTCTGATTATTAAAAAGTTACTACTAGAACAATGATACCTTTTTCTTTGAAATGTATCCAACTAATTCTGAATGACTATTTTTCCTTGAATTATGACGAACCAACTGTGAATCACTATTTTTTCTTGAACTATCTTTAACCAACTAGGAATGCTTTTTTTTCTCGAACTGTGTCTAACCAACTCTGCAGCATTATACTGATCAGAGTTGGTTAGAGTATCTGTTTGGAATAACTAGTATACGTTGAAAATATTTTTGCTAATAACTTTTCAATACAAAACTCAAAATGGTTAAAACTTCTCGAGGGTCACTCACAAAAATATCCTCAACAAAATATATCAAGGTCAAAATCATCACCCACTGCATCCTCAAGATGCACCCTCTAAACTTAACTGTTACCAAAAAATAAATAAATTGTCTGACGCAATTATCCGCCTACCCGTTCCCGAGTGATTATGCCGAATGATCGTTTAACGTTGATTTACGACGTGTGTCATATTAAAGTACCTGCATGAATCCAGCACAAGCGGCCGCCCCACATTTGTCCCTCGACATGCCGCACATATCGCCCTGGATCTTGAGGTCGACGCCGCCGGTGTCGTAAGTGACACCCTTTCCCACGAGCATCACCGTTTCCAGGACGCAGGCAGGATTAGGGGGCTCGTAGGTCAGGAAGATAATCCTGCCAGCGTGGCGGGGGATCATCGAGGCGGCTCGATTCACGCACGCGAACAACGGATACTCCTGTAGCAGGGTGTCCTGATCGGACACCACTTGCATCGTCACGTTCGAGCCGCAGAACAACTCCGCGAGATACTCCTCGACCCTCGGCGGTGCCATTCTCTCCGGGTCGGCTCCACCTGTCGATTAAAAAAATACTCAGGCGAGCATCGTGTATACCAGTCGGATACGAAAATCGGAGCTCTGAGTTGTCTCAGGTTCAGGTACGATTAAAGTAGACAATCGAAAAACTTTGGGTACCATTGGAGTAGGGAGTAGAGTTGAAGGT
Source organism: Dufourea novaeangliae (assembly GCF_001272555.1). Lineage (NCBI taxonomy): Eukaryota > Metazoa > Arthropoda > Insecta > Hymenoptera > Halictidae > Dufourea > Dufourea novaeangliae. Next base: position 1,018,261 of record NW_015374023.1, on the reverse strand, counting down.
ACCATTGGAGAACGAAAGCTAAGGATTTGAGGTACCATTATAGAAAGAAATTGAGAAACTTGTGGTTAGTTTAGAGTAAGAAGCCGAGAAGGTGAAGGTGCTATTAAAGTATAGAAGGGAAAAATTTGAGGTACCATTACAGGAAGAAGTTGAAGGACTTGAGGTTAGGGAACCAAAAATGTAAAGGTACCATTAGAGCATAGAACCGAAAAATTCGAGGTACCATTAGAGGGAGAAATTAAATAGCACCAGTTAGATTAATAAAATACACGAACAAAAGATTCTGGTTCCATTAAAATCCTGTACGGTAGATAGAAAATATGTCTGATCATAAACTGACACATACTACTTAATTTCGTAAATCATGTTTAAACGAAATTATTACAGTCACGTTTAGAGAATGTATGAATAGAAGATTGTTGATGAAGAGAGTACTCATTTACAGTGCATAGAACGCATGTCTGACCATGAACCGACCGATTCTACTTAACCGCGTGCCGTTCAAGCTTGGCGCTAAATTCCATACATTTTATAATTAACGGCTGTCCATATAAGTTCTAAATTCTACATCCTAAACTCTCAACAAAATTTGCTTTTCCATCTTTAAAAAATAAGTATTTCCTACATTAAGAACTGAAGTATAAACTGGTGAACCTGATGGAAGTTCCTATTCTACCCTAAAGTTTCGTGTGTTGTAAGACACCACGAGCTACTACCGCCACTTTATAATAATATTCGAATCGCAGAAACGAGTTTGCCATTCAGACTATTTAAATAGAACCTTCCTCGTTCACTTTTCAATTTATCCATGCTACTTTTATCCAATTTAAGACAAATTTTGGATCGTCGGAGGGACAATACACACGGGGATACAAATAAAATTTAGAATCATCAGAATCCTATCGAACGATTCCAAAACGTGGGACTGAATGTTAAGTACCGTTCCTTGAATCTTCCAATGGAACATTACCAGCCGTGTATTTCATAAATGAACGGTGTCCCGACGCGGGGCGTCGCGCGGTAATGCATGGTACACAACTTTTTCTCGTTTAATTAAACGCCCGAGATACTTGAGGAAACGTGGAAGCGGAACGGTACTGAAATTTACATTCCTCGGGCGAACGCGGAAAAACGTCAAACCGGCGGCCGTTGGGAACGAAAATGGGAGGGGAAAAGAATTCGGTCGACGTCCCCGTGGAAAATCTTCTGTCGCGGAATTATGGGATACCACGGAATTCCTCGGTTACTCAGAGAGGGCGATACGGACAATCTGTCTTCGTGTCCCGTTACAAAAGTGGAACAGTCACGTGTTACCAATTGGACAGTCACTGAATTACTAATGACTCGACAATGGCCCTGCTTATCATAATATTTAAGGAGGTATTCCTACTCGGAGAAATCATTCTTAAGCGAATTTAAAAACAAAGAATTAAGGGACCAAGCACCAACATTTTTGTGCAATCTTCTTTCACGTTAACAAATATTATTACACGTCTTTTGCAGCTTATCGCTCTGAATGGCTGCCACGATTAACGTTGATGTACTCATCGGAAAAACTCAACAATAATCTTCATCTAGATAAAAGTGGCTATCTTGTAAATTACTATGAATAAAAGAAATTTTTTTTTAAATAACATCAGCCATGTAAAACAGAAATTAAATTAGCAACTTCTTCAGCCATAAAAAAAAGTACTCCAGATATTGAAATAATAGTAATTCACAAGATAAAAAGACGTCTATTTAATATGTACATCAAAGCTGAAGTAGATTAGTCAGCTAATTATTGAGATATCGTGGCAGCCAATTCGGAGAACATGGTTTCGAGAAAAACGCGTTTACTCGTGCAGTGGTACACCGTTTTCCTACACGAGGTTCGAGAAACGATCGTTCAAGATACGTGTCCGGCTCCCGATCGATGTTTCGAGTCGCAGAGCATCAGCTCAATCCTCGAGCTTCACGCTCGGCCAGCTGCGACACGGGACGTAGTAAGTCGATGTGGTGGCCGCGGGCGATTTTTGCCTTTTCTCGTCCCATTTCCACGAGAAAAGTACGCGCGCAAGAACGGGAAAGGGGCGGCAACGGAGGGGGGCGTCTTTCCTCGGCGTCGCCGCTCGATAAAGCAACAGGAATCTCGGTCGTGGCAGGACTTACCGATGTCCCTCGCGACGTATCTTCCGCTTTCGAGCGCAGTGGCCAGCTTCACGACACCCTGAAGCTTCTTACTGCAAATCGGACTCCAGACTGCCAGCTGGCACGCCTTGTAGCAACGGTCAGGGCAGATCTCTCGCACCTCCAGAGGCTGGACACACGGTAGACATGGACTGACACACACACCTGATACGCTGAATGATACTTATACAGGGTGGGTAAATAAGGAATACTACAGGAGATCCTGGATTAGTGTTCGAAGGCCCTTGGCATTTATAAGGAGAGATTGCAAGGTGTAACATTTTTTGTTAATGAGGTTTAGCATAGAGTTTGGAATTCTGAAGACAATGATATTTGTTTGAACGGGATATGGCCAGTAGCTTATGGAATATTTAACAGTAGAACTACCGAACCCGTCAAAATGACGGATTCTAAATTGTTTACTTTACAATTGTTGAAATCCTATAGTATCGTAGTCCTACAATAGTTTATATATTTCAGGGGTGGTAGTTCTAGTGTTAATATTCGGTGGTTGAGGAGCCTTCGGACATTCATCGATAATTTACTGTATCTAAAATAACTTGTTACCTATTGATTGTAACAAAAAACGTTTCAATGAATTATATAGCATTTTAAGGGATGCATAGATACAATTTGATTTCATTGTATCTTATTTTCTTTTAGTTATCAAAGTGATCTCGAGTTTTTTCAAGGATGAAGTATGTTTTTTTCAGTACCATCAGTTGAATTCGTCCTATTAACAACATGCTACTAAAAAAAGGAAGAAGAAGATATAAAAAAAATCTCCATTAAAATACTATATAATTCATTAAAAAGTTTTCTGATACAATCAAGAGGTTACTAATTATTTCAGCTAGTACTTCTTAATAACTCACCCTGTGTGCTCATAAATATGAAACAATACATGCTACTAATCCATTTTCCAATGTAAAAAACCGTTGCCATATAGCTACAGGTGAAACGAAAGGTTAAATATATAATCAGGATAACGAAAAACACCTTGACTCCCTCTCCACCATACAAAAAGCAATCTACTTACGGCTCAAGCACACAAGAGCGAGAGAGAGAGGGATTTGTGAAACTGCAAACTAGAATAGAAAAATCGATTCGAAAGCTGTGACAGGGTTAAAGGTGAACACACGTTCCTGTCCGACCCCATGAGGTCACGGAAACGGCTCGAAAAGGGCACCTAGAAAGGACATCGAATTTTCAGGAATACATATTTCACGAGGCCCGAGAGAGACCAAGTTCTGGTCGAGTCCACGGTACGTATCGCGGCCGTCCCAGGCGAACCGAGGAGAGTTTCCGAACGCAGCTTCTTAGCGGCTTTGTTCCGCCACACAGAAAATATTAAAGCGGATAATCCGCTTAACGGATCACCAGTTCATAGGAGACGCACGCGCGGCGGGCCGGACTTTCGCGGAAGATGTATGTTTCATTCGAGGATCCCCCTCTCGTATATTAATTCCCTTAATATTTCACGCCGCTCCACGAGACTCTCGGCCCCTGTTCCTCTCTACTTCAGCTCCTTGAGCAACACTCGAATAATGTTACCGTTCCCCCTTGCTCTAAAATTATAACATATAACTTTATATCCCTTACCTGCTCTATCCCCATTTGTAAGTCTTTTAAGGCATCCGTATTTTAGCTTGTGTCTATTGTATTCAACGACTATTAATCGATTGAATTCGGCGGAAATTCCTTTGCCACTGATCGAAAGCTGCGAGATACTAATGTGTCAAAGCTCTTCCAATAACCCAATACCACATAAGCGCTCTAATATCCCCTATAAACACTCTATATCTATAATACTCAACAGATAATGCTCTATGCTCTAATTCTCTGATACTGTATAGAAACTCTATATCTGTAATACTCTATAGATAAGACTCCGTGCTCGATTGCTCTAATACTCTATGTGTGTATAGGTTCCTTAAGGCTCGATAATCGCAGTAATACCGTAGATCCAGCAGCGCCCACCACCGACCCTCAGGAAACCAATATCTTCGCCGATTATTGCCGTTGTAACAAAGAAGTCACCACCGTGTTCAACCCTCCAGGAAGCCTCTATCCGAACATTTGACATCGGTGAATCGAGCGTTCTTTTTGGTATAAAGAAACAACGAGGTCCGAGGACGTGAAAAAGCAAAACAATGTCCCTGTACAACGGGCGTTCGGGGGACCAGCCGGTTCAGATGGAAGCAGAAAGGGGATGGAAAAATAGCAGAGATGAAAAGAGGGAAAAACGGCGTCGCAGTGATCTCCGCAAGAATCACCCGCTAAGAATTCTCTTCCTCCATTGTCGACGATGGCGGTTCGATTCGTAATTTCAACGGCTTGTTCTCGTCTCAGGTTCTATTAAATTCAGGAAGATTTCGGGACTTTCGCAGTATGAATGGGTCGGGTGGGGACACTCTGAGTCGGTGGTTCACTATTGAAACTGTGATTACAATGAGTCCAGAGTACATAGAAGGAAGCATTTCTTTGGAACTGAAATGGCAAGCGTCGAGACGATTACGGAGCGGATGATTGTCATGTTGAAGATGGGACTTCTGTAAATCTAGCGAAGTACGATCACGAAATTTCGGGCAAGAGAATGATGTTTGGAGAAGAAGTTAAGTATTATCAATGTGGCACCATTTAGAGCGATTTTGTGTGGCATGTAGATACAGTAAATCCTTCATGAGTGCTCGAAGGCTCCTCGGCACTGAACATTAAATATTTCATAAACTAATGGTCATATGCGATTGAAATAAATATCAATGGCTTCAGAATTCCAAGCTCTATCACTGCACTATATTGCATTAAAAAGTTTACTATGCATGTTAGTCCCATAATTATGAAATAACGATTTAAGGGTCTGGGCGATAAATTCGTCAAGGTAAAACATACCTTAGTGTCTGAATACTATTATTGTGACTCAGATTAAGCTACAATTGTTAGCTGCAAAATGAGGAACCACCAGAATCATACATATAAAATAAAATCTTTAGTGCACCAATGACCATATTTAGCGTCCAACACTCTATAGCAAAATTACTAACAGTACTGAAAAGTTAATAAATATTACCATTCCGTTGAAGCAAATGTACTAATTATTCCGTCTATAATCAATTCTGTCGTCCAAATTAATTCCGTTCATCGATTACTCCCAGAATTATTAATGCGCAAACAAACGAGCTTTTAATAGTCCACATTGTCTCTGTTCCCCCATAAAGACATGTCGACCACAGACGTATGGTCAACGGGCGTCCGAAAGATTTTCACGTTACCAGAGACCTAATCTCATCGATCCTTTCCACGAAATTCGAATGCCCCGCGGCTCTAGAGGACCTGCCGACGCGAGGGTCGGTTTTCCCAATACACCAGGAAACCGATCAACCAGGATTATTCGCCTCGAATATAAAAATCGTGCGGCGTTTCGGTTCAACGACATCTTGAGTAAACAGTGGCCGGTGACAGGTATCAGCGGCGGGACGCGCGGTCAACAGAGCTATTAAACAACACCCGTCAGCGACAGCAGGAACGCAACCTGCGGCTGATGGATAAGTGTGTCTTACGAGCGTAGTAGATCTGGCCCGACTACGAGGATCCCATTGTTCATCGACGTCTTCGCAGCTGCAACCAAACACGGTTGATTTCACGCTGACACTGATGGACGGGGGCGGATACTGGACCGAATAACGGCCATCCATCCTATCGATATTAAAGGGGAAAAAATGCAGGGGACATAACAGGTACAACTTTTGGTGGAACAGTCTCTAGAGGATCGATTGTTATCTACTATGGAAAATTTAGAATAGAAACTGTCTATACTTTCGTCATCGGACTTTCTATACTTTCGTCATCTTGTTAGTATTATCCAGTGGAAGTATTTAGGTGTTGACATCCATTAGTCCGACTATTATTTTAGGACTAACTGACCCTCTAGTTATCATAGGAATCGGTAGGAAATTATACTTTGGTCCTCGAAGGTTAACAGGAGAACGAAATTCCTCCGGTTACTCTTGTCTGTATAAAACATGTTACAAAACATTATTTCGCATTAAATCCAACGTTGTTAAATTATTCAACCGTCTAACTACACCGTACAGTGAATCCTCGATGAGTGTTCGATGGCTCCCGACACTGAACACTAAATATTTCATAAACTAATGGTCACATCCAGCCGAAACAAATACCATTGTCTTCAGAATCCCAGGTCAATCACTGTGCCCAACCTTATTAAAAAATTACACCTAGAAACCTCTGCTTGTCGCAACCAAGGAGCCTCCGAGCACTCATCGAGGATTTACTGTATTCCAAACAAAGCAACAACCATCGTTCGCGATTCACCCCTCGATCCAAGGAACCACGTTCAAGATTTCCATCCTTTATCCTTCAAAGGATATATTTCCCTATTCGCTCTAGCCGCTGCAACTTTAAACCCTCCCCATGCACGAAGGATCTAGAGGAGGATAGGGGGAAGGGTGTGTGCATTTTCCACGATGAACAGCACATCACGATGGGGCTCTAGGGGGTCTCTCGGGGTGGTTCTCTCGTCTTGCCAAGAGTAACGGATGCCTCGCGTTCCTAAATTCTGACGGCCGGCGGGTCGACCTAATTAGCGGAATGCTCGAGGCGCAGCGGGGGTTGGCTCTCTGTGTTTGAGCCATCGACGTCGGTGGCTCGTTCCCTTCTTTCGTCCGGGGGTAGAACCCGCGCCGCTTCCTCCGTCGTTCAGGCCGCCTCAGTTTCCTCGCACCCTCCACCCCTCACGAATACAGGGCATCGTTTTCCAAATACCGGAAGACGCCCTCGGAGTTCCGACGCCGCGTAATCGGAACGCCCGCCGTTGAACGTCGCCTCTTCGTTTCGTCTCTTCCGTCGCGGGGCCGCGCTTCCGTCATATCCAACCCTCTCCTCCCGTTTCAACCCCCATCCCCCTTCGACACTTTCCCCCCTCTGCTGCCTTTCTACTAACTAGGGTGCGTCGTTTTTGAATTTTATTTTCCAAGGTAAGTGGCGCTATAAATGCATAAATTTCCTTAGTCATCATCTTCTAACCTTGCACACCTTCTAACCTTGTTCCAACCCCCAACCCCCTTCGATACTTTCCCCCCTCTGCTGCCTTTCTACTAACTAGGGTGCGTCGTTTTTGAATTTTATTTTCCAAGGTAAGAGGCGCTATAAGTGCATAAACCTCCGTAGTCATCACCTTCTAACCTTGTTTCAACCCCCAACCCCCTTCGATACTTTCCCCCCTCTGCTGCCTTTCTACTACCTAGGGTGCGTCGTTTTTGAATTTTATTTTCCAAGGTAAGAGGCGCTATAAGTGCATAAACCTCCGTAGTCATCACCTTCTAACCTTGTTTCAACCCCCAACCCCCTTCGATACTTTCCCCCCTCTGCTGCCTTTCTACTACCTAGGGTGCGTCGTTTTTGAATTTTATTTTCCAAGCTAAGAGGCGCTATAAATGCATAAACTTACTTAGTCATCATCTTCTAACCTTGCACATCTTCTAACCTTGTTTCAAGCCCCAACCCCCTTCGATACTTTCCCCCTTTACTGCCTTTCTACTACCTAGGGTGCGTCGTTTTTGAATTTTATTTTCCAAGGTAAGAGGCACTATAAATGCATAAACTTCCTTAGTCATCATCTTCTAACCTTGCACACCTTCTAACCTTGTTTCAACCCCCAACCCCCTTCGATACTTTCCCCCTCTACTGCCTTTCTACTACCTGGGCTGCGTCGCGAACTCTGTTTTGAATTTTATTTCCCAAGGTAAGAGGCGTTATAAATGCAAAATCTTTCGTACTCATCACTTTCTAACCTTGCACACCTTGAAAATCATTATACATTTTTTTCGCCTGGCGAATTGTCATTCTTTCTAGCATTCGTTCGTAGACGAGGGATGAAGATTATTACAGACGAAACGACTTTTCACTGGTGTAAATTCTCGTTAATGTGATGTCTGAGGATTAAGATGTAGGTGATTCCGAGGGGTCCACACCATGATTCAGGTCACTCTGGCCAGCGAGTCGGCCGATTAAACCGGATTGAAACATCGCGGGCTGAAATTCCTTTGAAACAAGGCCTTCTGTTCGCTCGGCCTAACCAAGCCTAACCCCGCGAGCGACAGTACCCGGTTCGCGTTGTCTCCGTTTGATTGGTTCGAAATGGCGGATCAGCGGCCACAATTCTCCCGACTATCTGGGAAACGCTTTAACCAGCCGTGTTGCCTACAATTGAGCGCCCCGCGCGTTTATCAGCGACCGCCGACACGTTTACTAATCTTCGACTGTTCCATTTTCCCCCCTGAGGACGATCTATCGGACATCTGATATTCCCTTTTGTTGCCATATTAAATTGTAATCGATAGAGAATCGATATTGCATTAGACGTATGGAACTGGCCTTTCGAAAAATGAAACGGGGAAAATATGCTATTTTTTTTTTAAATATATGTTTCATGATTTATTACGGTTTGGGGGCACTCACCACGTAGAGACCCTCCAGAGCGCCAAGAAGAGTCACCAGCTCGACGTTCTCGAACCGGACGTCCGGCAGAAGCGCCAGCAATGGACACCTGACGCCAGCCTTCAGTGCTCTGTCCAGAGAAACAAAAATAAGTGTCTATTGTGATCGTGAAATTGGTAACTTGTTCCTTTCGGGTCTGGGAAACTATCGATAACAATATAATCCAGGAGACTACAGACGTCAAGAAAATGATAAAGCAAGGGGTTAAAAACATATGTCAAGGTCATCGGAGCTGCATCCCCTAAACGTAATACGTTTATAAAAAAAATCAAGTAATATTCCGTTTCCCAGACTTCGTTCCTCAGTAGACGGAATCGAAATATCCTGATCGATATTGGGAAAAGACTGACATTAGGGTGGTAGTTATTCTTTCCTCTTCATCTCGCCGCGGTATTGCGGCTGTCACGCTTCGCGGGGGTGTCGGGAACGTATGCGCGGAATCCTCTGGTAACATCCCGACAGCCGACAGAGGATCTTCTATCTCCGTGTGGAATTTCATTTTTCGAGCGAATTTCGGCGGTGCCAAACTCGCCCGGAATTCCAGGGTCGCTGCCGTGATATTATGGTCGAGTTTGTGTGTGCGTTCGTGACCCACCTCCAAAGTTTCTATAATTATTCCACTTTCACCTTCCGTCAGATGAGAGCGTGAAGGGCAAGGATGTACTTGAAAATTTAATCACGAATAAATATTCATCGAAACCGCCCGATCGTTCGAGGCCCATCTCGAATTTATCACCGAATCAACCATCCCAATATCCCGCCATCATAAATAGACACGCTCGCGGTCCTCCGGTTTAAAACCAATATCTCCTATGAATCATTCAGACGGCAGCGCACACGGTCAACCCTTCCGCGATTCGGGGGTTAACTGTACCGTGCATGTATCTTATAAATATTCACCGGTCACCCGATTTATACGCGGGGACATCGATCACACGACCGATCGAGAACCCTCGAGTGCTGTACAAGCATGAGAAGCTTGTGCGATCGCGGCGCCACAATGGTAGATTGTTCGAAAGAGTGGGAGAAAAATCAGTATCGCTTGAAAACCTACTTTACTGTGCAAACAATAATAGTAGAGACTCAAATGCAATAGAATTAGATATTAAAACTACAATATCTTAACCTTGCTGTTCTCCTGATTTATTCTTCAGGTTTGTATCCTGTAGAAAAATTGTTTCAAATGAATACACACAGGACTGATAATTTATATGTTAGAAACGAATATTTAAAAACCTATCGAAATATATTTTTGATATCTACCCGAGGAAAATAGCAGTGTTTAACAACTGTTTAATCCGCTCATTGTCTTTGCCCATTATACAGGACATTAATTTTATCAATGGGTTTCTAATGGTGAAATATATTTCTGGTATTAGGTAAACCATTGATAAAATTACTATCCTGTACAGTGGACAAAGAGGGGGTTAATGTACACGGTAGTTGCACTTCGTTGTCATCGACTGTATTCGAAGTAGTATTGAATAGTATTGAAGTAGTAAAAAAATATTCAATACCATAGTATTGAAGTAGTAAAAAAATATTCAATACCATAGTATTGAAAGTATGCTCGAGCAGATGACGTCGAAACTCAGGGAACCGATTGAACTTTCCTGACCAAACGAAGACGAAATGTCCACAGAAAAAGTCATTCCTTCCCGCAAAAACTGGCGAAACCCATAAAATCCAACGTGCTCGTTAGCCGTCGATTCTTTTTTTCCAACGAATTCGTTTATTCGTCGTAGCAAACGCGACGATGGCCCGACATCTTTCGCAGAGATAGGCGAAATGTTTTTCCGCTCACGAGTATCGTGGAGTCGTCGACGCCCGTGGCGTTATCAAGCCCGCCGCCGAGTGAATCTCCTTCGTTATTCGAGAAACAAGCAATTCGGAGTTTCGTCTAATGACCCGCCGCGCCCCGATCCCCCACCAATTAAGCCGTGCAATTAATAAGCAATTACCGCGCGAATTACCCGTACCGTCCGGTCCCGTAGCGCTCGTTTTGTTCGCAAGTTGCGAGGACATAGCCGTGCGTGGAGAGCAGGACCACGTTGATTAATTGTAATTGGATAATGAATCGAGTGTTATTCGATGGATTAGATTGTATGGGCGACTGGATTCGAATGGTTCTTTGAATTCGTTGGTAATTTGGGGGAGAAGAGGCGAAAGGGTTAATGGAAGTATAGTAAATCCTTGATGAGTGTTCGAAAGCTCCTTGGCACTGAACATTAAATATTTTATAAAGTAATGGACATATGCGGATGAAACAAATATTATTTGATTCAGAATTTCACGCTCTATTATTGTGCGAAATTTTACTAAAGAGTCTGCGTTACACCTGCGAACCTCACCTTGCCGGAGCCTTAGAACACTCATCGAGGATTTATTGTATGGGAAGTAAAAAAGGAAACAGTCTCGTATTTGATATAGCTCGAAAGTTAGACTGTTTTCAATTCTGTACTGTTTGCAATTGTTACGAGGATTCTGTACTTGCTTCGGAGACATTTTGATTAGAGTAATATGTATACAGGGTCGACCACAAAACGTTATCAGCTTTGATTATTCTACTGCTGGCTGTTCGATCGATAATTCTTTTGGTTAATACCACACGATTCAAGGAGAGTTTTAAGATAATTGTATCAAATTTTTTGTCAAAGTTGTCAAAATCACCTTCAATTTTTTAATCGATCAATCTATAATTTTGTTACGCCCACCTTTTAGCATATACTCAGACGAATTTGGCAAGCATAATAACAAATATTTTGTCTTCTAAACCAAAGAAATAATAAGAACATACAATTTACATCAATTAAAACGATGTTCAAAAATGGTGTCCATCAACATGGAATACAATCGAGGTCTCACGCGATCAATGTCACAAAGTTACCACCCAAAGATGGAAGAAACGTGTAAAAAGCGACGAGGAACAAACGATAAGATGCAAATTGAATGTTGCAGAGTTCGACCCTTAAAAAGTCCCCACGAATTTCCCGAACAAGTAAATATTAATCTTCCGAGTAATAAATGAGATTCTAGGGGTGGGTGAAGCCCGAGAAACTTTCCCCGGTGCTCGATAAAAAAAGAAACGGACGATAAGTTCACGTCACCTTTGGATGCCCTTGGTGGCCGCCTCGGCGAAGCTTCGCACGTCGTGGTAGTCCATATTTAGGGGTCCGGTAGGACTGTAAACGAGCCTTTTCGCGGGCAAATTGATGGGCAGAACCGCTCCGATCACGCCCAGGGCGGAATCGATCTGTGCCGCGGCGTACAACACCGTGCGAAAGGGTTCTGGCTCGTCGAAACCGGGCGCGCATCCCGACACCAGGATTATGCCGTCGTAGTCGCAGCTGCAGATGTTCACCTCGATTTTCAGCTGACACGGCATCCATCTGAAATACCGATCGCGATACGTCGTCAACATAATCGACGATTTAATTGACACCCTGTTTCCGAGGGTCTTGAAATTGTGATTCCGCGAATGAATGAAAAAAAGTAAGGGTCTAAAAGTTTAGGGAATTGTAGTGCTTATCGAGAGGATTGAAAAGCGTCTGATAGGCCTCGAAATCTATCCTTTCGATGTGAAATGTAACTGATGATTTAATTAATACCCTGTTTCCGGGGGTCTTGAAATTGTGATTCCGCGAATGAATGAAAAAAAATAAGGGCCTAAAACTTTAGGGGATTGTTGTGCTTATCGAGAGGATTGAAAATCGTCTGATAGGCCTCGAAATCAATCCTTTCGATGTGAAATGTAACCGACGATTTAATTTACACTTAGTTTCTGGGAGTCTTGAAATTGTGATTCCACGAATGATTAAAAAAAAATAAGGGTCTAAAACTTTAGGGGATTGTTGTGCTTATCGAGACGATTGAAAATCGTCTGATAGGCCTCGAAATCAATCCTTTCGATGTGAAATGTAACCGACAATTTAATTGACACTGTTTCTGGGAGTCTTGAAATTGTGATTCCGCGAATGAATGAAAAAAAATAAGGGTCTAAAAGTTTAGGGAATTGTAGTGCTTATCGAGAAGATTGAAAAGCGTCTGATAGACCTCGAAATCAATCCTTTCGATGTGAAATTAAATGTATTTTTGAACGTTCGATATTGCGAGTTAGTCGGAAAAAAGGGTCTAGGTTAGATAGACAAATTCTATGCCCACCAGAAATAATTGTGCCCTATGTAAATAATTGATTAAATATGTTGTTCCCGATACGCAGATCTGTAGCCTTCTGTCGGACGATATCCGTGGCGATGAGATGAACCAGATGGGGGATTATAGATTACAGTTTCTCCTCTGGATGCAGGATTAACCCTTCACGCGATGGGATTTATCGCATGGTCCGAATTTACTTTACATGCATCTAGCGTTGGGGTTGCCTCTTGAACGAACCTTCGGTGTTTTCATGGTGAGATAGTGCACAGGTGATATTCACTCGAACAATCGAAATCGAATTCAAACTGCAACCTCTATATTTCCTACTACAGTCTTTTGTTTAACACAGGGTGGGTGGTGAATCGCCCGTCAGGCAATGGGATTCATAGTGTGGTCGGAATATAATTTACCAAGCTCGAGGTTTAGGATCTCTATTCCTGGAGAAATATACACTTTGTCTACAATGGAAATTAATTACGACCAGATTGCAGATGGTCCGTGTAGATGATAAATACTCAAGGAGTGTGCTGAGAAGATCTGAGGGGGCGTTCTAGTTATTATATTTTCAATTTAACTTTCTAAAATGAAAAGATTACACTCACAACTACACTTGGAAATTTCGATAACAGAGTTAATTCACCTGACAGGGGATTTCAATACAAAATATTGTGAAAAGGGAGCTGTGAGCTAAAAAACGTTGAGAAACTATGTTGTAAATTAATATTCCTTCGACAAAATATACGCTTATATTTTTCCATAAAGGTAATTTTTTGTTAAGTATAAAACAGAAAAATTATCCAACCTTTATTAGAAGTTTCATTTTATTGTGTGTCGACACGATACATAGAGAACTGCAAAAAATCATAGACACTTGCATGGTCGCCGTGTCTATCTTCGCAAAGTAGATAAAACGTTCAACGGCTTCCCGTCCAATAAACACTACAGATGAGAATAAAAGACGGGATATACGGTGGGCACCGGTATCGATGCGCCATCGACGGGCGGGTTACTAAGGGGGCAAAGAATACTTCATAGCTCCTCGGCTCCTCGACGGAACATTGACACAGCGAACGGACTTAAAAGCTGCGCGCCGGTGGAAAGTCGACGACGAAATCGACGTCGACGTTAAAACGATATCTTCCTCCCGGAGTTCGACGATTTCGATACGAATCTCGCGGAACATAAATCCCACAGTATTTCCTGAGTGCTCGTGGTTCCGCTCGCCTAAGTGAGCGCTCGCTCGAAACGATCGTGAGATTTACCACGAAACACGTTTCCGGTCCCGCGATTCGATCACCTCGGGACACCCCGACAATCATTTCGAACACGGTGATCGTCGGGGCAATATTGAGAGGAATTTTTCTGACGATCGAAACCCCCTCCAAGGAAATTACAAATTAAACTATGTAGCTGTGACAACTGTAAAAATAGTCACGGAAGATTCTTCGTGCTGAAATTAATGGAGAACGTGGAATGGAGGGTTAGGAGTATTAATTAGCAGTCTACTGTTTTTTTTTTTTAAATTCTGTACTCGTTCAGAGATCATTTAATTGAATATGCTACCCTAATGGTATTTGTTATTTTTGGTTACATTATCCTTCACCGTTTTGACAACAGAGAATTTAATCTGCATTGCTGTTATATTGAAACCATAGTGCATTACTGGACTGCAGAATTTTATGCAAATTCATAACTTGGTAAATCTTTACAATAAGGGAGCCACCTACTTCGATGATTTTTTAATATGTTATTATTTTGAAGGTTTTAGTTGGGCGTCGCCGTTTGTAGAAAAAGTTATTATCAAAACAATTTGGTGCCCTATTTTAGTAGTATTGATAAGTAAAATGACCGATGACGTAGACCTTGACATATGAAGTCAACGTCACCCTCCTGAGAGACCTTCAGAAACTGTCAGTTATCAAATGTTGTTTATTACAAAGTTATGAACAGAACAATGATACCTTTCTCTTGAACTCTCTAGCCAACTCTAAACCATTATACTGATCGGAATTGGTTAAAGTAACTGGTAGGAATAACTCAGAAAAATATCTTTAACAACACATATCAAGGTCATCAGAGCTGCATCCCCTAAACGTAACTTTTACCTCTCATTATTTCAAATGAGCCTAGCTCCCCATCTTCGTGGTATCGTAGTAATGCCTGGCAAAGATAGGCTTAAATACTAGTGAATTCATAAACTCTACACTCCACTGATAAGTAATAATATCTGTATCGATACTACACCTATTATTACAACGTCTACGTCCCATTCGCAGCCGTTCCATGGGGCAATCTGTTCAATATAATCGACAACCGGGACAAAAAAACGTAATAAATGCGGTTGGATACGCGGGAAGGATTTAATGCCACCGCCCATGGGACCGATTTACCAGGGAAACTTCCGGTCCCGCAAAAAAAAAAGGACAGGAAGCGCCCCATGGGTGTAAGCTCTGTTCCACAGGCCTGTGAAAATGTTCCCCGGAAAAGTTCCTCGCAAGAGGACGCAGCCCGACCCAGGGTCGCGTGGGGATCAGAGTCTTGCTGCGGAGACGAACGGGAATTCGTTCCGAAAAGGCCACCGAAACGTTCCCGCGGAATCTCGAAGTAATTTGCACGGAAACGAAATCTCCCCAATTCCACCCTCTCGAAAGTTTCGAACGAATTTCTGCTCGCTCGGAGAGACGCCACGCGTGTGTGTTGTTTCTTTCGAGGATTCTCTCGTCTAAAGGCTTGGTACGTCCTGAAAAATGGCATCGGGCACTTGAAAGTTTCGTTTCGCGTATCATGTGACGTGCTCCCGATGCACTGACACGTGCACACTTCCGGCGAAAAGTTCGGAATTTGGTCTGTAACGTGAGAAAATTTACGGATTTCCGTGGTAAATAAAACGGATTTAACGAAATTCCTATGATTTCGAGATCGTCAAGTGGTAAGTAGTTACGCGATGGTTGCCTTTTTAAGGCTGACGTTTAAATGTACGTCCTTCGGTTTGTATGCGGAGATTTATTCGATTTCTAAATGACCTGTCGAGACTTTCTAGCATTTCTTTTGAAATTTCTTGACATGCTGTCCGTACGCGCAATAAGATGTTACATGTCACGCTGGATGCACTGAAATGGAGTACCATTTGGCAATACTGGAATTGAAATATTTCTACAAAATTGTTGGCGTAAATAATTCCGTACTATTTTATAGAAAATATATATACATATACAGTATATTAAAAACTCACATTTGACCCTCATATGGTCTGTACGCGTTTACCTATAAAAAACTATCATCGAATGTTTCCCTCTCGAAACCGTTAAACTTTTATCCGTAAGATTTTTCGATACCAATAACGATTTCGAAGATTTAAATATGACTCGCCCTGTATAGGCTTTTTAACGTTCAGGCTTTATTACTTCGAAATCGTACCAGATCGGGCCTTTGTCAAACATTTCTAATCTGTATGCTTTGGCGAACCATTAATAAAGTAATTTCATTGTTGTTGAAGTAACTATTAATAAGTGACTAACTTCAAGAAATGTTTCGATAGTGTTTCCTATGTCGCGAACTGCGAGACAGGACAAGATACAGCGAACACTTTGGTATAGTTCCCCTTTGTAGCTAATGTAATGGATCTCTTAACAAAGGCACCAAGTTCCTAATTAATTTCTGTTCTTGTAAATTAGTCAGCGCGGATGTGAATTTGCATAAACGTGCAGCCCATAACAGAAGGAATACACGAAAACTTTAACGAGGCACGGGGTCGATTTAGCACGGTAGACAGTGAGTTCAGCGAATTTTGGAAAGCTCTGGAGATAGGATACTACACACGGTTCGGTGATATTTATCATCGGATAACGAGGTGCTCGCGATTCCTCGCACGAATAAGTCGAAATTGTAGAATAAATCTGTTTACGCGGGAGGTTCTGGTTGCCGGTGAAATCGAGCGATAAACTGACGCCAATCCCACTTGGTGCATTTCCAAACTAAAGTACATTACCGATTTTATTCCCTTAACAGTTACACCAAACATGAACGAGCAAATTTATTAAAGTAATTCTAGGAAAAGAACACGGTTCATTTATCAACCAGGATTAAGACTATATCATCACCTCTGAATGATTAAACAAATTCAAATGCTTATAGATATCGATACACAGAACCATGAATTAATCGGGAATGATCTAAGAAATTAATCTAAGAATTTTCTTCAGATCAGATATTATATATTCATTTATCCCTCGTGCACTGTTCAATATTGCATAATCACGCCTTGCATTAAACTTGGTCGAAGCTAAAATCGAATTAAGGAAATGTCCTTACTTGATCGTTAAATATGGAAGCACTGGTGTCCAACTGATTTTAAAATTCTCGTGATAAAATATATAATTCAAAATTGAAAACTGAATTTCGGTCAAATTTATCTGTACAGTGAAACGGGGGTTAATAAGACAATTCACTGACGCTCTTGTATATTCAAATACGCTATAGACACAACTGATTCAGATTCACTATAAACACAGAAAATTCAACATTTCACTATATCAGGTTATCCCGTATATTAGACGGCACTATACGATCTCCCTGAGGGCAGAATTAAAACAATATATTATATCACCATAAATGACGATCTTAAGGCGATTTTGTATCATTTGTTAATGACAGTAGATCAGACATCAGTTAACAATTTGACGAAGGAAATAACGTAACAATGGTCATCAATCTATAGAAATATCAAAAATGCTTCAAGAATATTCCCATAGGAATTACAACCTCTACACTCTACAGGTTACTATTAAAAGTAAAATGAAAAACTCTTACAAAACTGATTAACAAATTCACTAAGAAACGAAAACGCGACACTGATTAATTAATGTATATTCTCACCTGACGTGCGCAGCAGAAATACGTTGCACCTCCCTGAAGGTTAACCCAATACTAAAACTGACACCACCAAGCACATTCACGCGACCGCAAAATAAACAATGTCAGAATGACTGTACCGTTTGAATTTTCTAACCAACAAACGGAGACAATACCCAAAATCCTCACAATGTCACGAAGGGTACCGTGAGTCGATTTCGTGCCGTAAACCGAGGTAAAGTCCCGGATGACCTTTTTCACCGCGACCAACGAGTACACTGATCCACGTGGCCCATTGTCGCCGATTTCTACGCGCTTACCTGGACTCGACCGCCATGATGGACCACGTCGTGTCTTCGACGTTGTCCTAGAAAATCAGCCTCGGTTCGCGTCGGTGAACGTCGGAACGAATACGTGTTCCCCTCAATCGCGATATTGGAAACGTGAAAAACGAGGCGACGATACCCGACATCGAGGAAAAAAAAAAAAAGACACCGTGACTCGAAGGAAAAAAGAGCAGCGACTTATCGACGCTTGGTCCCCCCTCGCTTCGTGCTTCACGTTGGATCGATCTCTGCCCGCGAGAAGATCCGCCTTTCCGTTTTATCGCGCGACCCTTCTGATCACTGGAAACCACGCGATAGGCCCCCTTATAAAAGCCATTCACTGGTAACCTTCACAAGTACCGATCTCCCTGATAGCGGGGACTTTAAATGGCACCTTGAGAGGAATTGTGAACCAGAGATGGGACTCGATTCGTCGTTCAGAGTTCTGAATAACGAATAAAAAGTGAAATTAAAGTATTTCGACATTTTTAATTTGTAAAATGTGGAACATGTTCTACAGGGTGTCAAATGTAATGGGACTCACTGCTTTCGGCCATTTGCGCCGGTGCAAAAAAAGGGTTTGGATTGGACGATGGTATCAAGCGTTCTAGAAATACTTTTGAAAATATTTTCTTTATATAGCGAAATCAAGATCACCTTTGTTAATATAAATAGGACTGTATTTTTTTACTTGATAATTTTATTAAATTAGTACCAGGTTTAAAGAATGTATTTTCGGAACTTTTTTATCGTCGTTTGTAGAGCACACGGTAGGTCCATTAAAATACGGGTTATAATAACTTTTTGCTACATGGCTCCAAATAGTGAGTCGTGTTACGTGGGAAAATCTGTACAATGCGCACACTCGACGTGGTCCATATTTCATACTCCTGCACCTCGACAGGAACGTCACGATTGTAGTAAGAAGAAAATAAATTTTCTCGTACATTACGAAAAATAAAAAGAACACAACATATTTAATCATAAATCATGCAAAAGTAATATTTTTGAACATACCCTCACTGAAATATCGAACTATCCGACTCGCCTCGGAATGTTTTGAACACTTCCCAAAAGATAAATGTTTTCCTTTCCATGGCTGGTTTTCGACTGAAGCTCCAAAATCAATATACCTGTTCTTTAGTCACAGGGAAGAAATTGACAACATGGCAACCGGTAGATTTCATTGCTTCTCTGTAAAAATCTTGTGTTCCATGTTACTTGCCCTATATCATAATTTCCCAACCTTTAAAAACTTCTGAACCACCACCACCTTTTCAAAATTTTCTTTTGTTCATCGCCCACTTCGGATAAATTATCCCTATTAGCAAAATTCCCAAGTGCAGTACATAAAAAAAATAAAATAATTAATGTCCTGTTCCCAGATCACAATCACTTTTTTTTTATTTTCGACGCAAAATAAAAGATAAAAATCATCATCATTTTACGGATAACCCTCTGTTTCAATTTCAGTTTTCGAAACTTTCGCGACAGATCGTGTATCATCAACCGGGATATTCCAGTTCCGTTCTTCATACATCATTGTTCGTTCCCAGTGCTGTAAAAAAAAAAAATACGATCGACCGCGAATAAAATAAGATTTATTTCGTCGCACGAGGAAGTTTCGTCTAAGCGATTGGTACCGGTGGTCGGTTCGCGAACTCCCGTGGAAGTTCCGTGATTTTGACGAATGGCTGATTTCCAAACGGGTTCGGTAAACCGGCTTGAATTCGATTCCGCCGATCGCGACAGCAAATTTGCAAGTTTAAAGTTATCGAACCGCCCGAGACCGATTGATTTGCGGCGGCGAAACTTCTCCCCCGAAGTTTCCCCCCGTCTAACCTCGACAGTTGTCCGATTTAAATCGCTCGCGAGGCAGATTGATGGGAATTCGCGGTTCGCATATCCGATCGACGGTTAATCGACGTTTAATAAAATTCAACGATCTTCGAAGAAACCACGACGGGAGGAAGGGTGGGAAAGATCGTCTTGGCGTAAGCTTGAACGTGGATCATCCAAGCCTGAACGACGATGACACGCGATAACCGTTATCTAATCCATGAATCGATCCGATCGATGGCCCCGTGTCGTCATTAGACACGGAGGAATTCGACTGACGGATCTTCAGACGATAACGGAAAGATTTTTAATTGTCGACTATGCATGGAAAAAGTCGACTATAACTTTTTAATAACCAGTGATCGGCCGTTTAAACATTTTAAAGGTTCCTCAGGAGGGTGATCTTAATAACCTATGTCAAGATAATAGTAATCGAGTGTGGATGCTTTTCGTAAGATTAAAATTAATTAAAATCCTTGTCTGATATTGCAAAGAATCGAAACATTAAAAAACTAATTTCCACATTCAACTTTCGTTTGAAACATTTTTTTTATACAATTAGTCTATGAGTAAATTCGAGCGGTAGAATTAAGTGACTCACCCTGTGTATCGATCGAGTAAACGGGGTATCGGTAAGTATCCAGGAAAAAGGATATCTCGTAAATGGACGATAAATAAAGAGAAGCCAACGATCTTCAACGCAACACTTATAAAACGTGATGTATTCGTATGCAAAAAAAGAAAAGAAAAAAAAAATAAATATTCACAGATCATTTGTAATCTATATCGTTAACGTCGCTATCCGCTATATCGTTTTATAAAAATAAATCTCTACGCTACGGAAGTATAAAACTTATTTAATTACCGTATAAACGGAGAGGCCCCATTCGATCGATGGGGAACACACACGCACACACACACACACACCAGCGTATTTACCAACACACACCTAGTCGCACGTTTCCGTTATCGCGATTCTTAAACCGTTTATTAAGGATCCACATGGACCCATTAACATTCGCTTGATTTCCACTCACGATTCTATCGCGATTCAATACTTTCGTTACACGCTAACGCAGGGGGCGGATTCTGGGCTCTCGGGGGCCCTGAATGACATACGGAATCAACGACGTTCTCTCCCTATTTCTGCTAAACAGGGATCGAAATGTCAACTTATTCAACGTGCTTGTGCAATCGGAAGCTGCACGAACGAACGAATCTCGTTTCTTCCACGAACAGGAATTTCACGGAATGTAATTCGAAGTTACATCCTCGAATAGAAACGGGCTGAATTGGCCAATAGCGAAGTCAACGGGTTCTCGCGGAGGCAATCTTCGCGCTACTCAGACATCTACTTACTTCTTCGTTTCAATTGACTAGGAGATATAGGCTTTCTAGTACTCGGGCCAAGACTGACGCGTACCCTGGGATTATACGATTGTTATCGGTGGTAAGAGAATTGTAATTGTTGTATGTTGCCGTGAAAATGACAACTTTTGGCACTAGGTGAGCAAATGTTAGGTTGGCGGGATCATCAGTCGTCCCTTTAGTGTTATAGTATTTAATCTAATCCAGGAATTCGCAACCTATGACCTGCGGGGTTAATGTTAATCTATCATTTATATTTTCTCAACTGTTTCATGTTTATGTTTTATAATTTATTTTTATATTTTATACTTTATTTCCGGAACTCAAGCTGGTCATTTGAAATCATCAGATGGGTCATTTGGTGACCTGCGGGTCATAGGTTGCCGACGCCTGATTTAGTCGTTCTAGAAGCTTTGATCTGATTATTCGGAAATTATAGCAGGGACAACCTTTTAGTTGCCATCACGCTCTAACAGAGACGTTATTCGCTAACTACACGATAAAAATGCTGTTATATTGTTTAACGCATCCGATGTGACACGAAGTAAGCCAAAAGTTTGATTTTTGACTTATACCACTTCCAAAATTATCGGCAGAATTACCCATGTTAGTTGCAAAGACGCGTCAATGAAATTAGAGAAGCTGTTGATTCTTAACCCTGCTAGAGTCTTTGGGTCTACTTTGACTTAATCTTAATCTTAATTCCGTTTTTTCAAAAATGATCTCAGGTTTGTGAAATACCTAAGGAAATCCTTACTGATTTATGTCTTTCTATCCTCGTCATTATTTCGAACGCATAAGTAATTGCGGACCGTAGCAGGATTAAAAAGGGAAAAAGAATAATCGAAACCATTTGCAATATTCAATTACTTCAACAACAACCGAGTCGAATTGTGAAGATACATTCGATACTATATAACTCTACGACAGTAAATGCGTCACATTCACCGGAAAATCGTTCTACAATTAATATTAATGTACATATACGTTCTTCGCAGCTAAAGGGACACCAGACTCGAACGTCGACTAGTTTCTCACCAACCCGAATTATGACACCAATTCTCACGCGAAACGATCGTCAAATTACATTAAGCTTCCCAAACCCGACCTGTCCGCAACGTCGTCTCGAAATGAGCAACAGGCGACTTAACAGACTAAATTCGATATCAACCGCCCGACAAATTTGGCACAAAACTCCAAGAACTTCCAACGGCGCAGGTCCCGTCCCCCTCCGAGGGCCAGGTTCCGTCCCCCGACTTTAAAACAATGAGTATTACACGCGTGTGTACGTATAACGTACAGTCTCCGTATGGCAAATTTGCGACGATAAAAAGGGGAAAAAAGGCTCGCAAATGTCGCTCGAAGTTCCGCAAACTCGAAACTACCGTTTTCCTTAAGTGCTCCGCGTACGAAGTTCGATCTAGAAGGGTGGGTAGATGGGGGAACGGGGTGTCAGTCTCGTGACCCCGGGATAAAAATGGGAAGAAAACGACACGATGGGGAGCAGAGCGGATCGTGTCGACGATAGACGTAGCCAGCTCATCGAGATGCACTCTGATGCCCAATAAATGCCACCGTTTTTTTTTTTTTTTCGACTTCTGCATTTACCGGTCGCGATATGGGATCTCGAAGAACCGGCTGAGTCAGACTGATCCATCCTGGAATCGACACAACGCTATCGTTCCCTTTAAGTACACTGGTACACTTGAAGGTACCTCGAGTACCTTGAGTATATGCACGTGTGCGT
Organism: Dufourea novaeangliae; assembly: GCF_001272555.1. Lineage (NCBI taxonomy): Eukaryota > Metazoa > Arthropoda > Insecta > Hymenoptera > Halictidae > Dufourea > Dufourea novaeangliae. Next base: position 995,287 of record NW_015374023.1, on the reverse strand, counting down.
GTCGAGCCACCTTCGAGACTATTCTTTGTACTGGCGTCTACCCTGTATCGTACTCGAACGCGTCAGGAGGTAACCGTGTGTTATAGTCTCGCCGAGCTATTAAGGGACAGATGGGAGGACGAGTGGGTAGAGTATGGCTATCAACATCAGGGCTAACGTAGCGAAGAGGGAGACCATGAAAACTGATGATCGGTCACGTGATATCTTTCGCAGACTAGCTCGACCAGACTGTGGATTTCTATGTCGATCTACAGCGCGATTCGAATGTGTAGTGCAGGGAGTTACATGGTTACACACTCCCTAGTGGAGAGAATGCTTTGGATCTCGAACATCTATGGGGACAGATTAAACTACTCTACACTTCGTGTCTCGAGACTGTGGTATCTAAAAGTAACCGTGAAACTCTCTAAAGTTTCGAAACTACAGTGGACTCTAATTATATTGCCACTACGCTTATTGCCACGCGAGGCACTCCCCCTTCACACGTACCTTCGCGCATAAGGTTCGCTCTCCCACTACGTTGCGTACGCCTGCGCACCAGCACGATTCAGGTTTCGCGCAGGCGCCGAGGCTACGCTGACGTAACTTAGCATGGAGGGGGCTCTCGACCCATTGCCATTTTACTCCTCTCCGACAATGGCAATATACTTCGAGGCCACTGTATAACGATTCAATATCATCGGGAATATCAAGGGAAATGGGGATCTACTAACTCACCGCTTCTTGAGTATATTCACAGAATCGTGAAGACCTTCCTACGTTATTCTAAAACGCTACCGAAAAATCTCCGGCTACAAAGGGGACCTCAATAGCCAACCCTCGAGTTCGAACGCGTTCACTCACCCACGCACCGATCGGTTCGCGAGTAACTGACACTACGTTGGCCAGCTACAATTGACGATCCACCTGTTCACCGCCGTTGATCGTTCGCGGATCACAACGTGTGTCATTCCCTCACAACCTGGTGCCCTTGTTCACCTCGTTGGTCACATCCAGCGAGACGGCCTTGAGAGCGTTCAGCTTCTCCATGTAATCGATGTTGATATGAAGCTTCCCGTTATCGTCCACGATCCCCTGAAGTGTCCCGGACTTTTCCACGCCGTTCGTTATCGAGGTCACCGAGGAGGATGATGTGGCGTTCGCCGTGTTGTGCTCGTTCTGAAGTCTGGTGCTGCTCGCGTACAGTCTTCGTCTACCTGGGAAGAATGTGGACATCTTCACCGCCAGGGGATGAAGCAGATGCTCCTCGTACATGTCCGTCTCTGTGTCAGCTGTGATCAAGCTGACGACGATCCCGACGATGACAGTGGTCATGCTGCCGATGAACGCATAGTACATGTAGCTGATGCTGTAGAGGTACTGCAGAGGTCCCAAGCTGGCAGATTCGTTGATCAGGTTGCTCATCAGTGGGCCAGTAGTACCGTTGATCGCTAGATTTGGGACAGAGTACATCTGGTTCCCTGGCTCGGTGACCCAAGGCGAGAACGTGTCATTATGACAGTTCTCGATGGACAAAGGTAACGTCTCGACCGTGTTGCTGATCGTCAAGTGACCGAACGTGATCCACAATGTGGTTATGTGACTGAAGATCATCCCAGCAGCTGCGCCCTTCCAATTCGCGCACGGTACCAACATAGCCAACAAGAAAACACCAAGCAACGGACCAGACGTCGCTGACGTCATCAACATAGAGGACTCGATCACGCCAGACAGCATAGCAACCAGAAAGCTGATTCCCACTATCAGCACGCCATAGATAACGCTGATCAGCTTGATCACGTGCAGCTGTTGTTTATCTTTGAGGTTCTTCAGCGAGGGTATCTGACCGAGAAAGTCCTCGAACGTGACCGTGGCCAACGAGTTCAGGTTCGAGACTGCCAATGTTAGAGCGCTGTTGAACAGAGTTGCCATCACCAGACCCAATAGACCGGGCATGTTCAGGAACTTGTCCTCCACGTAGAACGGCACGATTTCATCGAACTTGGAGATGTAACCGAGCGTCAGTGGATCGCAGTCCGCGTAGTTGGCGAAAATCACCATTCCGACCACCCAGGACAGGGAGAACAGGACGAAGATTATGGGCATGTTGGCCATCATTGTTCTGTAAACGAAAATATCTCAATTAGACCGGACAATTGTTGATTAACCCTTTGTACTCGAGGACTTTTTTGCTCGGGCGAACTAGCAACTTCAGACGATTTTGAAAACGATTTTGAACCTGTAGAAGCGCCTCTCGAGTGCAAAGGATGAATATTGCTTCAAAGAAAATTGATTTGAAATTATCGAATTTGGGACCTGGTGATCTATTGCTTCGTATCATATGTTATTTCAGACGATTTTGAAAACGATTTTGAACCTGTAGAAGCGCCTCTCGAGTGCATAGGATGAATATTGCTTTAAAGAAAATTGATTTGAAATTATCGAATTTGGGACCTGGTGATCTATTGCTTCGTATCATATGTTACTTCAGACGATTTTGAAAACGATTTTGAACTTGGAACGGCGCCTCTCGAGTGCACAGGGTTAATATTGCTTTAAAGAAAATTGATTCCAAATTATCGAATTTGGGACCTGGTGATCAATTGCTTCGTATAATGTTATTTTTTGTTGCAGTAGTTGTTATTAATAGGATGTTGCTCGTTTGGAAGGTCGGATAAAGGATTCAGCTACACGTTCAACCAGATTGTATGAACCCTCCAAGGGAGTTGCTCTCGCTGGTAACAACGCCGACCGTATGTCCTTTTTACATACTGGAGTTGATATACTGTTGACCTTACGCTGCGCCGACCGGCTGCCACCGAAAGTTTGGCAGTTCGCCATTTAACCCCGTCCCGTCCCGTGGGAGGAGGCATTGATTATGTGGTAACGGGAAGCACGGACGGAATTTCGCGAATCAAGAAGCGTTCGAGCATCACTTCCTTCGTAGACGTAACTATGCACGTATTTATTAGATCCATCGATAAGTAACTTGCTATTTTTTTTTCATAAAGGATTACAGTTCAAAGAAAACAATTCTTTTTTTTCAAGGGGATTCATTTTTTGAAAAACTGAATTTGTTAGAAGACTCAAGATACTGAAGACGTCAATGTTTGTACAGAAAAATAATTCTTCAATTTTTTCATAGATGGATTCATATTTTGAAGAACTAAATCTTTAAGAAAATCCGAATTACTGAAAACACACACGTCTATATGTATATAACCATACGAGAGCGCACAATTCTTTTAAAGGCTGGTTCCTACGAACGTTCTCTGAATTCTCGTCTTATTTCGTCAGATTGGAACACCATTTTACCGTCGTCACGTTACCGCTGAAGCTATTTCCAAGCGCGAAACAAAATGGCTGACACCGTTTCGCTTTCCGCGTTGAATATTTCATCTGAGATCACCTTGACACGCGTTTGTTATTTTTTTTTTTGTTTTTCTTTTTTTATGTCCGAAGCAATAAATCCGCGAAACGTGCTGCCGCGTGACACGATTGCCCGGCGATTTTCCGCGATTATAGTCTAATAAAACTCCATTTCGCGAGGACATTTTTATCACGACGTGCCGCGATTATATTCTAATACAAATCCATTCGACCGAAACATTTTTATTGCGACAGGACACGGCGCAGCAGTTTTCAAATTTACACTTTAAATAAACGTCCACGCGGGGCACGTTCCATTGCAACGTCGATATTTTAACCCTTCGTTTGAGGTTAATTGTAGGAGCACTCGAATTTCGAGTCAAATAATGGTCGGCACGTCGAGCCAAATCGAGCGTTTGAATTATTCGACCTACTTGGAATCGACGAACTGTTTAAAAAAAAGGCGAGCTACATCAAGAACTCAAATGAATTTTCAGCTCGAAAATTTTCGTATTACTCGAGTTACTCGAATATTTATCTATTTACTCGACAAACACTAATCTGACTGTAAGAAAGAAAAATGTAAGACCCTAATTTAATATTTCTTTTTCATTTTCGTTTCTTGAAATGATTTTTCTTCCCTTACAGTTCGATTGGTGTTTGATAGTAAATAGATAAATACTTGAGTAATTCGAGCAATTCAAATATTTACGAGTACCTGTAAAACTTCAATATATCATTTTTACAGACACGCTCAATAACTTTCATTAAAACAAAACAATACTTAGAGGTGGTGTATTTGACGGTTAGTTTGAGAGGTAAGTTTCTGGTGTCTCTCCCAATCGCACCTTAACTATAAAGATCATTTGACGTCACGATTCCAAAGGCTCAGTAAGCCCGTTAAACTCGCGGAAGCGATTGTACCCGACTGAATCACACTATCCCCACGATTCAAAGAACCCAAGTGGCGCGTCATCGATCGCGCTTGCACGCGTTCCGTCTGCACTGCTAATATGTAAATACACGTGTAAGGTACAACTGGTTTAATTTTTTGTAGGATGTTAGATAAATAATTACGAACAAGAAGATCAATTATCTTAAAATTCCATCAAACAATATTGTAGGCGAAAGGGTTAAGACGATCGATCATAGAGTAACGTGAATCCCCACAGAGATCGAGGAACAATCGACGAATCGTGGTTGTTTGTCCCGCGAAACCGATAAGCGGCATGCGCGGATGAAACCTGATTCGCCGGTCCCGTGCCGATCAGAAAATGAAAATAACGGGCCCCCGAGATAAGTGTTACCAATTTGCATAATGCTGCACGACCGGTTATCACGTGGCGTCACGCGACGCATGCCACTGGTTCATAATAATAACCGATAAGATAAACCGTGCTACGGCTGGCAAGAATTACGCGTCTCGTTACAGCGTGACGATGACTCACTTTTCCCAGTGGTGTGTCTGTGGGTCTGTCGATCCGCAGGATTGACCTTTTAATTGAAACGTAGCCCCGACGTGACATCTGGAGTCACGCGGTTAATATTAGGTACCGGGAAAACTGGATCGAAATAATTCGCTCGAACGAAGGATGAGATCGAATGGGAAACGTCTCGATCGAACAAGCTGGAATTTTCTTCGGGATCGCCCGCGGCAAGATTTTGTAGTGGCGTTTCGCCGACGGGGAAACAGTCGATTTCGTGTATACGATGGACTAAGTAAGTGATCGACGAACTTTCGTGACGGAGTTGTGTATGTACTCTCGCGAACATACTTGGCTGCTGCTAGGGGAAAAAGTGACGTAGGAAAAGGGCCTTCTATCAGGTGGTTAATTTATTTCGAGTACTGAAATAAATGTTAAATTGTAATATTTAAATGTAAATGTTAATTGTAAATGTTTAATTCTCAATAATAAGAGGTAGGGGCATGGTAGGAGGCCCTTTACCTACGTCACTTTTTCATCCAGTGAAAGCCAAATTTGCTCGTGAGTGGAACTGGCACTCGAACACGATTACAGTAACGCTAGAGGAATAAGGATGGTCAATTCTTAGGGGTGGTTTCTTCATGAATTCGACAAGAACAAGAGTCCACGGAGAGACTCGGAACAAAGCCAAGGACAGAAACGTCTGGGAATCTGTGACACATGCGAAGATGAATCACTTGTGTCGCACACGATCATCTTCTGTCAACATCATAGATAATACCGCAAGATAATTATTTACACTCTTCTCACGGAGAAAATTACACCTCGTTCGTAACCTACGACAGGATTCATCGGCTGTGGAATGTTTACCGAATTTGGGGTGTGTTTTGTTTTTGATATTTATAATGGAATAATTTTAAGAGGAGGATAGAGTTGATACTCACTTGACGACTTTCCGTTGACTGGTCATGCTGCAGTATCTCTGCACGAAGTTCTGCTGGCAGCCGAAAATTGACAAGCTCATGAACAGCTGACCCAACGTGGCAGACAGTGTAGTTACTCGTAGCGTTGGATCCAAATCCATGCTGAAAACGGAAATATTGCTACATTCCTGATAAAAGAAATCTACGAATATTTTTTTCGAGTCAAAACGATGATATTCATCGTTCGTTTCATTCCCATAAATCTGGTGCACTTTAACGTCTCTCGTTCATCTGTGCTAAAGGTGCAACGAATTTAAGTAATTTGACAGACAAGTGATTTTACCTATTACAACACTAATGGGACGATGAAAATTTTATATTTTATTTTTCAATGAATCTCCTACCGACGTATTTGTGAGATTTTTCTGATTAAAACAAGACCAAACACTGTATTATTTGCATTACATTTACTTACTGATATTGATTAAGTGCCATAAATAATCAGTAAGTAAATATGATCAAAATTATATCGTGTTTGGTGTCATTTTAATCAGAAAAATCTCACAAATACGACAGCAACAATATCATTGAAAAGAAAACCGCAAATAAAAAAATATCACTATTGCATTAATGGTGTGTCATCGACATCCTTTTCTACGCTCAGTGTTGATTCTATATTTCGAATCGATTCCTCAACTTAGTAAGTACCCGGGCTCCAGGCCCAATTTTCGGGTACTAATTCAAGTTTTACTGTACTCTATTCTGCACATTGGCACTTGTTATACAATAGTTTAATTCGTAACGTAGACATAGTATTTGGTACTCGAAGATAAAGAGAATTTCTAACAAATACAAAATCTGGAAGGGGGAATAGTGCTTCGAAAGGGTATTATAATAGTTCAAATTTCCGTGTAAACAGTGAATCGAACGAATCGATTGAGAATGAACGTTGTACTCCATACGACCGTTATCGAAACTCACGATTTGCCAGGTCGTGGATTTAGATGTTTACACTTACTTAAAGAAATCTAGTCGGCCACGCTCAGACGTCACGTTCCAGACCTTATCAGGGCCTATATCAGCGAAGCCACGAACGATAATCACTAGAGAGACACCAATCATCGTCAGACCTTGTATAACGTCCGAGAGGATGGCTGCCTTCAGTCCCCCCTGAAAAAGATCCAACAACCAATTACACACCATTTTAATAACATCAATTAAATCAACGCAATCGGTAGTCGATACATTTCTATTCGAACCGTGAAATTTCGAGTAACGAGCCATAATAAAACGTTAGCCTCGACGCTGTTACTTTCAAGTGCCGCGTTCCTTTCTGTGTTTACCGGAAATTTTACGATCACGCGTGTCGTATTTACGATCCTTTCGGCCGGATATGTGACTCTTTCGATGTCTGCATAATCGATGCCCCGTAAACGTGACCCCGGGAACGCGATTCAAGAGTCTCTGAACACGATAGAATATTCTTTTCGTTTAATTCGCCTTTATAGTCCATGTTACAAAGCCCAAAATCAGGGGAATAATCTGAACCCCAGACTCAGACTGTATTAAGTCCACTTTTTTTTTGAAAAATTAATTTAAAATGAAGAAATGGTAAATTCCATCACATAGGGGTCCCAATGAAATTTTCAGAATTTCTACATATCCATACTTGTCTTAAGTTCATTCTGTAGTTCAAACGTAGCGACTGCTTGAATTTTTACCGAAGGGTTCAAAAGTTATAAAGTTTCCATATCTTTGATTTGCTCACCTCTAAACTTTGGTAAGTGTAACTTAATATACTCTGGCTCTGGGATCCAGAAATACATTTGAACCACCAGAAGATTTATTAAAACGAAAACATGGTTAATCTCATACTGAAATCTTTATTTCCATTCGCGTTGTAAATTCGAATCTCCTAAAAACTTGTAAAATCCGCAAGCTAGTGATAACGATGACGAGTAATAAAATAAAAAAAACTGCTGTATAAACCAGCACAGTCGTAGATTTCATATGCATATAATCATTCATTTTGTTTATTATTGTACAAGATAATATTTAATCGTATTAAACAGTGTTTCATTTTAAAACGAACGTTATCAGTAGACTGCGGATTTTTTATAAAGGAAGTAATTTATATAAGGAAGAGCAAATATAGGAATTTCTTTCTTTTCTTAAGTATCATATTAGGTTCGTAATGAACTAGAAAACTGATTGGATCTGATGAAAGTTTTGTATTATATTGTATTTTACAGACCTCCATAGGCTATAGATGCATAAAATCCGCAGTCTAGTTATCAGAAACGGCGAGAATTTATACCTTCAAACGTGAATTCCATATCTTCAACAAAAAATTATGTCTCAGAATTTAACGATTCGAATAATGTATTTCAAACACGTCGAAGAGAATGAGAAATTGTTTTAATGTTTTTTTTCAGTAATATTCGACGTACCATGACGCTGAAGATGACCGATATAGTCGTGATCCCGACGATGCTCGCCCAATACGGCAGCCCGATCACTTTCAGCAGGCTCCGTATCACGTAGGAGAAGCTCGCGATGCATCTGACTAGCTTCGACTTGAACCTGGTGAATTAGCATAATTAGGTGAGGTCTTATTCGACGGCTCGGCCGGACATAATCGTTAAGCGTAAAGATGTTTTCAAGGCTCGACACGAAATCAAAGTCCGAACGTGAAGATCCACGGATCGAATTATTCAAGAAGAGACAGGATCTACTTTTTTTTCTTTGTTTCTTTGAGGTGAACACGGTTGGCATTTTTGCAGGAGAAAGCTCCCGATCCTCGATTTATACCGAAGCACAGTGTTTCAATTAATGCCAATTAGCCGAACAAAACTGATAATTTAGTTTTGTAAAAAAGAAGAATTGAATGAATATATTCTATAATATCTAGACAATAGGGAATAATTTAAGTTTATTGTTGGTATTACCTAAAAAATTAATTTGATTAATCATTTGTATTATTTTATGTTAAGTTTGCAGTAGAAAATAGACTGATGGTATTCAATAAACAGCGATAAACGCGGGGATTTTTATTACTAGTATTAGAATAGATTTAAAGCTTTTTTTTATCAACATTCCTTATGTGGGAATCTGTTAGTGTTAATAACAATGTTTTCAGTGATGCTCATTTCTGTTTCGTGATCGTAAGTTTTCGATATTTGGAGTTTTACGAAAGACCAACGACTTAATCAGTTGTATGGTTATATTGTAAAGAAATGCTACATTGAAGAAGTATGCGAAGAAGCAAAAAAAAAAATGTATCCAAATTAACGTATCCAATGTGTCGAATCGTGTAAACGAAAGATGGGGAAAAGTAGCTACAATCAGACATATTACAGATAAAATATAGAGACTGGCTTCGAGCTGAAGATTTTGTTATATTTGATAGTAGTGAAGAATAAAATAATCACACTATGATATACATAATTTATTTTTATTTTAAACCAAAAATATTTAATTAATACGTATTAAATAAAAAAAATAGTCAATTAATATTGAACATAAAACAAATAATTTTGTCCAGCTAACAACTGCAATCGAAATACTGTGCGAGGGTGACGAGATAGGCGGATAATGTAAAGCAGCTTCGATTTTTCGGCGAGGCTGGCGGGCGGTGAATTTAAATTTTTTCCCGTAATCCGTCACGCAGTGTCATTTTGATAGAATAACAGAGGGGAATGGAGGGATTTTCTTATGAGACTCGTGGTTTCGTTCGGTATTCCGCGAACAGAGATTATTAGATCCCTTCCCGAAGCCAATTTACGAAGCTTTTTCCCTCCGAAGTGAAAAAAGTTCGTGAACACCTCGGCGGATTTACTTTATTGAAAACGATGAATTCTCATTTGGTCGGAGATAAGATAATTGTTTCCACGGCGCAATCATCATATTTTCCGTCTGTGGCGCATTCATAGATTGGAGAATTGAAAAGCAATTTGCATATATTATTACGTGACCGGGACGTCGATGTTTCATCTAGTCTCGATTTATTTCTGTATCCAGAACGGCTGAAGAAAGAAACAGACCGGTGAGTCATTTAAACAGGTGTTTGGACGTATTGTCTCGATGCATTATTGAAGTGCCGTTTTCTGCCGATCGAGCGTGCACGCTCGTTCGATCAATTTCTCCTCACGCGATCGGAATGGCTTTGGTGCGCCTTTAATTGAAGCAAGAAGCGTTCCTGTTCTCGCGACTTCATCGTTTATGAGGAAATCAACTCTGTAATTAATTTTCTTACGAGTCGCGTTGCGTCAACTTTCCGCCAGTGAAACGGCATTTCATGGACCTCGAACTTCCACACGTCAGATTTAATGTATTCGAAAATATAACCGAATATAAATTAAGAGGTTGTATTCCTTTAGCTGTTAAATAAGTGAGAACATTAAACAATTTTTTTTCTATATGCAGAATTATTGTTTATTGTAAGATTGATATTTAAAAATCGGCTTCTACAATTACTAGTTCTTTTTGTCTACTGTAATACAAAGTTAAACAAAACTTGTTTCAGGTAATTTTACTAAGGGAATAACTATAATAAGAATAATTTTGCATACATACAAATTCTGTTAATTTTTTTTCTTATTCAACAGCTTGAAGGTATCTAACTCCTTAAATACGAAAATTCAGTACACTTTTGTTTCGTTTCTCAATCATTCAAATTTTTTGGGAGTAGAATAACGATGTTTGTCACATTAGGAAATATTACTTCGCCTCAAGATCCGTATTCTACCAAAGAAATAACATTATTGCCGCCCGAGATCGATAGCTTCTCAAACTCACAAGAGCAAACAGAACTACATAATACCTCGTAAAATTCGGTAAGAAATAATGATCACTGAACTACGGATTTCCTGCATTTACAGCCTATACGTCTCTATGAAATAAAATAAAAAACAAAACTTTCATCGAATCCAGCGAGTTATCTTAAGATAGAAACTAAATTTCTACAATTGCTTCAGTCTTTCTAAGTTACTTTACAAAGTTTTATCTAGCATAAAAATCCGCAGTCTATTCATTGCGCACCACTGAGCGTCGGTTGTCAGTGTTCGATCACGGCTAACGTCACCCGAAATGACAATTACCTCATGTCCAGGTACTGGTAGACGGACGTGATGCCCAGGCTGTAGTAAACCGGCACGAAAACAAAGCACACGATCGGGTAAGCGAGCAGCATCCCGTAGATCGTCTCCCACATCGCGCTGCCTCTGTAGTACAGCTCGGACGGGTATCCGAGAAAGGACCTGACGCCCAACGTGCCTCGTGCGATCGACAGCATCATGGCGCCCATGGACACGCTACCGGTGGCGAACACATAGTCCGCTTTCGTGGTCTCCTTCCGTCGTCCCCGTAACTTTTCCCATAACGGTATAACGAACGAGGCGATGATACAACCGACGAAGACCAGATAGTCCGTCACCATGGACGACGCGTCGATCGTCATCCTGGGCTCTCCTGCTTGTCCCTTCGTACCCTTTTCCGCGAGTTCTTCGTGGTACCGAGAAAACGTATTGTATCGATGTTAGACGAGGTTCGCGAACTGACCGTGATAGGCTTCGTGTTTGAATTCGTCCCACGCGAAATCCCAGACACGATCTATACCCCTTTCGTCGTGGATGCAAGGATACCTCTATACGTGATCACCACCCCTTTGGATAGTCCACCCAACCCCGTTCAACGATCTCGATTAAATCGTGAACCGTTCGTGGCCACGTAACTCGTCGACCGTTTGTCACAGTCTCTTTTATTATACCGTCACGAAATGATACCGGCCGTGTATGTCTGTCTTTGTCTCGACGTACGTATCTGTCCTTCTTGCGTGTAGGCGGTGCGTTACGCAATTTCTCGCGGCCCTACAAGCCCGTCTCCTCTTCTCGATACGATCGATGCGACGCGATCGGTGCGACGGCACGTACTGACTAACGCCGACCGTTAACCACTTCACGTTATTATGCTCGAGACAAGGAGCGAGACGGAGCTGCTTGGACAGATGGTGGGACAGAGATCGCGTTCGGTGACTATCTTCCGGAAAACGCGAGTGGAGGGGACACATTGGGGTTGCCGTTTGGAAGGGGCTAGACCCCAGGGAAGTCAGCTGGTGCCTGAGCTTTTTCCTTTTTTTTTTTCTTTCTTTACCGTCGTCGAACGTTTCTTCGCTTGTCCACGTTAACTCCGACTACTCTCGGTTCCACTCACTGGCTATATCAGGGATCGGGGTAAGTTTTTTCGATAATAAGAGCGATGTATAATAATTTTTATAGATTTTTGGATATTAAAGAGACGGAGAAGTAAAATGTTTTGATATTGACGCATATTGTACCGCTATAGATTAATCTTTTGTCGGTGGGAGGGTTGTTGCGTTTGCATACAACTTGGGGGTTCTGGAAATATTCAGATAATACTAGTTAACTTTTATTTGTTAAACTTTACATATGGGAAAAGCGATTTTTCACAATTCTTTTTGTAATTTACGAAAGACGTACTACTACGTCAACCATGCTCTCAGATTTTGTTTTTGGAAAGACGTACTACTGCGTCATACGACATCGAAGTGCTAATATAAAAGTTTAAGAAAACATGGCAATAAAACCCAATATTGTCAGAGGAACCGTAGTTTGCTGACCATTAGGCTAGATCGTGATTCGGTTCTATGAACGCTCGTTGTGGAGTAAATCAACCAGTGGAACGTATTCGTTGGATCACCCTGGAAGGTTCACGGTGCACCCAGCCCGCAAACGGGGGCATTGTTTCATGGGTATTAGACGGTTTGCAACGGGGATGACGTAGCTTATCTTCTGTTTACTCGGCGAATTGCTTTACGAGCGTCACGTCTCGAAGCGTTTTAAAGTTTCTTTATCGCGGATTTATTGGCACTCAGAACAGCAGATACACCTACTGGTCTTTTTTTAGACGGGACTCGGTGTTTTTTTATTGTAGTTTCGCTCTAGAGAGGGGCACATTAGAAAACGTAGGCGAATTGTATTTGTTGTACGTTCGTTTCTCGAGAAAACGTTCATTCAGCAGATTAGCCAACAAATTATGACGGATAAAGGTAGCTCGAGGACGAATCCTGATGGACGTTGGAAATATAATTATTTTCATACTTATGAGTACATTTTTTATAAATAAGTATGGCACCGTTTACAATATGTAAGGTCGATCAGGCTAGCATATCTGCGAGGTTAACGTAATCACCTGAAATGAAGGCTTTTGGTATTCTGATAAACTACTTGAGTGTAGTTACAGTTAAGTGTGCGGAATTTAACATATATTAATTTATACAGAAATGGTGCGTCTTAAGTCTTTATTTTGAACTGTAGTTTTCATAGCCCTCGATGTTTAATAGCGAATTTTTAAAGACACTCGGCCCTCCGTGGACCATTTTAGACCAAAGTGTGTCTTTCGAATTTTCAGAGTGGTATCGTGGCCCCAAGATAAACAGAATCCTCGTAGAGCAGAAAATTGAGGCCGTCATCGATCCTTTCTAGGACAAGCCAAGCCCAAACAAGAGGACACTACGAGTAGCTTCCACGGAAAGGAACATCTGCTCTCGCTGTTAGCCTGGCCAAACAATGCCCGATAAAACTTCCGAGATTACTCCCGATTTGCCTCGAATTTTAGACCTCTGCCCCTATCCGCACCCCTTCTGGTGAACTCGTCATTGTTTCGTCCAGGTCATTTCCGAAATTCAGGGAAAGCCGACAGTTCGGAAATTTTCCATTCGACCAGTCGATGACGTACCAACACGCAGAAACGTACGTTAATCGACAAAAAAAGAGTACGGGATGATCATTTGTATCATCTGCCTAGATGACAAACACATCACTGCGGGAACTGGAATCAAATATCGTGCAATTCATTCCCGTCTACATTGAACACACCTGCTTAACAATTTATTATGTTCCGTGGATAAGGTAAAACCACTGATCAAGATCTAATTATCAATTCATACCTTATTAGAAACAGAATATTTTCAAGGAGCTTTATTATCACGGTTCATTGGTTATTATCGCTTTTTTATAACATTAACAGGCCATTCAATTTTCAATTGTGCGCGAAAATATTTTGTTAATTCTGTAGACTGAGAAATTTACAGGGAATATTAGTTGAATTATGTAAGGTCCTATAACTGTCATCTAGACCTAACCTAACTTATTATTATTATATTTCTGTGAGGCGAGCTCACTTACCAAACTTTTTCTGGGAACACTAGCATATCAGAATCTAGATCTGACCTATTATAATTGTGTTTCTGCGGGACAGAGGATCGCTGTCTTAACCTAACTTACCAAGGTTTTCCTGTTAATGGTAGCAAATTAGGATCTAGACCTAATCCAACTTGCTATAATTGTGTTCCTGCGAAGCAAGGGTTCAGTGCCATGACCTAACACAACAAACTTCTTCTTTCGACAGTAGTTAATCAGGATCTAAACCTAACCTAACCTATGATTACAATGACTCTGCGAGCCAAGAAACCGGCGCCCTAACCTAACTTAACAAGCTTGACTTTCTGACACTAGCAAATCAGGTTTTAAGCCATTGCAAGATAATGTGTTTCGTTTCCATTACTCACAGTAGCCGATCTGATACTGTTTACGATCTAATTAATGTACACGCAGGGGCGTACATATCTTCGAGCTCTCCCCGTTTCCGCCATTACAATGGGAAATCAATCGTGGCTATTTACCGTGCTGCGTTTAACCTATTTCTGCTCGGCCTATCGACCCAATGTTTTGTACGTATCCAACGGGGGAATATTTCGCGGGTGAAACCAGCCGAGGCAATATTCCACGCCGTGTACCGAGCAAATAAACCCGCACACCAAGCTTCTTTCGTCGAATCTGCGGGTTCCCTGAATTTCGATAACAGTATGGAGTCTTCATTTCTGCGTGAACCGTCTCCCGCGGCCAGAAGATAAGTTCGGTAACGGTTATCGGCGAGGATAAACTTTTCCGCAATCTAGGATTCTTTTGAGTTCGGCTCCCCCTCGAGGAGAATCGATCGGAATCGGGATTAGGTTAGTCTTCACTAGCTTTTGCCTCGAAGTGGCTGTGAGTGTTAGGAAAGCTGATTTTCAGAGGACATGGAATCGATCTACTTGGCCCTTTATGCATTTTTTTTTTTAGTACATCTTTATATATTGCAGTAGTTGTATTGATAACGTTTCAAAAAAAAAAAATTGTATTGTGACGTTTCATTGAAAAACTGATTATTTGTAATCTTTCCGTACCCGGGGATTCCAACTGATTCTGCTTTACTTATCATAGCTTGACGATTAATTTTCACTGTTGGAGAGATAGCTGTATCATCCATGGATAGGCGACATTGTAATCAATGTGTTAAAGATCACGTTCCTCTTCTTTTTATTCTCTACGATAACTTCACAATGGACGTTGAAATTTTTAACGGCGCAGTGTCGAATCGCTGGGGAATTAGAACGTTGTACGTATCAATCATTCAAGCTTCCTAGTCAATACTAATTTAGACCAGTTAATTCTAGAATTAACTGTATGCTGTTAGTTAAAACTAGTTATTATTCGAAACATTACGGAAGTTAATGTATTTCGATTTTGTCCTACTCGGAACTTTTAAAACATAACAAAAGAAACGCATTCCTTTGCACCTTTCTCAAGATCGTCCTGTGCCCCCAGCGGCGCAAGATACGAGGATTACGAGTACGTGACGAATTATGTAAACAGCCGATGCTTGTGCATACCACAGCCGGATTCATCTGCCACAGTTCAGCTGATACGCTGGCCTCATAAATAAGGCACGTGACACCGCCAGCCACTTGTTTTCTGCGTGCCTATCGAAACTCGTTTACCATGGGGCAATTAATTCTCATAAATCATCGAGAAAGAAAGACAGATAGAAACTGGGGGCTGATTTTTGCTCGTAGCGAAAGAGAACGCGATGCAGTGCAACACTTTTTTTTTCCAGAATCTCGACCATCAGTTTTCCCCTACAATCGCGGATGAGAGATTTCCAGCGACGATACATTCCTAATTGAGATGGATACACATTGTACGAGGCTGTAAGCATTCTTTAAGGAACGCAATCTTTTTAAATCTATAATGATTAGAACGGATGGTGCCCAGCCATAGATTCGAGAAAATGGTGTCTTCAGACAGGTGATCCAATATTTCTAGCAGTTCTCTCGAACTGAACCACTTGAAAACTCGGATCAACACAGACCTAGGAATATCGATATTTTCGTATTTTCACGGAGTATTTTCAGAGACGTTTCAATATTGCTGCGAACTCTCCATACTGATGCAGCGACCTTGAAACTACCACCTCAGTTCCATGGAGAAGGGTTTCTCGGCTTTAATCGCGTCCGTACGCCTATCGTCCCATCCCTATCCTCCGTTGAAATCACAGGGGAAAGGAACGAGCTACTTGTGCTACCTAAGCAGCAGACGCAGACACGATGGAAAAGCACGGTGTGGCGCCGCAGTCAATTTCGTTCATTCAGTCGCTCGTCTGCACAGGTACTGTCAAGTGCCTGGCGCTTCCTCCCTTCACAAGGGTTCAGACGACTGCCTTCTACTTACGATACACGCCGCATATAGACGCGGCGCCGACTCATGGAAATTCCCCTGAAAAACATTAATCCGTTGCCGTCTGGCTCGACCCTCTCGCGAACATTCTGCGTGCGACTGCGTCTCGCCTGGGATTGGAATAGGGGAGGAGCCTATTAGTTTAGACATGTCGATGAACCGATTCCGGGTGATCCGAGCTTGATTGATTGCCGAATTTTCTGGAAGCTTAGATTTCTCTTTGGGAACTGGAACATTGTCTAGGAATTACTTGCAACTTACTGATTTCAATGTTAAGCTTTTGGACGAACAGGTTCTGGTCAACTATAGCTCGACAGATTACCGAATATTCTGGAAGATCAAAAACTCGTCGCAGGGGCTAGAATGACACACCTGACGAACAGATATGCCAAGTTTGAACTAAATCGGTCAATTAGTTTTTAAGTTATCGATTAAGAAAAAGTAGCTGCGAGAAAAACACGATTAAAGTTCCAAGTACTGTTCCAGAGCATAAAAAGAGAAATGTTTCATACTCACACCTAATCACCTATTCCGGGTCATATAAAACACCTTCCTAAAAAAATTGTTGCAAATTGCAAAAAAAGAAAAAATAGCCCCTTAAGAGTTCCCACTAGTATTTTTGAGTTACCAAATTGAATTAGATCACAAACAATTTAAATGCAGCACTATCCCATTGTTCTCCACATTTTCTAATCTCTTACCACTCTGTACCCTGTGTCTCGGACCCGTTCATGGAAGCTAAAGAAAAAAGGAAGAAACAATGCAAGCGTTACAATGCCCGAATCGTTGACGATAGACACACGGGGGCTGCGTTTTAGGGATGTCAGCCAGCGTGACACCGTCAGCGGCGGGTAAACGCGACCGCGTAGCTCATTGTGACCGTGCACTTTTCGGCACAATAGGAGGACGGCCTTCCGCGTTCGCCGCTTCCGTTGTGCTCGCGATTTTGCGAAGGTGCCCTTCGACACCTCCGCGCAAGATTTCTTTTCTTGCGCCTTTTGTTCATCCGCACTCTTACATTTCGCGGGAAGACAAGAGACTCGTAACTTTGCGCTCCGATAGCGACGTCGCGACGCGAGTCTGACAGTGCAGGCTTTTGTTACGAGT
The DNA here is from genome assembly GCF_001272555.1 of Dufourea novaeangliae. Lineage (NCBI taxonomy): Eukaryota > Metazoa > Arthropoda > Insecta > Hymenoptera > Halictidae > Dufourea > Dufourea novaeangliae. Next base: position 977,911 of record NW_015374023.1, on the reverse strand, counting down.
TTACGCCTGGACGCAACTAATTGCAAGCTTAACGATCTGTTTTTCGAGTTAACCGACGATAGCGTTAAATTTGCAGGCATGGACGTTGCCAGGACGTTGTTAAGAAGTTGTTAGGACGTTTAAACGCAGAACTTTCGACGGGCTCGTGTATTCCATTGGATGAAAGATCAAAGATCGAAAGATTATGCTGGTAGCGGCGATATACGCTGGATAATTGGTAAAGCCCGATATAAAAGAAAATAAATAGAAGAAAGAAAAAAGTTAGAAAAAGGGTTTGGATGTAAATTATAAAGATACAACATATATATTAATCTCATAATTTTGAAGTAAAGATTTAAGGGTCTGGGAGCTAAAGGGTTAACAAGGGAAGGATCCTAATTGTCCAATTTGGATTTTGACAGGGTTTTCTGAGGTGATAGTATACAGGTTCCTAATGATACATATGAAATATTAGGTGTAGGCACTCGATAATTTTAAACATATAAACAATTCAAGTCACGTACCTCCAAGGTGTACTATGAATGCAAGTCAAACTTATCGAAGTATAAGGTTGTTTAGCTGATAAATCAGAGGTCCTACGATCGATTCTCATTCACTGAAATATTTTTTTTATTTTATTCTGCCAACGTAATTTCGATAACTCTGACTTACATTCATAGTACCTACATCTTGAATGTTCGTAACTATAATTGTTTATATCCTTAAAATTATCGAGTGCCTATATTCAATATTTTACGTATGTCATTAAGAACCCTGTATACTATAACCCTACAAAACAAAATTGGAGTTCTTCCCTTCTAAGTTTAATCCTGGTCTCTCTTAATTTCGCTGGAAGCTGCCGCAAAACCCTGGATCGTAAATATCGTCTACCGTTTCCTCGAACAAGAGATATCTTCCAGGAAACATGAGCGCATGATAAATTTCGCAATACCACGAATCATCCCTCTTCCCTATCGTTTTTCACGTTCCAATTTTTTTCTCCTTTCGTTCAATTAGCGTGCACGTTCTTGCCGATGTCTTCGACTGGCGCAGACAAACTGTTAACGAGCATTTCGTGAGCAGATGCTCCGTGGACAAAAACAGCGAGCGCACGCGGCCACGTGACGGAGCCTGGGCTCTGGCCTGGCTGTTTCGTAACCGTCCCGCGATTAACTGAAAACTCAGACGAGTAAGAGAGTTTATCATCCGCGATAAAAGAACACGGTTGTACAAATTTCTCGTTGTATCTCCCCCGTCGTCGTTGAATGATCTCGGGGAAAGAGGCCCGACAGGATGATTTAGATGGAATTGTTCACGGGAAAATTTTCCACTATTCTTATCGGTGGAGGGGGAAGGGGGGGGGGGAAGTGTCAAGGGCCAGGGACCCGGAAGATTACGGGGCTCGGCAAATATTGGTACCGAACGGCGATTAGAAGTCATTAAGTACGCAACAAAACGGGAAAGTTCTGTTTTTTCATTGTTACCTGGTATTATGTTACTCATTCGGGACCATTGAGCGACACGTGACGGGAATATGTCGTGGTTTTGTTCCAGGAATCTTGGTCTTTACGGCTGACTGCGCGGTCCAGGCGGTTTCTTATGCTGCGTATCCACTTGAGAGCCTGTAACAAGAGTGGAATTAGTATTAGTATTTACGTACGTGATTTTATAAATTTGTCGAAAGGAATTTAGTATTATTTAATTTGGTACACTTTTCGAACAATGCGTTTTGCATCATGTTCTTCTGGGCTTTGTGTTGTTCGATATACTTAGCGTGAGATACTTTTTTTATACTTATCCATTTTAGATTTTAGTAAAAAGTAGCAGCTATGGAACGGTAAACTGCTCGATCTGGCAACCGCAGGAATTAAGTCCATAATTAATTATTGGGCCCACGATTTAATACGTACACTAACATATCATTACAGTCAACGAAAAAGTATATATACTTCAATTAAAAAAAATAGTACTGGCATTAACATCGAGAAACATGTTTACAAAAGAAAACGTCCCATTTGCCCCTTGTAACAATTGATTTTTCATTACCATAAATTATTACAACATCGTCGCAAGAAACATTTACGTGGCCCGTTTCCGATGGACCATCCTGTACACCTAGTTTCCTACAACAATTGCGGTGCGCGTGACTTATCCGCGAGCCCGTCCGCCGAATCGATTAACGATCCATGCGTGGACGCGACCACGTGCTCCACGGATTCACGGAAGCCGGTTCGATCACGCGACCAGGCCAGTCACAAGACGAACAATTGACGGAGCCGCGAATTTAATCGACCCCCCTCCATCACCCTCCAACCGCCCCCCCCCAATCCCTCCGCCAACCCTTCCTTTTTCCCGGCGAACGGGTCAGATCGTTTATTGTGATTCATTGCCCGCGGGTGCCGACGAGCGCGTACAAATTTATTCGAGACGCGTGATCCTGATCAGCCGGACTGGCCAATGAAATTTTTATCTGTTTCAACCCCCTACCCCATTCCCAACCCCTCCAATCTAGTGACATATCGCGACGGAAGCTATTTTTTCTGACGTTTATGCGAATTTATTCGGAAAACTGATGATTTTGTATTTTGTTTTTATCATTGTTCGTTACTCGGTCGAGTTTGAGGATGGCGGTGACTGTTTCGTTTCCACGTGACAATTTGACGAGTCCATTTTTGTCCTTCCCTCCCATTTGTGCGCTGAATACGTTTATTTGTATATTTGTTTGGTGTGTACGTGTTGTTGTGAGAATGATACGTGTCCTTGTTACGGTTGTCGTAGCTGCTTTGAATATAAAAGAAAGATGGAGGACGCGAAGAATGTGAAAAGAAAGAATGGGTTGTGTTAAAGATAGAATGTACGCGGAGTGAGGGCAAAGAGCGAGGTACAGTATATTGTATAATCGCTTTATTATACATATATATTTATGTATATGTATATACTACGTTGATAAGTATTTCACTTAACATTCAGGAAACGGTTAATATTGTTTATTGTGAGTTTTATCAACGGAAATTCTCGACGAACGATCCGAGGAATGGGCTCTTTTATTTAGATTTATTTAGAAAGTAGATCCTAAACAGAAATATTTTATTTAGAAATTAGATCCTAAACAGAAAGATTTTATTTAGAAATTACATCCTAAACAGAAAGATTTTATTTAGAAATTAGGTCCTAAACATTTTTCTTGTACGTTTAGAAGAAGAACGAATGTATGAATGTTTCTGAAGCCAACGTGATTATCTCCACTTCTTTATCTTGTTTTTAATTTGTTCATTTTATGTATTATGCATGTGTCGATATACGGACATCGTAAATAATTTACAATGCTAGATTAAGGAATTCATATATTTCTGGTGAAATTGAAAACAGCAATGTCCGCAGAATCAACGACCTTCTGTAATTATTGTTTTGATGGAGGCAATTAGTTTAGTTTTCTGAAAAGCTGCGTCGATTCTTTTGTTCCATATCTTGAGGTCAAATTGTACGCGTGAGGCGAATTTACCCTCGGGTGAACACCGTGTACACAATACAGACGGTCAGGTAGACATTCGTAGATTGCAAACAGAGGATTGGCTATCACCGACCAATAGACTTAATGCAATGAGTTATTCTAGACTATCTCTGCTTAAATGACCTCTTCCAAGTATTAGTTTACGGTCGGATCTTGTACGGTGAAGTGTGTCCTTCGTAAACTCGGTGCGTCTGTGTTTTCGCCCTTCAAAATTTAGTACAAATTTTCCTAATAATACGAGAACGTTACCAAAAAACGAAACGAAATCAAGTTTAATTCGTTGCCTTTTGGCGGTTCAGTGCGAATGTACGAAGCAATTTATACTCGATACGGTGAAAAATTTTCGGTTCGTCGAGCACAGAATTGTTTCCATCCGCCTTCTATCCGTTACTGGATTGTTCCAAATTTTCGATATCCGTAAAACTTGGGGAGAATTTTTTTCAGTTTCCATCGAAGATCGACGAATTTTCGGTGAAATCTTTCAGTGTCTTTTCCGTCGCGATCGATGCTTCCGTGAGTACGGAACACGGGGTGGTCTGTGGTTACCGATAAGCTCGACTTCATCTTCCTCCTACCGTATACACGTCGACGACCTGCGACGAGGTTTCTACTTCGATGAAGTCGAGGTGACACGGCCGGAACTAGTGAAGTGAACGGGGCGAAAGGTCAGCGAAAAACGAGGCATACGGGACTTTGAGGTACAGTGACCAACAAATATTTTTAGACAAACACATTTTTTGCTGATATTACTTGAAATTACCGGTAACTAAACATTACTGTTCTCGGAGACGATTTGTTAATTTTTAATATAATGAAATTCTTCAGGGTACAAGAATAGGAACTTTACTATATATGTGTAAATGCTTAAACACATCTATATTATTTTAGCTTATAATTAATGTACTGTAGAATATTAATCAGTAATTGCATGAAGACTTAGAAGTTTTTTCTTCATATATTAATCAGTACTTGTATAAAGAATAATTCTTCTTATCTTCTTCGTTTCCTATATTAGTTTTACAAAGAAATTTTTTTAGAAGAATCCATTCACCTTTCACGTGTTTTAACACTAGGACTACCAAGCAAGTCAAAATGACATGCCAATACAATCTTGCAACTATGATTAAAATGTCATAACAATATATTTCCTCAGATCTTTTCTAACATTTATTACGATACGACATTAAAGAAATTAGTTAATTTATAAATTTGTAAATTTTTAAAAGTTGGCCACATTTACCGATCGATCAAAAAATATATGCGTTTATCGTTGGTAGTTCTAGTGTTAATAAAAGTTTTGCCATTTACGATATCCTTGACAAACAACTGTTGCATAGGCCAACCAACCCTAACATGGGAGCTGGTTGTCACATTACTCTAATTAACACCAAGCCACCAGGTATCTACACTAACATTGCAACGTAATATTTATTTTTAAATCACAAACACCTATTTTGTCTCTTACTATGAAGAAAAATTTTAAGTACTTAATAATTAGAGGGAAAAGAAATTGCCAATTAAGAAACGTGATGGTCTCCCTTGCTCTGTAGGTAGAACTCGAGTCGAACAAGCAACAAATGTCGTGAATTTATCGTGAATCTGTCGAAACAACGCTGTACAGCTGCAACGTTTCACCTTTTAAACATTCCATATTTTTTCGCTGTCACGGTTGGCCAAACGTTGCGGTCCCGCCGCGCGCACAGCGTCCGCTTGTAAATTTAATTGAAGCTTTCCGCGGACGTCGGTTTTTAAATCGTCCTCCGTACACGTCGCGGAAAAATATAAAATTCCGTCCGTCCCATTGGCCGGCGGGCTTTCACAGTATGTAACTCGATCTCGCCGAATATATCGGAAAGTTTCATCTCGGAAAATACTCAGAGGGGTGAGGGGCATATAGAGGGGGTGTGGTCGTTGCATTGAAAATATAATGTTACGTAACGGATTCACCCAACGAAGGTTGCTTTCGTTCCGGATGGATAGTCGAAGTTTATCACTGAATCATGCGCCTCGAACGAATTCCGTTTTCTCGATTAATCCGTAATATTTCACGAGGCTACGTATGTTTTTATTCTTTTAACGGCATCAACGCTGTCGATCGAAATTCTGAAATGTTTCGCTCGACCGAAATTTTTTAATGGATTATCAATTTCCATTTATAGTGGACGATTTAAAGGGTTGAAAGGACTTTTTCGGTTTGTATTTCACTGTATTCCCCGATAGTTTGTTGTTCTCTTCTTTCATTTATATTGTCAATTAATGTTTTGGTTGTGCTACAGTAATGTCTCGATGAGTGTGACATACTGCAAGGTGGAAAAGGTTTTCAGTCCCTCCTAAATTTCCTTTTTTTACCCGAAGTCTAGCCTCTGTTTACTCTGTTTTGATTGGTTCCACAGGGGGACTTTCCCAATGATGGGAAAAACGTCATTCCTCGTGTTGCATTCATCGAGGAATCACTGTATTTGTTGGACGATAGAAAAAAACAGACTTCGAGACTTGTCTTTACTTCCAATAGGTTTTCGCGGATTTAACGAACGTCGATGATTCGATGATTTGCGAAGTTTCCTCGTCGCGGTTCCCACCGACAAGATACACGTCTGACGAGCCTCGGCTCTCCGCGATCTTGAGGAAAAATCATTTCACGTGACGCACGGGGCCCCGATAACGGTGTTTGTAATTGGCTCGCGGTGATTAACGATAAAGCGTGCCGAGCACTTCGAGGCTTCGTACGCTGATTGTATGCATATTGCATGAGGTTCGGCCTTTTTGTTTTTTAACATTCGCCTGCCACGGTCCCGGCGAATGCCTCCGGTGTATATACGCGCATAATCAAAGAGCTTTTACGTGACAGAATCGATGTGTAACGAGAATTATTTTCGTGATCCTTGGAGGGGGGAGGACACTTTGCATTATCATGTTGGATGGCTGCGGGATCGATACACTTTGCAAAATGTGAATGGATCTTGAAGGTGTGCTCGAGATCTGGGTAATTTTAATACAACATAAACGATGCATTTTAAATAATAAAGAGTATATAAATATCTTGAGGGATACTAGCACATGTGTATACATTTACTGTTTCTTTAACCTCTTCAGGGACGAATTTATTAAGAAGAGAATTTTTTTTTATTCTGCGACTGTATTTAATTGATATGTATTTATGTATAAATATTAAGAATCAATTGGTAGAATATACTTGTTTGTTGGGGAATTACCTGGGGAATGTTTACTTATAACTTTTCAATGGTACTTGAATGAAAGAAAACTAAACGTGTGCTAAAAAATAGGGTGACCATTATCGTGAATAAATATTTATTAGAAAATTCTCTCACAAGAAATACATACCCTATCAACTGATTGGCGTTAATATTAATAAATATTATTTGGTTGGAGGGGGAAAATACTGTGACAAACAAAAAAAGTTCTTAAGATTTTTTTTAGGTCATCAGTGGTTCTTTTTTAAAATGGGATTACATATTTTTATCATTGTCGCGTAATAATTGCTGTCAAGATCCAATGATCTATAGTACTGCGACCTTCATTTGACCTTGAGTACGAGAAATCTACAAATGTAGGGAAGTAGATTTACATACTAGATCAACTACAATTAGTGCAAAAATCTGTCGAAGTTGGTAGACATCACTTTGAGCATTTATTAAAATAATTCCTCTGCAAATCTAAGGTAAATGAGATAATGTTACTCCTCTGTTGTCTGAAGCAAGCTTCCGGTTACGTGTGTAGTAGGAAGAGTAATTTCTCTAGTTGTTCGAAAACACAACATTGGAAGATTGACAAAAGCTTTGCGCAGGCTCTGCCTGGCATCAGACTCATAAACTAGAGACTAGACAACATTACTGTGTACTCAGAGAGTGTGCCGTTGAGTCGCACTGTCATTAACGTTGCACAGAAGACTTAATTCGCGGTCTGTCATCGGCGTGGTAAATCTACGAGCACGACGTGTGCAATTATCCGTCCGCCGTTCTCTAAGAAGCTTCTTCCACGAAGCGGTTATAAACCCCGCGAGAGAAAAAAAACAATACCTATGAAGCATAAGCGACTCGTAATAAGACGTCGAGCAGATCTTCGCTCGGATACAGGCGGCGAAGTTCTCTCGATATGCGTACGTGGGTTTCCACGTCGCGTCGTTCGTCTCGTTCATCTTGTAAACGAAAAAATATACCTGACAACGTAATACAATTACCCAGTTACGTCGCGTGGAAAGAAAGAAGCTGAGAAAAAATAAAGATTCTCGATTCTTCGGTCAAGAATTGATTGTATTCCGACTTGGACATATTGTTAACCTCTTCGGGGACGAATTTATTAATTGTAACTCTAGAGAAAATTATTTGCTTCTTTATTTTTCATTTATATTTATTTAAAATATATTTATGTTAGTGAGTCTGGATTTCGGATGTTTATGCATTCATAGAATTTTTTCACTTGGAAAATTCACTAAACTTATGGTTTTAATGAAGTTTGATACTGTTATGTGTTATTATGGAATACTCGATCCTTTGAAATTTAGTATGGTAAAAAAGTTTTAGAAGGTTTATTGAGGTATTTAGAATTCCTAATAGGGTAAATGCAGTTTCCTTTGCGTTCAGTTTCGTAAAATTAATCCATGAAACTCTGTATTTGCATAAAAGTCCGCAGTATAGTTATTCTTAACGTGATAAAGTCTCAGGTAGAGAATTTAAAATTCTGTTCAAGTTTAATTTCAGGATATTAGTACCTGATACTGTAAATTTTTATAAAATTGGTGGGATATTCCTCTTCTTTATAGGGTAATTCCCAAGTGAATATTTATCGTATCTTTTGGAATTATGCTTCAATTACAGACAAGCAACACGTACGCATACACACTACCGATCAGAAGTATGGAACCAGAGTTCATGATCGATGGAACAGTAACTCGTGATTCTCTTACGACATAACGAAAATTACGAAATCAGTACATACAGAAAACATTTCCAATCAGTTTTAACGCTATACTTTTATTGAAACTTTGTAAAATAATATTTTTCGATTTGTTTAATTATCAGACCTGGTCCTTTTTGTTCGGTAGTGTATTTCAGTATCCCTTAAGAGGTTAATCAAAAACCTGATCCCATAAAAAAATTTACCAGTGGAATATTCTAATCGCATGTTTAAACTTCAGAAAATTAGTCATCGGAATCGTGACGTTTTTGGAAAAAAGAATCTACTCGATGGTCACTCGAGTAAGAGGAGAATAGACAATTTCAGCGAAGAGTTAATACGTCTGACTGTCAATGAGGCCGGCGTTCCCCGAGCAAACAGATGCCTCCTTAATTAGCGGCGTTCATTAACGCGCGATAAGAATATTCTTCGAGCGGCATAACATCCGCGCGAGATCGAAAATCTCACGTTGCGTCATTGGACGTTATCAATCACGGGATTCGAGTCCGTATTAATCGCGAACACGCGGCGATAAACAACGATCACCCAATTAACGATTCTGTTAATGCGAAACGGATAACAGGATTTATGAGATCTGCCCCCAATATGGCGACCGTTGGGGGGTCTACGATAATCGAGAAAATTCGAGCAATAATCTAAAGAAATTTCAGGAAATCATTATGAACTTTGCGACTGAATAATAATAACCACGTAATTATAAATACGATCAGTGTGATAAAATTGGCATGGTTCATAATCCACGTCCCCAATATGGCAAAATTCGGAACGTAATCTGCAGTGACGCATTGTAATTTAATGGAATTAGACGAAACATTTATGAATTTTGCAACTGAATAACATTAATCACGTATGTATGTAATTGGAGATTTGGTTAGGATGAACCAGTAGGCCTGATTTACGAACTCCGCTGACAATATGTCCGCCATTTGGGGTCTCAAAAATTGAAGAAAATCAAGAGAGATAATCCGTCGTAGCACATATTGTAATCTAAAGAAAATCGAACAAACATTTATGATCTTTGCGTTTGAATAACATAAATCATATAATGTAATTAGAAATTCGGTTGGTAATGAAAGAATTAAATCTCATTTACGTGTTCTGTCGGCAATATGGCGGCCATGGCGGCTTCCTAAAGTCGAGAAAAATCGAGACACGAACCGCAGTGCCGTTCTGCGTCGCGATTTAATGAAATTCAATGGACAATCGATGGAGCCACAGCGACTAAACGGCTAACTGTCGTGAACGACGACGATTTCCTTGGAAAAGACTCGGATCGGCTAGCAGTGCCCAGAACCGTCGCGGTTCGTCGGAGCCGTAGTTAATGTATCGATATCGTTGCCAGCGGTCGTGGTTTATTTTCGTTCGGTTGAGCAACCGAAATGTGTGTCGACGCTTTGTACAAACAGTGCATAAAGGTTGGATCACAGCTGAAAAACTCGTCCGGTTCGCGTAATATTAACAGGCACGTCCGGTTTCATGATTTTTTTTTTTTGTTTCGGTTGCATATTGTATTCCACACTAGGTGGTTTTGGTGTAATAACTAAGCTACAACAGGAACGACGTGTAAAAAAATTCACGAACTAAATGGTTGGCAGTTTAACAAAGCTTACCGACTGTAAATTATCTTTTGAGGTAGTTTCACAAATGGCAATTCTGTGTTATTTTTATCTTAGTAGCATATCTGACATTGTTGCTGACCGGTTGAGTTAGATTTTGATAACAGACAGTTTATGCATAATAAGTCTACATTTAATGTTTTATCTGGAATATCAGGACGAAGGTTTATTATATAAGCAGAATAACATGAAACAAATAGATAATTGAATACAATCTTCCGAAAGACACGCTTTTCTGAAACTGTTACTGTTTTAATCACTTTTATTCGTATTAGTGTCTTTCAAGGACCACCCGGTTGAAGCAATTGCTTAATTAAAATTTCACGTCGCTTGGAAGGGTATATTTTCGACGGCCATCAAATATATCGATTCTCGTCATATTGTAAATTGTATATCTGTTAATGTTTTTCGATAGAGAACCAGTTGTATTATAATATAGAAGACTCTATTTTTCAATACTCACTTTCGTTTTCTGGTGAGCAATGCTCCAAGAATCCAAAATCCAATTCAGAATTCTGAAGAATTTTCCTTTGAACGATACAATTTAAATTAATTACAACGTTCATCACGCGGACATACATTCTATTCAATGTAAAAATATTAAACTAACATAATTTAATCTCTATCAACTTCATTACAATATTTAAAATTGAACGAAAGATACACACTCTTGATCACTGTCAGATCGCGGTTTTGTCTCACAGTGCCCCATTTAAAACATATCAGCGCAGCATTAACGAGTGTTTCCGACCTTACCACAAAAAAGGAAGAAGAGCATTTCAACGCTCGTAGAGATACGAATATTGTAGCGTGACTCGGTCGGCCATTTTCAAGAACCGTCCATTCTGCTTGCCGTTGAATCGCGACAAGAACGACTGTGTTGTTTTCGTGTTTCAACGAAGCAGGTTACACGATAGGTACACCTACGTGCAAACTCGGCTTCCTCTAAGGGAAAACGCAATATAGGGATTGGGGCCTTCTGCTTCTTGATAAATTTATTTAAAATATTGAAATAAATGTTAAACCGAATTTCGAATAATTTTCAATAATTCCGAGACCAAGTGGTACGAGGTCTTTTCCTTACATCACTTTTTCCCCGGAAGTCGAACTTGCTCGCGAAGGTACCACGGTGTCTCAATGGTTTAATCCTTACGATGCACCGCGGGGGCACGTCATTGCGCATCGCTGCGTCACGTTGCACTTGGCTCCCTTCCAGATGCACCGGGGACCGATAGCGGTCAGATCGGGCCAGGAAAGTTCGAGCTTTTCGTACACGCTCGACGTGATTTAAATTTTCGCCGAACCTCGCGACAGGACAATTGAGGCATTCCCTTTCTCCTGCCACGTCTTTTCAACCCTTAACTATAGACCACTCGTCTCAGAGATGAATAATTCGACTGCGACTACTTCGTGACACTTTTAACAACCCAAGAAACGGTACTTTTCGGTCACGTGCGAAATGATCTAATGACGTGAAGTATTAACGATTTGCACTCGAAGCTGGTTCGGATACGGGAAATTATAAATTCGAAGCTTGTTTTACTAATAAGGAATTAGAAACTCGACGAAATCTTTTGAAATGAATATATAAAACAGTAATATATTTTCTCAAAATTTCAATGTTTGATATATTTCTTGTTATTGTTAATTTCGATATGTATGTTGGAAAATGTTTTATTTGAAGTCCAAGCTTGTAATTATTTCTGCTGTGACGTTTAAGGGAGCGCTCTGCAAGGTTACTTTCGCTTTTCACTCGTCCCTCGAGTTACTACTTTAAATTATATGGCGACTGAGAGTCACGTCTCGAGTGTAAGGAAATAAAACGCTATTGCAGCTGGCAAAATTGAATACTAGGTTGTGATACTGAAAGAAAAATTCAGATTTTTCTGCGAGACGAGTGGTCTGTAGTCATTAACAAATCGAACTCATGGAACTGCATAAATTATGACCCTAAATTCATATTCATATCCACATATTTTCACCGATGCTGGTGAGACGTCAGATTTAAAGTGTTTCGTAAGTTCCCGACATGTCTGCTGAAATTTCTTGGCAGCCAATACCGCCCATTTTCAATTCTATTACTATAGATCGACCGCAGAAGTGTACCGTATAATCACCATTATTATTATTATTATTGATTCTCTTTATAACGTACGTACGAAGAAAACGAAACACGTTTTACGATAGAAATACGACGAAGAGCTGTATTGAACGCCATGACTCGTGGCTGATTACAATATTCTAATTTTTCACGGCAATTCCGCGCTGGTCCGTGATATTCTCGACTCACTGTCGGCGTAAAAACGAAGAAAAATGTTAAGTCAGCTTCACAACAACGTTTTATCTCTCTAATAATCGTAATTCATCCGAAAACAACCGAATGTCTGGGTTAGGTGATTCATGAACAGCAGCTGACGTAAGCGCAATTCTTCAGACTTTCGCGAAGCAACACGGTTTTAAAACGATTCACACCTGACGACGCCACTAATTATACGAGACGGCTGGTTTCAGTTTTTTGCGGAGCGAACAAACGCGGCTGTATTCTGCATCGATAACTAATTTGTCAGCGTTGTACGCGTCGCGGGTCATTTACATGACGATTCATCGTGTATAGATCGCGTTTTGCAGCCATTAACTTTTTACCAGATCCTTCGATCGATCGTTCTGGTTCAGATGTTCCGGTCGCTTTCTGTAATTAAATGTCTACAATCTGATAGAATGTATTTAAACACATCATTTTTCATGTTTTCGAACATGAGTCATCATTTTTTTGTTGTCGAATTTAGTTAAAAAATACAGGCTGTCGAAGTTTACGATTTTTGACTATTTTCGTGAAACCACTATGTATTTAAAATTTTGTAACTTGGAAACTATTTATTGTATCGAGTTCCTTCTTTACTTATTTTAATTAAGAAGGATTGCTCTACTATAAGAATTTTTTGTCATTCGCAAAATTCATGTTTTAGTAGGGAAAATTATAAACAAATTCTTTTTTGCGATTTTCTCTGTGATTGTCAAGGGGTGTTAAATTTAAAAAAAAATATGGTGATATTCTTTGAAATCTTACCTATAAAATGAGCTCTTCGGAAAGATGAAGCAATTAAAATTAGTCCCACAAAGAGCTGTAAAATTGACAGCTCGAAAGAAACGCCTCATTTTTGTGTCAAAATCGTAGAATTGTTGATAGAAATCAGATAGAAAGGTAAATCTTTTTCGACGGTAAAGCTAAACTACAACAGAATCAGAGAAAATTACAGAAAAAGTATCACACGCAAATTTTAACCTTGGAAATTTATGTCAAACTTGACATTTTAAAAAAAAATTGCAGTTTTCCGCTATAATGTACGGTGGAAATTTTTCCATGACTTGTTATACATCATTTCCTATAGACTTTAACAAGCTGAATTAAAATCTGACCGTAGAATATGTCTACCGTTTTAGGATTTAACAAAAAATGCGATTTAAGTGAAAAAAGTCGATAGAAATCATTCTGGTTTATATGCTTTGATAACACTTTAGTTTAAACTTAGTTGCCAGTGTTTCTTCGTCGTAACATTTTTCCAGCCACGTTGTTTCTTGACGCGCGAGGAAAATGAAATTACTCCCTCGTGTCTAACAGACGGAACGAGGGTATACCCGCGTGAAATGAGAATGAAAAATTGGACGGGGCCGGCTCGGATGAAAACGTGGACCGCTGTGGTGCGTTTATTGTATCCTTTCTTGTATTTTTGAAGAAGTAATTCCTTGGGATCTGCTTGATACACGTAGCCGTGTAATGGATTCGCTCGAGTCCTTAGTAATTATGAACGTCACGGCGGATTCGACTTGGATTGAATCATGGAAAATTTAATTTTAACAACGAGGACGGGTTTTATCAGTCCGAAATATACAAGAAAGATTGGATTATTCTACCAAAAAATTGCATGATATTGTATTGTAGATGCCTCTGCTTCTGCTAGAAATACATAAAATCGGTAATAGTCAAACGATCGGTAGTAGTCAAACGATTACACGTGAAATCAGACGAAACATGATAAATCAACATGTACAATTGTATAGAGTGCAGCCAAAAGGACAGTAGATGATTCTACATACAAAAATAAGTCGAAAAGTGGAGTAAAACTTCTTCGCTAGAAGCTTCGTTTCCGAAATAATCGAATTTGAAAGCCTCCTGTATCTTCGCTAGCATGTCTGTTCATTGCAGTCCGTTTCTACTTATTTCCGACACAAATGCATGCATTTTAGATGAATCTTTTATAACCGTTTTTTTCGAAATGAGAGAAATTATACTACTTTTTTTTTACCTTTAAATAAGGAATCACCTCCTACCCCGCATGTATTATATTTTCTTTTCGGCAGCACCCTTTGTAAAGACATAAGCAGGGTCGCGTCCAAAGCTTTTTGGGATCTATGCATACTGATGACAATTGATGGTCTTCCTATGTAAACAAGAATGAGGGTGATATTTGTTTAAAAAAACCACAATGTTCGAAGTTGCGTTAATTTATGTTACCATAATTTAAAATTCCAAAAACTATAAAATGAACATAAAAAATCAATAGATGACCTAAACGGTTTTAAAAAACTAAAAATTTGTATTTCCTGATTTTTATGTCTGTAAACTTATTAACCAATTTCGCCTAATGGGAAATGCATGGTCCTAGGCATAAGATGAAAAAGGTATTCCGCTGCTATTCGATCGAAACCCGGCCACAAGACGAACATTATCGTTCATAGATGTTAATTTTCATCTCCCCTTGTTCACGGCTGAAAGAACTCTCAGTTCATAATAATAATCGAAACAGTTCCGAGGGGCTTGAATTTCTCCCGATTCAATCGTCTGTAATCGAATCGATATCGGAGGTGGGGATTGCTGCCCCGGCGACATCTGACGCGCGTCGACAGTTGCGAATGAGCGATCGTCGCAGCCCCGCGGGTGATCGCCGACCGCGTATACATATAAATGCACTTGAACGGATAACGTCGCGTCAGATGACAGGCCAAGTTTTTCAACCGGTGTGTGAATCATCGGCCACAATGGCTGAACAGCGTCAGTCTGTTACCGGTTTTCGAGGTAATCGCGGGCCACCGCGTTAATTATCGAACGGTGACGCGGCGCACAGTGGTAAAAAAAAACCTAACAAATCGGAAATAATTCTAGAAATGGGCAGTTGGTGGTATTTTCGATGTATAGCGATTATTGCATTGCGAGTTATTGACTATGTGATACTTTTCTAGAAATTTAGTTAATAATTAAGGTAATGAGGTAAAGAGAGGCTTTTTTATGGTTTTCATTTTTCATTTTTTATCCGAATGTTTTTTATTATTTAAAGGGGCGAGAAAATGAAAAATAAAGTAAATACATTTAAAAAATAGTTCCATTTATTCTGGTTCTTTGAAAAATTTTATAACTTCTGGTGGATAGTTTCCTTATCAGTTCAGAAAAGCATGCACAATAATCACCAGCAGTTTTTACACTTTTTAAAGAGCTAGAAATAATTGTATGATATCTACATTTCACTTTTTCACTACTTTAAATAATAAAAAAACATATTTTTGTCGAAGGAATAACAGATGTACTAAACTTCCAAACTTCCAAAAAGTATATTTCAAAAATCCAGTTTCTGGTGCTTGATTTTTCCGTTTTTTTTTTTACGATCTTTCACCATTAAGCCATGTGGCGTTTAAATTAAAAAACAAACGTCAAACCCCAGAAAAGACGTGTGGTACAGGAGAGAATACGCACAGTCATAGATTTCACACGACGTAATAATACGTCGTTGTGGGTGGGGGCGATTTCAATCGGCGTCTATTCGGTGTTAAACAGAGGCGGGGAAAAACCGTCGTGCCGTTTAACGTCCGATGATTAGAATCACGGGTACCAACACGCGATACCCCGCGGAGAGTATGCGAATGTACGTCACAGGACGAAAACGAGATGATTTGCTCGAAAGACTTACGGGACCATAATTCAACGATTCCGTTCGTCTTCTTTTTTTTTTCCATTCTTCTCCCTCTCTCTCTCTCTCTCTCTCTGTTCGGGGTGTATCCGTGTATGTATTCTTCAGTCGCCGTACCGCAAATATTTGTGCGCGATGCGTGAAGATCGTTCTACACGTGGAGGCTAATGCGTCTTCGAATAATTCCCGGGACGAATTTCAGGTCACGTAGGGTCGCAGGCTACGCAATCTTCTTTGTTTGCCGTCCTCTTTTATCCCCTCTAGATCGGCGTTTCGCGGATCCTTTTTCCTTGCAAGGGAAGCGCACCAACTCTCCAACTTCGATTGTTAATAGGGTTTTGTAGGATTATAGTAAACACGTTTAAAATTATATATATGATACATTAGGTGTGGCGACTTGATAACTGTGAAGATGTAAACAATTAAAATTACGTACCTTTAACCCCTTGCCTTATAACATCGAGCCAGACACGTGATGACGATTTCAAACTGGATTTAATAAACATATATACCATTCACTTTCTTTGAGTCGAAGTGAAATTCTGTTTGATTGGTATTAATATTTAAGATTTACAGTAAATAATACACTTGCCCTAAGAATAAAATTTCTTTCGTATCTAGGAAATTTATGCTTGAAAGTACAGCCGACAAAAAAATCGTAAAGCAAGGGGTTAAGATTGGATGTAAATCGAAGATTCTGGCATTGATTCCTGTTCAAGGAAATATTGTTTTGTTCTATTTTGCCAATGCAATTTCGATAACATTGACTTACACTACCGTCCATAACCTTGTTAAACTCGAAGTTGGACAGTTGGGGTTCGTCCCTCGTTAGTTACAGTTCCTGGAAATCTGTATCTACGTTTCTTCTCGGTTTCCGGAAACTCTTCGTTTGACATTGTTCAATAACGCGATGCCCCCCCCCCACCCGATTACGACGGCGTGTCACGCGGACCAAATAGACAATGTAGACGTATTTTCGTGGTAGACATTTGTTCGTCGCCGTCCCAGGGATCTCGTGACATCCTCACGACTGTGGCAGCGTCACGTGGCGTTCTGCGTGTCTTCGCGGTAGCCGTGACTCCACGCCTCGCGGGGCCGCGGCTCGATTTGCAATTTAAAAATGACGAGATACGGACAATATTGATTTATCACGCCAGAGCAAAAGTCACGCGGTGTACAATCTTCTCTAATCTTCCGCGAACGGGCGTGCGATTCTGGTAAAGTCGCTGTATTTTTATCTGACGCTTGCTATTATGTGCGTCAGACCGATTGCTTGAAAATTTAGGCACCTGCTGATTCGATTGACGATTATACTTGACTCCATTTTTATGAATGGAAATTATCATCAGGATGGCATTATTCACGTGATCAAGTAAAGCCTGTACTTCTCTTGACGCCTGTTACGAGGTGCGTCAGACCGATTCCTTGAAAATATGGTCTTTGGGAGTTTTAGTTCGGCAATTACATGTGATTACACACTCATGAATGGATATTAGTTTCGGGATTTCGATGTTCATGCGGTGAATTAGAGCCACTGGTACTTCTCTTGACGCCAACTATGTGCGTCAGGCCGATTCCTTGAAAATTTAGGTACTTGCGGATTCGATTGACGATTATACTTGACTCCACTTTCATGAATGGAAATTATCATCAGGATGGCATTATTCGCGTGATCAAGTAAAGCCTGTACTTCTCTTGACGCCTGTTACGAGGTGCGTCAGACCGATTCCTTGAAAATTTAGGTACTTGCAGATTTGATTGACGATTATATTTGACTCCGCTGCTATGAATAAAAATTATTATCACTATTTCTCTATTTACATGGTAAATTACAGCCTGTACTCCAACATTTTAACAATAATATCCGTCATAGGGATAAACTCAGAAAATTGTATGAAATTCGTAAAATTCTATACATCATTGGCAGAGTACACAGAGGATTTAAATCGATAGTATTTAAACAAAAATTTGTTTAAATGCGATGTAACGAATATCACCTAACAATTCAATCCCATCAACTTAATCGACACGGTGCTGCTCCCGTCCTTTGAAAAATTCGACGAGAAGAACCCCTCGAAACTCTGTCACCCGGAATTCCAAAAACGATTCTTTCCCCAGATCCCGTGTTCAAGGTAAATATTGTGTTGCCTCGGGGCTAATATCAAGTGTCATCCACGCGGAAATGTGTGCCGTCGTTTAAATTAAAATTCCGTCCACGCCAGGCCGGAAACTGGATCCGAATGAAAGCCGCGTGGTAACGTCCAAACAATATTAATGAAAAACGAAGAGGGCCGTGAGAGAGAGAGAGAGAGAGAGTGGAGCACGGTCCGTGGGGCAATATAAATTTCCGCGTACGACTTTATTTAATTTTCGTTCGGCGCCACCGCCGCCGCGGGAAGAAATGATCCCCGGGCTAGTGGAAAGTTCCCGTCCGTGTTCAGACCGGCCGCGGTTAGGCGGTTTAGTATTATGCAAGTTTGACGTATTACAGAGGTGGCTATCACGGTGTTTAACCGATTTATCCGTTATCAAACAACGCACCGGTTGATTCATTGTACCGTCAACAATCGGTTCCCCGGCAATAAATTTCGCCCGGGCAAACAGCCGAGTGTAAGTAAGTCAAACAAAACGCTTCTGTATGACAGAAAACACACACACACACACACACATATATATTGTCTTTCTCTTTGTTTCTAGCTCTCTGTCACACGGTCCTTGCGCGAATCGTCGCTTCGCAAACAATTGTTAAAACTGGGCTCGTAAAAGCGCATTCCGTGGGTATTTCGTGTTTGTCACGGAATTAACAATCAGCGAGTGTCGTAACGAACGATCGGTAAGATGGATATGGAGTTCATATTTTTCTTCGTAACAGCCAACATTCTACAGGCTGAGTGAGGTCTTTCAGTGACGATGTAAATGTTTCTATTTTTTTTTTATTTGCTACCTCTGAGTCACGGCTAATCGGATTCGTTGTTGGGGTAAGGGTGGGGGTGGCTGGGAGGGGCAGAATTCGTTTGAGATTCTTATTTAACGAGACGGAGACGCTCGCTCCGGCGAAACGGTTTATTGTTTTCAGACGAATCCGTGGCACCGAGAGAGACCTCTGTGAAGTTCGGACGAAACGGGGGTGATATTAGGCGCCCTTATTCCTTGCAGAAAGCATGTTTCCGGAGTTGCGTTTCGCGAGACTTAATAGCGAGCGCTTCAAAGGTAAAACGAAGTAAAAGGAGTGAGTTCTGTATAAATGTAAGAAAAACGGAAAGGACTTACATATATAACGATCGTTTCATCACTTTAACCCTTTAACTTCTAATTAAAACTTGTTTTACAAGTACGAAAAACTCTGGGACATAGGGTTCAATTATTGGTTACGTACAGAATGTATAATATGTATGAAAATTCGTAATTTTCACTGTTTGATTTCTATATTAAACGTAGGTACTATTATGTTAAAAATAATGATGAGATTTTAACAGAGATCGTTAAAATTTTCCTTTCGTTAGTCAGTCTTCCCATATGTTAGTGCCATGTTCTGTACATACAATTATAATGAGTTTCACGGTCTGTTTGTAGCAGATGTCAATCGAGTGCGTTGTACGATATTGTGACACGATCAAGTCAAGATAACTCGTCGAGAAATCGATCCAAAATTCCGAATAATTATTCCCCACCTGAGACTACGTTTTCGAGATGATCGAAGTGGAAACAATAATCGACCATGCATACCTCACGTTTGCAATAAGTAGAATATTTCTTTAGAAATCTAAAATCGATCACGATTTCAATTATTAGGTGCACAAATCAATTCGTGATCCCCACAATTAATTGAATCGAAAGCGAGATTAGATATGTTATGTAGGAAGAGAAAATAAGTATCCTTGATCATTGTTGCATTTCTTTTCATTGAAAACAACTTGGCGATTGGCCAACGTCCAATGATTTTCATTATCATTAGCTAGCCAGTAACCGTAAAGAAAATATCAAAGAGAATTGCTTTGGACTATTATTTGTGAATAAAGACAATAGTCTATAATAACCAAAAACATTTTTTGCAAACAGGACCTCCATGGGAACATCCTCTACAAGATGTTAAATGTTTCTACTCGATTGGTACATTCGTTGCAGAGTAATAGCTGGATAAACATTTAAAAAAAACATACGTAAACATATAATTGTATACCTCCACCTTTTCGAAGTCGGTCAAAAAGTAAAATGAAACAGTCTGATGGAGCTCGAAAGGCGAGAGGAACAAACGTCTTGCCACAATCCTCTCTCTCTCTAACTCTCTTTCTCTGATTCCTGGAGATTCTTGGTACGGAGCATTTTTCTGCATTACAGTTATTTCAAGAGTAAATCGTCTGGATTGATAAAAATGGACCGCGGCGTGTACACCGAGCGTTCTTCCTCCTCCTCAGCAGCCGCGAGACCGCACACGAACGACGAAGGAATATAAAGGGCCGGAACGAAATTGGACGATGATATACGTTCCATCGTACCCTAACTACGGCTTCCTCGTTGATTTACGTCCGTTTTTACGCTTCCCGAGTTGACGAGCACGGCCGGCTCGTAAGAACGATTCCATCATTCTGACGGTGTTCGTCTTTCTTTTCCAATTTTCCGCTTACGATCCGCGATGGAGAAATCAGGTCGGTTGTTCGGGAACCAACTTCAGGAAGATTCCAGTTTTAATCGTGACGATGATTTCTTCGAAAAAAGTATTAAACCTTGGAGAATTGGAGAACGTGAAGGTAGACGCGTTTGTATTCGAGGTAGAACGGCCAGAGGAGGTTTACATTGAAGTCATTAAAGAAGGAAGACGTGGTTTTTTTGTCTTTTATTGTGCAACTATGCTGTTCTTACTGGCAGTATTTATTAATCATGGAGAATGTTTCATGGATCGTGGAATCAGCCAATTCAGCTGGTCCGTAATTTGTAATGAATATTATTCTCATTTTTATTCCAGTCTGTCGGAAATAAATGAACTCTGATTACAAAGATCCTAATTAAGGTAATGGATAAGATAAGAATAACGCTCTGAAAAGGAGCGTACTTTTGTGAATTATTCATGCAAATGTCGGTCAACCGAATCTTCCGAAGCTTTGTGTATTTATTAATACACTATTGAACCATTAATTAACATGTTCTTTTTATTAATTTAAACATATAACTTTCCATGTGGCACATCTTCAACTTCATGTTCGCAAAAATCTCACATAAAACGAAAACAATTATATCGATAAATTGTATGCCTGTTGTTCGAAAATAACTTCAAACTTCTAGAATGAAAATTGCAATTGAAAATCAGGTATCAAAATCTCGATTTTTTTTTTTCATTTCATATTAACAAAGAAGAATAGAAATTGTTATAATTCTCTTAGTTTCTTAGGTTTACCTTCTCATAACATGTAGCTTGTTATACGACACGAAAAATGTTATACAACATAATGTTACACAGCAAAGTACTGTATCACCTGTTATGCTACCCAGTGTAGACGCAGCTTAACATCCGTCTACTTTAAGGAGGCGCTGTATCAAGTCAATCGGTTAATTATCTTAAACACCTCGTAGACAGGAAGGCGTTCGTTCGCGAGAACGATTCAGGAGGGACGCTTTTTCTTCCCCTCGGTGGCAAGAAACAATGAACAGTTGATTATCGCGAAGCTCTCCCGTGAAACAAGTCCGGGGCGGTTGTTTAATTCGGTTTCGACGCACATCCATTCGCGCGCGTGCCAAGCGTTTCAAGGCAGTCCGTAACTCTGGCGATCGAACTCGTCCCGATCATGACTCCCTGAACACCTTAATCGAACCACGTCCGCTCGAAATCCCGGATTCCCCGGCACCCCGAAACTTTCCGACGTTTCGTTTAACGTGCTAATTCCGAGCGGGTCTGTTTGGACGGGCTACGTCTTTCCAGGCACCGGGCGGATCCATCTGAATTTCAGATCCCCTCAGGAGACACCTGGGCGAATATTAAAGCGGCGACGTTTTATTTCAAGCGGGGGAGCGAGGGGCGGGAGATTGAATGGAACTCTTCTAGGCGAATTAGAAGATTGTACTAATTAATATTCGGGAAAATAAGCGGCGGTAGTATTTGCACACGACCCCCTTTCCCAGTTCAACAATCTTCATCTTCGTGACAATTCAATGAATTCGTGAGAAATAAGTAATCAATCCTGATTTATATCTAAAATGTTTGGAACTCGCATCGTGACTCGTGGTGTTCATTTTTTCGTTGTACAAATGAAGTCATGTGATTATACAGAGTGAGTTAGTAAGAACTTGTAGCTAAAATAACTCAGTTGACAACCTATTGCAAAGTAATTACCAATTTTTTTCAACAATATCAAGAACTAATAGTCTCTCCATAATTATTTGAAATATTTTCTTTTTAATAAAAAATGTGTCTGGTTCCGTACTGCCAATGGACAAGAAATGTTCCAGATATTATCACTAAGTATTATTGTATTATTGTAACAGACAAACGAACTTTACAGATTAATCGTCCCTTAATACCACTTTTCCGAAATTTTCTAGTTCCACCAAAACCTACAACCGGTTCATAGATTATAATCCCCGTAACCGTACACTGTTTCTTGATCTTCCAGGCGCGATCCATTATCGTCGCGACGTTATCCACGCGTGAATCAACGTTCCACAGCGGAATTATCAGTAATAACGAGAATAGCGGGTGTACACGGGAATCGTCACGTCAGCGGGCCACACGTTTCGAGATAATGAGCCGTTCGCGAACGATAAAAATAAACCAGGATGATTCACGATCAGGGCCCCAACGTGGTGTGACGTCCTCAGCGACGTTTTAAAAGACACGAAAGATAACCAACTATCTGACGGTGTAACATGTCCCGCCCCATCTTCCAGTTGGACGAGGAGGGTGAGGTAAAAGGGGTCCTGTCTTAAAATGAACGTTTAATGGAGGGTCACGTAAACCGGGAACCGTGTCACCCGGGCACACACACGAACCTCCATCCTTGGCGGATCGAACGGGCTGCCGCATGCGGTATTAACTCCGAAATTAGCGAGTTCCCTCGTGAAAATAGCCACTACCGTTGCGGCCCCCTAGATCTAATCGGCCGTCCGTGGCTGCCGTGAAGCAGCTAGCCACACGGTGTAATTTCGAGAGAAGAGAGGGAAGCGTGAGATAAGTCCAGGAGGCAGCGACAGAGGTGGTTGTGTTATCCTTTGGGGAATCGGCGAATCACGTCGTGGTGAACCACGAAAATTCCGGGGACGAACATTAAATGTACAGACGGCTGTGTGTCCTCCCTCTATTTTCCCTGAATTTCGGGAGGACGAGGGGCACCGCCATTTTCGCCCACTCCCATTTCCCTCACCATTACCCGGAAGAATTTTAATCGTCGGTGGTTTGTGTAAAGAATTCTTTAATGTTCGGTGCTTGCTACGAAACTACCGTCCGCATGCAAATCGGGTGCAATTTAAAACAACACTAAACATTACTCTTTATTCTTATCGCGGCCAAGGTCGTGTTTCTGGTTTCAATTATTACGTTAAACGGTAACTTAATCGCTGGTGAAAAATTCATGGAAACGATATGCGTGGTGAATTTCACGTAGGGGAGATATAGTGGTTGGTAGGCCAGTTTTTCAGTGTTTGATTTTTAATAAATTATGTGGCCGTGATGTCATTATAATAGTTATTATATTGGGTAAAATATATATCTGGCTATCTTGTTAAATGATTGAAGTTAACTTAATGTTACAATAATTGAAGCATTTTAATGTTTCACAGTTGGACGACGAAGTTAGACAAATGGCGGTCAAAAGAGAGAGAGACTCGTTTGGTTTTGTTAGCGTTTCGAGTGTTGAATACTACGGAATTGTGTAGCCTTTACCGTGGACCCAACCTCGATCTGCAACGGCGATAGCTGCGGACAAATGGAAATGTTTTGTTACATGAAATTATTATTTCACCTGCGGCTACGTGTCGAGTGTGTGTGCGTGAGGCAATCGAGGGGTTAATAGTTTTATGAAGCCAAAAGAACTTGGAATTGTTGTTGAAACAATTTGTTCGATTTTAGTTCGTTCTTTCGCAAGTGTAATAAATGCATTAAATCGGCGGTCTAATGGAAAATTGGACATAAAAACAGTTGCATACATCAAGAATAATAATTTCTGCGAATAAGTATTTATGCGAAAATAAATTTCGTAAAATATATGACAGCTACAGCATTGTTTCGCTATAGGCTTCGATTATAACGTTTCACGTGCACTAACACAATCACATACCATTATTTACCATTTCGTTACGTCAATTTCTTATCACATTCTTTCGTTATCAAATCAATCGAAGCAGTCGGTGCATGAGCACGTAGAAAGAAACCATAAGTTCATCGTTCTCGCGAGGATCAATCGTGTGCAGTGCGTCGACTGAAGACTATTTTGAGGACAGAAATCAAATTTCGGGTACTTACGATTTATTTATACGTATTCCAATAGTTTAAAGCTGTTCAAGTATTTTCCTACGAATGATCAATATAGTTATATTATTGAACAATATTACATTACAAATACTGCATGTTTTACAAATATTGTTATATCAGAATTATAACAAAATATTTCCATCTTTTTCTATTCTGAATCTTCATTCATCGAATCAACGCGATCAGTTTGGAACCGTCGATGTTTGTTCCTCGGGAATCAACGGTTCCTCTCGATAGAAAAAATTCTGATACGAAGTAGATCACGCGGGAAGGCGTGACCCGTTGGAAAAAGCAGCTGGGGCATGCCCCCTGGATGAATAGCAGGCTGACGAGTGCAGTAACAAGGTTGAACTTTTAAAAGCGTGTATTTTACAGCCTCGCGAAGTTCGAGCGGCGACGGGCTCTGAACGACGGTACGTGCGGCGGAAAGTCGCTTGTTGCTCGTAATTTCGAAGGTCGATAGACAGAGAGACCGCCTCGATAACACGTGAATAACGATTCACCGCACACGTGATTACACGCATAATCGCGTGAAGAATCGCGGGCAATCGTTATCAAATTCCTCGTTGCAAATAGCAGGCTGCTTGTTCGATCCAATCAAACTCAAAATCGCCCCGATAAGAAACGCTCGAGGGGTCCAATCGAGGAGGTTCCGATAACGGAGGGTCACTGAGGTAGTAGATGAACTCTGGTGAGCTCGAAGCGGAAAATGTAGATCTTGATGTTACTTCGGTGAGATAGAATCTTGTCAAAGATTTTTGGGGAGTTATGGAAGACACTGAATTACAGAAGATTAAAGTACAGTAGTCCTCGCTTTATTGTCCCAAGATTGGGTCCGTGTCGCGACATGAATCGAGAGGGGTATGTGTTTGGGATTTAATTTAGGTGCTGTAGAATCTTGGCAAAGATTTTTGGGGAGTTATAGAAGACACTGAATTAAAGAAGATTAAAGTACAGTAGTCCTCGCTTTATTGTCCCAAGATTGGGTCCGTGTCGCGACATGAATCGAGAGGGGTATGTGTTTGGGATTTAATTTAGGTGCTGTAGAATCTTGGCAAAAATTTTTTGGGAGTTATGGAAGACACTGAATTAAAGAAGATTAAAGTACAGTAGTCCTCGCTCAATTGTCCCAAGATCGGGTCCGTGTCGTGACATGAATCGAGAGAGGTAGGTGTTTTAGATGCTACTTAGGTACTGTAGAATCTTATTCGCGATATTTCGTCAATTTTGGGAGATACTGAGTTACAAAAGAGTAAAGTACAATAGTCTATTAAGCGGGGATTACTGTACACAGCGTCCATTTGACTTCCTATGTTCACCTATGATAATAATTATTCTGTTACAAACAACAATGACTACATTTTTTAATTGCAAGAATTCAGCTTGAAGTGATTGCGCTAGATTATACTTTACAATAGCGTGACGAATCATTTTCGCCGGTTATACGCGATATTCTACAGACCGACTGATATATCGAGAACGAACGATAAATCTTGAATTCATCAAAATTTTATTTCCGAATTATTGAAGAACTAGATGTTTTCCAAATTGCCAGCTGAAGGGAGGACACTTCCTTATTCACAAGATTTAATTTCTTACACCAAATTTTTTCAGGAATCCTCGTGTTTCTACCACTTCCTGTCACGAGAAATCTGTTTTCAGTTCTACTACGTGTACAACACACTGGACAATCGTATTGAATACAAAGTCTCAAGGAAAGCCGACGATAGTACTTCCTGCAATCGGTAATGACAGCTGTGTACGAAACAAGTGTAAAACTAATTACTTCCTAATGGCGCTATTCCGCTCAGGTGAAAAACAGGGGGGAGGGCGACTAGTTAGTCAGACACGACGACGTGAGTTGCGCAACGCGCGCGATGAAATCTGCTCGAAACCGGTAACGGTGCGTCGCGTGTCGCGCTGACCGTGTAATTGGCGTTCTCCACGGGTGCAAGGTTATCGCGCCGGTTCTTTGTGTCCTTTTCGTAGATCGTCGAGCACGATCTCACCGATGGCGCGTCGAATGAGAGGGGTGGGGGGTGGGCCGACTGTTCATCGAACGGGACGCGGGAAATGGACGAATTTACGATTTGCATTCCATTGGACGGGGATCGATGGACGGTGAAATAAATTCTCGTTCGACGACTCGAAATGAAAAAAGAGAGGGGAGACGGGAGCAGCATTCCTCCCCCATTTCGAACCATCAATTTCGTTGTTTCTCTGCAGGCGTTGATGGATCGACCAAGAGTTCGAGCATGACAGAATTTGATCCATACGTTTGCGTTAATATGCTATGTTAATGTCACCAAAAATACAATTTTGAAGTGAGTAACATTAATTCCAAACTTGCTATACCAATATTGTTGATATTGTCTTCAATCAAGAGGAATTGCATATTATGGACAAAACTGTATCGACTTGGGTACACACGCACGGACGGGGTCCACACGCACGGACTCCACCGCGCCGCTATGGCGTACACGCGCTTGAAACGACGCGGAAATGACATTGTCTCGTTTAATGCAAGTGGATTCTGGCCTTTAACGCAAGTTTAACTCTCGTATTAGAAAGTCCGTAATTCTCTTTCGAACGAGTTCAAAAGGTAACGAAGAAAGTTAGCTCAGTTACGCGACGGGAACAGGGACCGCGCGTCCCGATGAGTCCGTGGGAATTTCAAAACCGGGCAGATATGAAACGAAAACGGAAGGTCCGTTTCCGCGAGCGGACGGAGAGACATAACGTTTCCCGCGACGGGGAATTTGTTTCGGCCAAACTTAATTAAACTTCTTGATGATATTCCGAGCACGCTGGCGGTCCGAGACGTTCCATTTAATTCGCGAGACATTCTTGTTTTGGCGCAATTAAATTTCTTTATGCCGAACGAGCGAATGGCAGGAGAGTCGCTGATATTTCTTGAATAACGTTCGATTTCTCCCGGTCGAAACTGTCCCCGAATCTGAAGATTTACGATTTTATGTTCCTCAATCGGATATGCTGATAAAAATTACATTTAAGGGATGCAGTTCCGATGACCTTGACATATGTTTTTAGGACACACTTCTGAGTAACCCCTAAGAAGTTTTAGTCGTCGCTCATTTTTTACTAAAAAGTTATTGTCAAAAAAAGTTTAGTACCGTACTTTAGTAGTATTGTTAAGTAAATGAATTAAGTTAAAGGTAATTTTTATCGATATGTTTTCACAGCGCCTGTGCGTACGAATTCACAAAATGTCACTCGTTCAACGCTCCGTCCGCTCGTTATTTCCGGTTACGCAACAAACTATCGTTACGGTTACGCGTTTACGATACGGGTCACGAATGCTAGAAGTCAATAACAACAGAAAAATGCCCCGCCGTTTCGGCAGCGCAAACAGAACGGCACGGTTGTTTACGCAGCTGCCCGTTCCTCGGACCAATTTGTGGACCAAACGGTCCCGTCGGAAATGAACGCTGCGTATGCACACGGGAAACGTACATGGAAATACAACGATAGTCGAATCATCTTTTCTTAAAAGTGGTTTCAGCTTTCCAAATGAACATTAGTGGCTCTTTTTGATCGTAATGAAACGATTGGCAACGAGAGGACCTGAAGTATCGTTAAAGAAGTATTACCATTTCTTTTTTTATACAATTCAATCGGGGGACGTTTAATGCCTCAACGTAATGTTATTGTCATAAAAACTTATTATAAAAATCAATGGCTGATTGTGCATACGCAAAGAAAATTATCAGAAGATTTTTCTCTTTCACTTGATTTAACGGATCCAAGTTTTTTTGTTTTGATGTACGCGAAGGAAAAGGAGGAAAGCATACGTTAAGAAATTCCTGAAATAACAGAATAAACGTGTAAAAATAGTGTGCAATAATGTTGTTGAAAGAGCGCGCTTTTATGTAGCAGCTAGAGTTGTCCGTTTTATCGATATTATATTCCACACATAACTAGAAAATCGTTGATAAAAAAAATATTTGAAAATAAAATATTAACACTTCTCTCATGACACCCTGTAGAAACACACCATTTGTTGTTTTTTGTAGGGTAATAAACTGTAGGTATTACTGTTACCGTGGTATTCCACGAAAAATGGATAGGTCAACACTGGTACAATTACTCTAGCGAATATTGATCGAATTTATCCCGTTTAACCCGCAAAATATTCGTACATTTCTGTTTCCAATACCTACAAAATCTCGAATACCGTCCTCTAACTCTTCGAATCCATTCTGCCAACTATAAATTAATCCTGCAGTGGAACTGAAAAAACCTTCTTCGCATGTATGTCGGTTCCACTGTTAACGACACGAGAAACCAGTGCCAGAATCTTGCAGTTTGACCTGTCACTTCGTTAAAGGACCCTGTATCCATTTGCAGTGGCCTGGTTCGGAGTGCTAATCACGCGCGATCACTGCCGGAAAACTGTCCCCGTCTCCCCCTTCCCCTATGTTCTCGTGACGGCGCATATCCCCGGGCACGAATTAGTCAACCGGTCGGTGGATTAATTAAAAAGTTTCGCGCCCGGCGAAGTTAGCCCCCCGGCCCTCGAAAAACAGCGCGGCAAAGTGGCTCGTCGCGCTTCATTGGGCAAACCGTTGACTAGCATACATTTCCCGTTCGTCCTGCAAACTCCAGCGGTGAGTTCACGAGGAGAATATATCCCGGGGTGCAGACGCGGCTAATTTTCCCCGTGGACCCGTGTCGAGCCTCGATCATATCGGTCGCGTGAATTTTCCAGAATGAGATTCTGTGTTCGACGAGAAATACGGATGTCTGCAGAATAAACGTACTCCTGTGTACTGCCAGTAATGGATTCGTAGTCGGGATGAACTGTTCCATATAATATTGAACTAATAGAATAAATTGTACACGTAATTAACGAAGGTATTAATGATATTCAATAAGGGGGCTGTGTGGTTCCGTGCTGTTGGAGCGGATTCCTATGGTATAAGTATTACTGCAATTAATTCACAGAAATTGCATTTATTGAATAAATCTCCTTTTGAGTCTATAGGCAGTTTCGACCTTTCGGAAGTAATGAAGCGTAGGGTGTGTTTGAAATGCACCCCTTGGTCTTCTATTTTTAAATTAATCCCACGGAAGTTTGATTATCCCAATGTTTACGACTTTTAGTTTGAATTGAACAGAAAAAATTATAGAACGTGTACGTTCAATACCAACTGAATTTTCGTTTCAATCCACTTATACCATTTTTATTAACCTTCCAGAAGATGAAGTTTTAATTATTCTACTGTTTACTGTTGGTATCAAATTGCAGAGAATCGACCAGAGAGCACGAAGATACACAATTTATATGTTACATTGCTGTCAGTAAACAGATCGATCGCTTTCATTTGTCAGTAGAAAACCAAACGAAATTTCGTTACAACCCTGTACATGAAAACAGGACTAACAATACGACGAGCATTTCTAAGTCCCACGGAGAGCAAAAGCAGTGTCATTTCCGACCCCAGGCAAGAAACTAGCTTTATCAATCAGTGAACCGCCACTCCAAGCACCACCACTGCTCGGTTTCGACCTCCGGAAAAATCGATCGTCGCGGGGGTGGGGGTGAATAACAGCCGTGCGTCGGGGAGGAAGAAGTTAACAGCTTCTGGTAATTTCCTACGCTTTTCCATCCGCGGGACGGCTTCGAAATCTCGCCAGTCCGGGCACGTACGCTCGACTTGCGATCCCGATATCCTGTTACAAGTGTAAATATTTGCCAGCGAACGCCGGACCCGATGTCCATCCGCTGCTGTCTGTGTCTCTGTTTCAGTAGCGCGCGGTTGCGCAACTTTTCGAACGGTGGATTTGTTGACCCGTTCACCCCCTTAACCGAGGGCAAGAATCCCATCACGTCCGGGATATTTGCGCGATGTTTTCAGTTCGGAATTTTCTCCATAGCCCGTAACCAACGCGAGTTTGTGAAACTGATGATTGGAGGACCTCAAGTTTGCTCCGTTGTGACGAACTAGGAACGTTTCTTTCGATTCCTCGTGGATGGTCAATTTCCTCAATCCACTGAAATTTCAATCGGAAGATTTCTTCAGCTTAGATTCACCGGAATTAACATGTTAACGTGAGTGTGTTTTAAATGGAGTCGATGTAATAATAGTAGAAATTATAGCAATAGTAGCAATAGTAGTAATACCACCAAGAGCACTACTTTTTGTAACATTTTCCTTGCCTTCTCTCCTTTCAAAATCGCGGCGAACATTGAAGAACAAGAACAAGTCCCACAGAAACGGGTTTCTGAATTGAGCAAAGTAGGGTAGCTTACTTATTAGTAAGAGTACTGTGATGGGCGTCACTGAGACTAAAGTTTAGATATTATTAGATAGCGAATTAGATATTAGAAGAAGCGCAGATATTATTAAAAAAAATCAAGGGCTGATAACTTCGAATAAACAGGACCATCGTAGGATCTAGTCGCTAACGGGGATGAACTTGTTCGAGGGAAGTCTGAAAAATTGATGCCCGCGACATTGTCAGGCGAAGCAAGCGTGTTTTCATCGTGGCCCTTATCACTCTAAAGCGACTGTACGTGCATCCAAGTGGAATCGCCGTCCTTGTTCAGCCGAACCGTGGTGTTAGTCCGTCGGAAGGGGAAGAAGGGGAGGGGTGGCTCAAAGTGTGCTTCACTGTTTTAATAAACAAGCCCCGGCGTCGAAAGCGCTTTTGTACGAAAAGTTGACACAGCTTTCTTCCGCCGGCCGGCAAGAAACAAGCGTTCTAATGAAGGGACTAAGCGACGCGCTCTCTCCCGTATCTCCTCCCTGGCTTCGGGTAAAAACCGGTCGGACGATGGAAGATTCAAGTGACTGCGGACGAGAGAGTCGACGCGGACGTTGCGCGACGATCGATTAATCATCCCTCCTCTTGGAACGAAACGCGGATGGTTATCCGAGGGAGATTCTTTTTTTCGCGGGAAGATCTTTCTCGATCGCGACGCCCAGAGATTGGAGAAAAAAAAACACGGAGGGGCAGCTGGATTGGTCGTTCGATCGGTTTGTGTACGCAACGGAGCAATTTTGCGGAATGACTTAATCCACCGAGTTCCCCTTCGAGGGCCGTCTATCTCGAACGGTTATCGATCGTTTTCGATGGGCGGAGAGCTGTGCTGGCGGTAAACGAAGAATTGCGTGTGCACAATGTCCGGAGAAAAGGAAACTGAAATTCGCGTCTGATGATGCAAAGGGGCGTGATATAATTGAACACGCAGCTCCCTTGGTCCCCAGTCTGTAATATTTGGTACCAATATTACTAATGCATAGTACCAATAGTAGCAGTATTA
The DNA here is from genome assembly GCF_001272555.1 of Dufourea novaeangliae. Lineage (NCBI taxonomy): Eukaryota > Metazoa > Arthropoda > Insecta > Hymenoptera > Halictidae > Dufourea > Dufourea novaeangliae. Next base: position 946,164 of record NW_015374023.1, on the reverse strand, counting down.
CCAATAGTACCAATATCACCAATATCACCAATATTACCAATATTACCAATATTACCAATATCACCAATATTACCAATATTACCAATATTACCAATATTACCAATATTACCAATATTACCAATATTACCAATATTACCAATATTACCAATATTACCAATATTACCAATATTACCAATATTACCAATATTACCAATATTACCAATATTACCAATATGACCAATATTACCAATATTACCAATATTACCAATATTACCAATATTACCAATATTACCAATATCACTGTTCTGTTTCAATAAGCTGATAACATAAGTTTAAAACATTTTTCTAGCCTTCTCTTCTTTCAAAATCCCGGCCAGTATTGAAAAACAACAAGTCCCACTGAAATGTCGTAGATTTCTGAATTGATTAAAGTATGGTAGATTACTTATCGGTACAACTTTTTTAATATTGTTGATCCCAGCTTTGATTAAGCGTGGTGATTCATCGTGGCTGATTCACGGAAACCGATAAAGAAATTAGTCGTCTCGCAGGACTTCGCACCGTCACGTGAAGTGTTTGTCTCTTTGTAAACCTGTTTTCGGATTGGTGGGAACGCGCCTCCGCAGACCGGTAAATAAATGACGGGCGAAGGACAGCAGAAGCTTGAACGCGCCGTCCGTCTATTCCTCGGGTATACTATATATCCGACAACTATTTTTACACACCGAACGCGGATCCGCCGGCCCGTTTGGCGACGATCTTGAACTCGAACTATTCGAGGTTGGCACAATTTAGTGCGCCGTGTTTTCGATCGGATACGAGCCGACGACTCTCGTACATATTCGAAGAAAAGGAGAACTACAACGAGAATAGTGACCTACAGATTTACTTGAAGTTATGATGTTCAAAGTAAAACTACCGGATCACCAGAATATAAGTTCTCCAATCGGTCATCAATCACTGGTCTCTGAATACGTAAAAGTAACCTTGACATTCGTCTACAATCTTGCAGAAACCAATCTCCTCGGAATCACCACAACAGGAACTACAAAATTGGCCAAACAACCAAAACCAGAAGTTATCACTGACGTATTCAGAAGACTGCCGAGATTGCAACCAATGAAATTCGTAACAAGACACCAGCGGCAGTAGCATATCCTACGCGTCCATTTCTCTTTATTTCATCCTCTAACTCAGTTGCATTATCGAAGCGGAATGTGAGAGTGTTCTTTCGTGAAGCCAGGAACGTTGCATTCGTTCTCATTTTCTCGGTCGCCCTTTTTCTTAATCCACGCATACAGGTCGTGGAGGGAGGAAACGTAAATAAAACCGCGGTGTACGCGCGGAAAAGCGGATAAAACAGCGGAAAAACGACGCAAATTGCGCAGGTGTGAGGGAGAGAATTTTCTTAAGGTGCGTATCTACTTGTTGCGTAGCATCGTAAAAAAAAATAATTATTCGATAAGATGGTATGCAACGTTGATACGATACAATGATACGTAACAAATTGATACGAGACAATGATACGTAACAAATGGATACGACACGATGGTACGTAACAAATGGATACGACACGATGATACGTAACAAATAGACACGTATCATTAGAGATGCTATCACGGGACGCGGATAATCGTGGCCGGCTGCAAAACCCCCGCGCGATCGCGTCAGATCGTGCACATCGACGCTAATGGTTAATATCCCGAAGCGTTTCCTGCCCGCGGGATCTCCGTCTCTACCAATCGAACGTATTTGCGAGTATAATGAGATTCGTAGGTACGCTCGTTCCATCCCGAGGAGGCCCGTATCACGCGTGCACGCGCTTAATGCCCGCCCGCAAATGGCCAGCACGAGGAATCCCAGGGATTCCGACTCCTCGAAGAGAGCTCGAGATGTGTTCCCAATGAAATTGGCTCGCGATTTAATCGAATACACGATTGGATGGTTACTTATCCAAGAATAATCCGTTTTCAATACAAAAGACTGTTAAAACAATTGCAGGGGTCATTGCAACTGTGAGCTATTCGACATTCGAGAAAAGATATTCAGGTGGTCTCTTTTATATGCCTCACCTATTTCCATAATAGTTTCATACCGTTCAAACACTTCATTTTATTGGCTACTCCACTGATCCCATCAATCGTGGCCTGTGACAATAAGAAACTGTCCCATTCGAAGACCAAATATCCGTTCTTCCCCCAACCTATTCGGAACAATACGTAATCGAGATCAATGCCACAGGACTAGGAACCTCGATTAAAATCCAACGAGAGACAAAAGACAAAGAAACAGTTACCTCTCTGATCCCCTTAATCCAACTTCAATCGCTTCAATGGGCCCTCGATCCTCTAACTTCCAAACGTGCCCCGTCAAACAGTCAACATCGATTCTCGCGAAACCACTGTCTTTCAGATGAACACGTCACAATTCTTCCCAGACAGATTCTAAAGATCGAGACACTGTCACAAGATCGATCTCTTCTCGAACCACAAATCAAACACCCAAAGACTCTCTTGCCTCCTTTGTATTTGAACTTCTAACAGTCAGTTCAGACGATAATGGTTTTCGAGCGATTCGGTAATTTTGCCGATAATGAAGCATCGTTCATATAATTCTCGTATCTCCCACCGAAAATCCGACGCGTAAACTTACTTTCTTTGTTTGACTTACTCTCTTACCTTGCTCTCGGTGGTTACCGAACATTATGCCAAATTCATATTAGCTTTAACATTCATTTCAGTACTTACTGAATGAGGTCACAATCCTGTACGCCACTTTTTACCCTAGAAGAAACTGAGTTTCCTCGCGAGTCTACGTACGAATGCTGCCTTCGCCTGCTACCGATTCATCGAAATTACCGAATCGATCAAAAAACCTTAACGTCTGAACTGCCTGTACCGTGTTCGTGATTCAGTCGTCAACAACACGGAACAAAATTCATCCGAAGAACGCACAGAAGTTTATTTCCGAGTTCGAATTGTTCAATCCACACCAGAATGATCGAATGGAGCATTCCTGACGCCGATTCAACGCGTTTTCAGTCGCGTACTGATTGTCCCTGGGTGCCCCATGATCTCGTGTACCTTGCCAGCTTCACGAAATTTCGAGGAGATTAAGGAGTCGTCCTGGGATCAGCCTGATTTCTGGCGAATGAAACTGGCGGAGGACGAGCAAACAGGAAGGAAAGGGGTGGGGAAACGGTTTGGTAGGAGGAGAAAAACGTGTGGAGGATGTCGGAGGAGGAGGCAGAAAGCGGTTCGAGGCGCATAGAAACGGCGAGAAACAGCGGAGGGAATTCGTGACGGAGGCGGCCGATGGGGGAAGAGGACGAAACTGGACCTCGTCCTCGTTAATTCACTCAAACGGACGTGCTCGACTGGTTCGTTAGCTCGATCGAGTTGCATCGCAATAAGCAGTCGCGAGCGCGTTGCGCGCTTACGTACGTGCATGGCTCGAGGAATACAACGCGCGCGAAACGCCGCGGCACAACCGGAAACGGATTTATCGGGGAAACGTTCGTTCTGTCTCGGCGTGGTTATTTTCTGAAGCAACAAAAGACCATTTCAGTGCCGGACGCGCGAGTTAGAAAGAGGAAAAAAGAAATCGCGATTCTACGTCCGGCGATTTCCATAAAGCGAGCTTTTTTTTTCGACGACTGCGGAATAACCTGGAAACAATGGAACTGCCTGCTAATGAACCAGGGAAGTCGATTCGATTCGTTGGAAGGTAACGGTTAATGGAGTTGTAGGTGACAACTGGATAATTTAATTCTCGAGAGCTGAGATGTATACAGGGTTCTTCGAAATAGGTGTATGGCCTTGTAGGGGGTGATTCCTGGAGTGATTTGAAACAACTTTTTCCTTAGCGAAAAAGTTCTCCGAGGCTTCGTTAACGAGATATTAACGAAAAACCCCGACCAATCAGAGCGCGCGTCTGTTAGCTGAGCTCCCGCGGTGCCGCCTAGTCAAGTTATCGCAGGGTCTCAGCTGGCATACGCGCGCTCTGATTGGTTGGGGTGTCTCGTTAATATCTCGTTAACGAAGCCTCGGAGAACTTTTTCGATAAGGAAAAAGTTGTTTCAGATTACCCCAGGAATCACCCCTTTCAAGGATTTACAACTATTTGAGGATACTCTGTATACCAAGATGATGCTGGATTAGACTTTCTTTCGTTGCGATTGGTTGGCTTTGCACCTATAGTTGTCTTTGATAAGGATTACTGCTGTATGGGAATACATATGGAGGCTTTTTTAGTAGGAATGTGCGAGTACCCATAATTTACTAGCTGAGCTTTGAATTTTCCGAGGTAGTTAAAATCGACGACCTGTTTGAAAAAAATACGAGCACTTGAAAAGCTCAAACGATTTAAATATCAGGACGGTCAATTTTCGCACGACGATTCACGCCTCCGATCGGCGCAATTAGACTAATGGCACGATAGCAAACGTTTTCACGAAGCTCCGAAGGAAGGAATGTACGTCGTCAGGCGTGCGTGATGGATTTCTTCACCGATGGTGACCGTGTAACTTGAAATCGGAGCCAAGTGGAACGTGTTTCTGGGAACACGATCGCTCGCGTGGATCGAGTGCTCTGTTACGATCGAAAATATAGGATTCGATTTGTCGTTGTTAACAGTTTATATAATGTTATCGAAAATTTAATTAAACCAAGTAACTTTGAGATTATATTCGAACTCTTAATTGACCCCTTTTCAAGATATCAGAAAACAAACGTTTCAGACAAATCGTGGCTGTTTAGGCATTAGATAACTGAACTGCTCGATGACTGTTCTGTCTGTGGAATGTCAAAAATTGTAATTCCATAAGGAAACATCAAATTTTTGTATACCAGTGATAGGAGTTTTTGTTTCCTTCAACCCCAAGTTTTTGGTCGTCCACATACGCGTGATATATTGGTCAGTATGTTTACATTGACAGAGTGTTTCAAACTGGGATCCAATTTTCCCCTAGTTCGTCAAAACTGATCCTATTCTCACGAAACACCGGGGAGTCTCGATCGGAGTATTCGGTCCCGATATCCACCGAACGTTCTGGCGAACGAAGTTTCACGGCGTCAGGAATTTTCCGCTGTAAGGAACCTCGACGGATTTGACGAATATTAATCGCCTAGCCATGGAAACGGGGCCACTTTACTGGGCCTCGTCCCACTGAATCGGACAAAGGGATCGATTATCGATCACTTTCCGCGCGTAATGTATGACAAAACCGATGTATTATAATAAAACCGTCGATTTTTTACGAAGAGGTCCACAGTGATACTTTTTCCCAGGCACGTATATACTGGCTCTCTCGAATCAGGTAGTACAACCTGGCAAAAGGTTATTCTATATGGAAAAATAAATCGAAAATACGGAATAAAATTTTTCCCTATGAAGCTTTATTTCCGAGATAATCGAATTTGAAAATCTGCTGAATACGCGCGGAATGGAATAGGACTCGGCTACCACGTCTGTTCATCACATTCCGTTTCTACTTAATGTTCCCACGAATGCACACATACTCCATGAAGTTTCCAGGTGGTTTTTCTGGACAATGAAGCCTCGTAGGAAAAAACTTTATTCTTCTTTTGCAATTTATTTTTTCTTATATAATCTGATTAGCGATTAGATTAAAATGCGGTTATGGGGAAGACTGAAAATCTCGTGATATTACAGAATTTACTTAAAAAGAAAATGTCTGTAGGTGTTAAATACAATTTTTTAAATTACATTAAACCTTTTTGGGATATAATATGCATGTTACACGGTGCAGATGCATTTCTTAAGGTTCTGTACAAGAAATTCTATGAATTCACCGCAAGCTTAATGCATATACATTAATAAATATTTATAACAATACAACACGTTAAAATTATCGTTTGTTACTTTGAATCTAATTCGTTAATGATGAAATTTAATTAAAAAATTTCGTATACGTTTATTTATACATACATTTTTTTTTAACGATGATTTCAATACAGAGGCTCTATAATTGGGACGGGATCCGTAATTGGGCCACGTACTCTATATGTACATATCACACGCAGCTCTGTCGTTTGGATCGTCGGTATCGGTGAATAATTTCGGGGCTTATCGGACGAATCGTGTGCAGGTCAGTTCGGTGGCGAGTGAGAATATTACGTACCGGGGAAGCTCGAAGGGAGGACACCGATTCACGAAGATAGCGAAGGGACGGAGAACGCAACGAGCACGGGAATCCCTCGATCGTTGAACACTGACGGCACGACGGTCGGTACGTCACGCGACGGCGATCGTATCCGATCCCAACGCGGATCCGCAAGAAGACGTGCACTGCGGTCAGTCGACGACGTAATACTGGGAAGCCAAGAGAGTTTCCCGTCGGTATATTTAAAAAGCAGAAACGCTGTGCGGCGTGCAACGTCTGTGTACGTATGTCGGACTGGCACGGTCCGATACTACTGGCAACGATCGGGACGAGCACATGCTCCCGGCGTGGTATTGTTTCCATTACAAATTGTTATAAATAAAAGACGTACAACGGAGTGGGGATGGAAGCTGCGGGCGAACGAAACTGTTTATATTGTAAAATGTGGCGAAATGTGAACATGACAGTCGTTTAGCTTATTTTATCGGTAATTCTTTCCTTTATGTAAGCTATTTGAATTTAATTAAACGACTATGTTTAATATAATTACGGATTAACAGGTTTCTCGGATTTATTTCATTCCGATGTATTCAAGCCAATTTCGTCCGACAAGAAGTACGTAACTGTTAGTAATTCGTTCTGTTATATAAGCTCTTGGATCAATTTTCTGTGTCTATGTAGCGTAATGTAGCTACAGATTAACTCGTTTCGCGAGTTTGTTTCGCGACGATTTGACGTGTGATAGTGGAAAAGCATTTAACTGTTAGTAATTCTGCTGGTTATGTAAGCTTTCGAACGAATTTCGTGCATAATTGTAGAGTAGAATGCAGCTACGAATTAACAGTGTTTGTCTGATCTTGTCGGAAATGATTTCGAAATCTTAGAAACGATGTTCGAAGAGTAATAATTGGTTTCTTTTAAATCATTGTCGAAGAATTTCTAAATTATCAAAATAATTTTGAAGAACAAATTTTATCGAAGGATCTTTTGTTCGTTAAAAGGAGTTGGGAATTGTACGGGTAACAGCGTCATTTCTCGATGAATCTCTGATCGAGGGATCACGGAACAGTGGAGGAATCGATTGCGGTTACGGTGAAACCGAGCACCCGTGACCGCGTGTACACGTCTTCGCTATCAGCGATGTTTAGCGTGACAAGCGTTCTTTTTGCGCAACGATCTCTCGGGGTTTTCACGTGGAATACAGCGAAACGATATCCGCGAACATTGTAGGAGATGTGGCGATAGTATCACGAGTTTTCTTCAAAGATCGTAGGAATTGATTTTCGAAATTTTCCATTTTGTCCACATGGAATTGAAAGTGACGTGTGTAATAAGAAAAGAATCCCAACTGTACCACTATGATTTTATCAAACTTTTGTAGGATGATAAAATACATATTTCTAATGATACGTGTGTTCTTGTATACAGGGTGTCTCAGCTAACTTGATCACGTCGAATAATGAATGAAAGGTACACTCTATGAAAATTTTAAGGTATGGAACTTAAATGGAATCAAGGAGAACATCTTACAAGGTATGTGGCTTTTTTTTGGGTGGAGGCATTTCAGAGATTTCAAGGTCACCTTGATTTTTTCTAACCGAATGACCATTTTTTTGTACCATAGATCAAATTCTGAGTAGAAATGTGTTGGCATTCATTGTTCCCTACAGTATAAAGTACTGAATGCGCTAAAAAGTAGAAAACAATTTCTAGTTTCATGACATTCATTATTTCCTACTTTTCCGTGCATTTCAAAGTCGATCCACATTTTTCGAAAAAAGATTTAGTATGACTAATTACTATTATCGCCGTGGTAGGGCATTCAGCACATGATTTAAAGTTCCGTCCACTTTCAACGCGCTGGCATCTAAAATTGCGAATTTCCATAAATTTCCGCCCTCCACTGATCATTCTTCATCCGTCCAGGATCTTGCATCCCACCCACAGAACACTTAATCCAAATCCAATCCGTGAACTCCGACAACAAATTCACCAGCCCACAAAAAACAGTCTCCAGTGTCTCACTCTCTGCCTCCCTCTCTTGCTAAAGAAACCAGCCACCCATTTCCTTTTTCCACCGTCGAGGACACGAAAGTTCGCTTCGATTAATAGATGGGAGAACGTCGTTAGCCGGATCCCAGGATCGCACCACGGTGTTTCCCATCGATCACCTGGCACCAGGAGTCGGTGCTTTTTACGTTGGTCGTTGTTTGCCCACGACGCGAGTTTCTCCGTTGGTCCCGTGTGTTTCCTCACGAGGACTATTCGTCAGGATCGCGTCGCGATCGTGGCGCCACGATCGAGTCTCGATCGTGCCACGAGATCGCTCGAGGCCCCCGATAATAAACGGTCCCGCAAGGACGGCGATCGTCGCGGGTATTGATTCCAGACCACGCACGCTCGGAATCCGGATTGCTCGGCGCGAATTTAATGCCTCTTTAATCTGGCCGATTAATAATTCCACGGCCGAAATATTAGGAACGTCGACGGGGTTTGGTGGTATCGATCACGTGGAGCACGAAGAAACGATACGGGAATGGACGTTTAATTCACGTCTTACAGGGGAAGCATTGTAGAAGCTTTGCTTGGGAAGATGGAGAGCCTCTTCTTTTAAGTTTTCTCTTGGAATGCAATTTTCTTTCCATGGCACTTTCATGGGACTGTGTAGAGAAAAATGTTCGGAGAGGTGACGATGTGTTAATTATCGAAGTAATGCACACGGAACGACACCCGGACTTTTAACCCTCATCCGTTCCTCATTTTACAAACTTAATTTTTCCCTCGGTGTCAAATTGACCCAGCGGTAAAAATTAATACAGTGTTAAATTTGCAAATTCTTTAAATTAGAAAACACGAAGCATCAGTTTAATTTACCTACACATGACAGAATAATGTCATTTCGTAGGAGAAAACTATCAAATTCACACAAGGTAAAAATACTTGCTCCTGAAATATTGGAAACTGTGGACGACCAGTACCAAACTGTTCCTTTGGATGTCACCGATGTAGATAAATTCACTTCAAAGTTAGAAGGATTTTAAGAGAACGATACACCGAAAGAACTGTGTATCGTGCACGAGTAAACATATTTTTCTCGAAACCATGTTTTCCAAATTGGCTGCCACGATATCTCAACAGTGAGTTAACCAAACCACTTCAAATAAAATAGACGTCTGTTTGTCTTGTGAATTATTATTATGTCAATATCTGCAAAAGTTTCTTTTTATCTCCTGAAGTTGTAAATTCAATGAATTTTTGCTTTAAATGACTGCGATTTTGTTAAAAACTTTTTTTCCGGTTCATACTAGTTCACAAGATAACCTTTTCTCCCGACGTATACAACATTAATCGTGGCAGCCATTCAGAGAAGATAAGCTGCAAAAAACATGTCATAACGTTTGTTAATAAAATTGCACACAAATTTTACTGTGCCCATTTGAAATGCGAACAAACAAGTACAAAAAATAAGTTCCTTGATCCATAAATTAAAATAAAATTCTTGTTAAATAAAATACGTAGTTCTAAAAATCGCTTAAAAATGACACTTTTGAGTGGGAATACCCCCGTTAATCGGGGTCCGACTGTTCTCGAGCACGACGACGACGCTCGAGGCGTCACGTACGCGTCTTTAGGTCAACTGATTCGCCCCCACCACCATTCCCTGCTTACGTAACCGCATGAACTCCCGTCATAGCCTCTACGTATACCCCACCTTCCGATAGAGTTGCCCGTGCGAAGTGATTCACCTCGAGCAAAGACGATATAGGCCTTCTACTCGTAAACAAACGCGCCGCTGCACGGCCTCGTGAGAGGATCGTCGACGTTTCCCCCACCAACTGCGTCGATCCTCTCGTCGACTTCGATCGTCTACTCCCCTTGATTCCTATTCGCTTGTCAACTTGACCCCTGCGTCAAGAGCAACTTCACACTAGCGGTTCCTCTGTCGCGTGAAAAACAGGTTATTACCTACACGAGCGCGAGACAATAAGGGGACCAAAGAAACCCACTCGTGGCGTGAAAAGGATGACAACTGTTGCGCGGCGGAACCCTTGCTTCGAAGCAACCAGTGCGAATTTTGTCTGACTAATGATGGAATTTTGCTAGGTTTTTGTCTCAGAGCGCCAGTGTGACACGATTAAAATATTGACGATGTTACTAAATGTTGAAGGCAATACTTAAATGGTAGATATCAGGTCAGAGGTCACACGAAGGTAAACTTTGTTTTTTTTTAAACGGAATTTTATATTTCTTAATGCATTACTCTATGTTATTCGTTATTCCCTAGATAAAGTCACTTATAGTGAATTAGTACATTAAAAATATAAGATTTTATTTCGGGAAAAACAAAGTTGACCTTAATATGACCTCTGCGCGTCTACATAGAAAAATGTTACATCAGAAAGTGAGTGAAAACCGTTTAATTTTTCTCTGAAACATTTTTTAATATCATCAACAATCTTAGAGACATTCCAGTGGGTTGATTTACACGAGACACCCTGTATATCCAGGTATTATGTCATGAATTAGGCCTTTTCGGGGACTTCGTAAATTAGGATAACGAAGGCATTCAAAATGTTTTTTATTTTTCGTAAAAAATCCATATATTACGACCTGTTTTATTTCATAACGTAGACGCCATTTCTTTTAAAATGTCTTACACAATATTAAAATACTGTACGTATAGAACGATTGAATTATACTGTGCGCATTTAGCTGACGATCACTGATTCACGTTTAGGATATCGATAGTACCGTGAAGTTCGCAAGTGTTATCCGTCTGTTTTATGTGAGTGCTCTAATTAATTCCGACCATGGCGCCATTGTTGGATCAAGTGCCAGGCACTGTTGTCCCTCACAACAGTGATCGTGTTGACGATGGCATTATCCGTTGTTGGAGTAGCAACAGTAGCCTGTCAAACATACCTTTTACAACCTTCTCTTTATCAGTTAAACACAGCCAAAAAACGAGGTCTTAATAATCCCGAGGCCTCAGGCGCCATCAGTTACCCTCCGATTCAATTCCATTTTCACGCGAATGTCTCACCTTCGCCGATCGACGACCAACAGGAATTTTCTCCCAGTTTTTCCGAAATGAAAAACAAACCTTTTGCAATCAGTCAGCCTTGTACTCGACCGTGAAACGTCGTCTCTGACACTGCAACGTGAAATAAATTCTGTTCAAGGTACACCAACACCATAAATGTCGCAGAAGAATCTTCGATCTTAAGGTCAAGGACGATCGTCTGCTACATGGTTAAAACAGTGAAAAGAAAAATAAGAAATAAAAAGTCGGGGAGGTTATACAAAACTGAGGATCATCTTTTTTATACAATAACGCGACCTGACATCCTCTTTTTATCGAATTCCGGAGTGAATTTACAGATTGGTGCTTGTGTACCTGGTGAGTAGGATAATTATTCCTGGGTTGTTTCTCTCGTACAATTCAGAATACTCGAGTTAAACGATTTCAAAGTGTTTATTATCCTAGCATAGAAGAAAATTACGATTACAATTCTTTTCCCAATTAATACACCGCGACTATAGATGGCCGCCGCAGGATCTATTACCCACATCAGATCTTTCGGTTCTCCCGCCGTGACTTATCTCCTCGGCGAAGGTGCTTCTCTCCAGAAACGTTCGCCGCGACGTGACTTCCACGCGGACCCCGTAAGAAACACACGGGCATAAAGGTTGACAAGGCCCTCCGTCACCGTAGGGCTTAGAGATACTTCAGGATTCCCGGGGAAATATTTAGCGCGATCAATTCCCTTCCCAATTCGTGCCCCTTAAAGGCTTGGATTTACAATGGCTGATGGCCCAGTAGGCGACCGATCGCGGGCCCGTTACTCAACGTCGCGGAACGTGACCGGAACGTGAATCGCGGTTAAATAATATTTGATCAGACCAACCGAGTAAATTCCCCCGATCCGTGTAAATCAGTCGTGGCTGTGCAAACAGAGATCTCTACTGTTCTTTGTTTACCTTCGTTTCTTCTTTTTTTTATTTTCGGTTCGAAACGATCGCCAAAAATTCGCTGGGTAAACGGACCGTGTAAATCCGGGGGGCCCGATAAGACGGTCGTCTGACGTCAAGCTTGTCACGTGTCTGTGTGCTCCTGTTACGACGGATTACGTCCGACCAGACGCCGTCGCCGCATTCTCGCATAATCAACGCGACCAACCAGACATCGTCACCTACTTGGTTTCGTGGAAACGGCGAGTTATGCGTAACGACACGGTGTTTCGTAATTCGACGAGACGATCTTGAGTCTGTTTGCACCTGGGCCAATCGATCGAGGGTGTTCGATACGGTGACGTTTGGATGAATGTAATTCGGTATTAAGCATTATGAAGTTAGGGGCACGGTTATGTTGGAGATGGGATTAGCGATGGGATCGATACCAATGCTATTGATCGATACCAAAACTGCTCAGTAGAGAAGTATCGATACGTATCCAAACTTTGGGTATTTGGTATCAATTAAGTATCGATACTAATCCAATAGGGCACCAAATCGAAAACCTTTTGATTGACTGTTAACCCCTTGCCCTAGAACATCGAGTTAGATTCGCGTTGACTAGATTTGAAAATCGATTAAAAAAAAAGAATATTATTCGGTTTTCTTTGAGTCGAGGTGACGTACCACGTTGTTGGTATTAATATTTAACTTTTACAGCAAAAGTACAGTTGCGATAAGTACAGAATTCCTTTCGTTTCTGGGAGACTATCGATAACTATGAAATCCGGGAGACTGCAGTCGTCAAGAAAATCGTAGGCCAAGGGGTTAATAATATTAACCCCAAGCTTCCGAACGTCACTGCACGCAAAGTACACAAGTACCATCCGAAAATCTGAAGAAGTTAAATTTCATGATGAATTTCAATTTTACTAACAGTTTACGGTGCCAAACACATGGATTCGGAAACAATTCTAGTTACACCAAAACAAAGTCCTCCAGGTGTGTACACATTCCCCTTGTGCCGTCGACGAGAGGACCGAGCTACCCGTAGGATCCACGAGACCCTCCCGTACACGAACTTACGATTTACATTTGCATTTAATTCAAACATATTCACTCGTGCATGACGTTGAAATTCAGTGTTTCACACCGTCTACCCGCAATTGTCGCCGTTCTCGATTCCCTTGCCTGCCGCGTCGTTTCTTCTCCCAACGGTTCCCCCCGGCTGTTTCCAAGCGAAAGCAAAGATTAGTCCCTGCCACACATTCCCCGCGCATATCAGGGGAAGGCCTTTAAGCGGAATTGTATCAACCAACGTCGAATCTTGGCGCGGGCACGCCTCTTTTATGGCTAATCCGCCATTTTTTGAAATGTGGTGTTTAACGCTTAAAACCTCCTAATAACACGTAAATATCTCCGTTAGGGTTGAAGATAGAAGAACATTTTTCGAGTATTTTCTTCGTGTAATACTTCGTTTTCGAAATAATTAAAAGGTTCATTAAACATGTGTATGCATTCGTCCGGGAAGTAAGTAGAAACAGAATGTAATGAACAGACGCGCTAGCCCAGTTCTATTCAATTGCACGTATATCCAGCAAACTTTGGAATTCGATTGTTTTCTGCAGAAAAAAAATGTAATTATAGAAAAGAGTCGTCATATAATTACCAAAAAAATATAGGATTCTATTTAAAAAAATTCTAGTGACTTTGAAATTTCTTTGAAAATGATTTTTCAAATAGTGAAACTTTATCCTTAGGAGTTTTTTCATACAACGATAAGAAACAGGGACATTCAAGGGATCTTATTTAGGTGGTCCACTCAGTATATTGGATTCAATCGTCATTAATTGATTCCCATTTCATTCCTATCCGTTTTTCCGAAACGTTCTCTCGTAATTTCGATGGAATCGTGGTCTATGGGGAAACAAAGTACGTATACGTTGGATTTAATCGTCGCGAATTTACGGTACCATATTTTCTTCGATCTATCCTCAATTTTACGTAGATGTCGAAATGTTCAATTATCCATTTCGATCTAGCGTCACCATTTGTCAGCGAAACGTACAATTACTCGATCTGGTAATTTAATGTCTTATATTTCGCGAACGGAATGCAACCATGGTCACGTTTCCCTGTTTCTAATTTCGCCTCTAATGCGAACACGGAGCTTAATATACTGCTCAAAATCTGCCCAGGATGTATTTCAACCGTCGAAGGTGCCAACCATTGGATTGGTAACAAATGAAGTCCATATTTTGCACGTTATATCCTGGACAATAATAATTTATTATTAATATCGACATCAATATCAACATCGTAAATATCCGTTGCCTTGCCGCAGCAGCAATTAATACAAGAAAAAAATGTATAAACGTCTAAAGGACTTTAAAATTAATCGTGAGTATACATATTTTATTCCTTTAAAATTCATTTCACGAGTGACATTATTTTCCGAAATGTCTACCGAGCACATAATCCGTGTCATTCCATGGTAGAATTTTAAGTATTTGATACCTTATCAAATGATAATTAGTTTACATTATTACCATGACTTTGATCGGTGAGTTAGCCATAAAAAGTGTAACCTATAAAGCCAACGCAAAAAGTTTTCCTCCGTTTCCTCGGTTATTCCCCGAACACTGACGCATGTGTTTTTTTCTTCTAAGCGGATAAATCTCCGCAAAAGGAGGCGCCCCCTATGTCTGGCATTATATCATAATTGGTAACACGGAGACGTAAGGGTTCACCCTATAGCGTTCTGGTAAATGTATCGAGTGGGGTCTGTTACAGACATAATTTACAACCTCATGGACCCCTTCCAGCCACGTGCTACGAAAGCAGTTTACCCTTGTCTCCGCATGTTTCCAACCCCCTCCAACCCCTTGCTTCCACTTGCCCGCTATCGCCTCCATGTACTCTCAATTCTAATTTCTTGCGCATACCGCACCCCCTTGTCCTTCTGTATCACCTCTTATTCCTCGATTAATCTTTTTTCAGTCTCTTCACATCCACTATAACTGCATCTAATAACAATATTTACTGGTCAGTCGACGTATCGAAGCATCGGAACCAAGTGTATTTAATCGACTTTTGTCTTAACCCTTTGAATACTATGGATAACATACGAGAGTTTAGAAACAGATTAGACTTGAAAATTAGATGACAAATTCACGTAATATAAGATCAACGTAGTTCCTAATTACGCGTTGTGTAAGAAATTATTGTTTCAGTTCGGTATACGATTCGAGGAAAGACTCGAGTGTCGTCTACAGTAAACGTTTAATGTTTAAGTTGTGTAAGCTGATCCACACTCGAAGTGTCAACTCTGGCACGGTCGTGACTTCAGCTGACGCATTCGAAATAACGATAAGGCAGCAGAATAACGAAATTTTCATAATAACGTGAGAAAATTTCCAAGAGATAACGCTATCAGAGCGAACAAATTCGGAGGATCGTACCAAGATTGAAGAAATGCAAATGTGATTGTGTACAAGATTTTTTTTGAACCTGTAAATTGAAGCAGGTTCAACTTTACACTTTTTCTCTTGTACCACCATGTAATCACTCTCATATTTAGTTCGTCGAGGTCACCATCCCGTCCCAGATTCATTTCCTCCCCCAACGGTTTCTTATAGTTCTTGTCCCCATTACTCTTCCCTTTCTCCATCGAACAAATTTTCATTCCGCGCTTCGTTACTGTCGTCGCAGAACGATCCTTGCTTCCAACCAGCCGTGAATTAACGGGGAGACAGCCGAGCGCGTATCGGAAACCCAGACCTGCATTATGATCCGATGCCTTTCGCGACACCAAAGTAGAAAGTTCCGGGTCCTCTGGTAGTTCGAGCAGTTCGTTAAACTAGCTCCGCCATTGTTGGAACGCCCGTTAATCCGTGTTTCCGTGGAATAATTGTACCCGTTTCTGGCCCCCGCCGCCCCGTGAATCGGGCGATGCTCGAATGAATATACACGACGGATAATCCTGTTAAGGGCGGGACCCTCGGTTATGGAAGAAAACAAGATTCACAACTTTATGACGTTAATCGGGGTTCCCTTTGGCCGAAGAAAGTTTGCTTCGAAGTTTCATATACATTACACAATTTGGACATTTCATTGTGTACTTTGTAGCAGAGTTGGGCAGAATTTTATTCAAATAATATATAGTAAAGAGGAATACAGTAAATCATCGATGAATGGTCGAAGAGTTCTCGGCTGTGAGTGTTCAAACGTCATCCCCACTACTGGGGGGATGATTTATGAGTACTCGGCACAGAGAAGCCTTCGAACACTCATCGATGGTTTACTGTGATATCTAAGATATATATCCGTACCTTTAAACTCTGTCTGCCTATTTTTACTTCCACTTTCTCCACGTTCCCTCAGGTGTTCCCCTTCCCTTTTCACACCTTTCGTTACAACAGCCAGAACTCTGACAACTCTGGGGGCTAGAACTCCCCTCATAGAGGGATACCTCATTCAATGAGTCGAGTCAGTAACTAGAAACAAATGGACGTGATGACCATTTAGATGAGACACAGATAGAGACAGTTACCAAGCAATAGATATGATTAACATGCGAATGTTCTGGTTATTTTTACTGATTCGTCTTGTTGAACGGACCATACTACTCAACTGTCACAAGGGATCGATTCCTGATCCGCAATCAGCGGTACAGACGTTCCATCACAAAAACCAACAACAGCGGAATATAACCGCAGTGAACTTAAGAGGGTCAACTCGACGTCAAGTCAGGCGAAGTCTCGAGATCTATGAAGCCGAGGAGCTGCCCTGTTGGCACGTTTTATTTCCTCCGGTGGCCCACGAAAATTCGAGGAAATTCCTCACGCGAGGCTCGTGTGTGTTTGTACGTGATTGCTCGGGCCATATATCGCGAGAGGGAGAAAAAAACACTACAATCGGTGTGGGGGAGAGAAATCGAAATATTGTCGTACGGGGAGCTCTTGTCCGCTCGGATCCGGGGGTCAATTTTCGTCAGTTGCCGGCCTTCAATCATCCCTGCTCGGTTCAAGCGAAAGCGTCCGAGAACGCACGGGAAAAAAAGCGCAACTTTTTCCGAAGCAAACGACGAATGGCCGGGCGGCGGCGGAGCAAACGAGCAATCCAGAATGTCCGCGGGGCTGATTTACAACACACGCGCGGAATACGAGCGAGAATTCCAATAGAAACGATGGGGAGGGGGTGGGGGGGGGTGTGAGGAGGATACTTTATTGCAGCGGGTCCCCAGCGCATGGTAAAGATTAACACGTAACGCGCGCGCAAAAATAGGATTACACCGTAATTTCCAGCCTCCTACATGTGGAACCCCCTCGCGGAAAAAGAATTATAGCTTCTCTTGCTTTGCTTGAAGCGGATGTACCGTCACGTGGAAAATACAGTAAAACTTGAATTAGTGCCCGAGAATTCGGACCGAAGCACTTCTGAAGTAGATGAATCGATTCTGAATTTACTCTTCCCCAATGCAATAAAGTCTCGATAACTGCGCGGAAGAATTTCTGCGTCAAATACTTCTGCTTCATCCCCGCTAACAGGGGTTCCACACTGGACTGGAACTACGACTCCAAGCCATACTTCACAGCCACTCTGTTCCACTTTTGTAAAGTTCTAACAGGCGTTTTGGGAGCGAGCACATCCTGGGGACAAAGTAGAATTCACATAGAGAGAGAAGAATTTAAATACAAATCGCAGGGTTGTGCATTGTGTATGGACAGCAGCGAACCTTGGAAAGGGGAGTGATTCCAGGATTCAAGGGCCATAACGGCACCAGTTGCCTCTTAGTAGTGCTTAGTGGTTTTCGGAGGCCACCGATGATCCTGTTCCAGGATATAGGAACGATTTCTTCCCCCTCGTGTGACCGAAACGTGTCCCCATCGGTGTTTAATATTACATGGTCGTTGGCTGTTTTACCTTGGAGGTTTATTGTCTCCAGCTGCGAACAGTACCACCGATCAGCGGACGATCGGTGAAAGCGGCCCCGAATGGGGATCGAACGACATCGTTAACGATGACGGAACGCGAGTCGACCCAGTTTTATCCTTTCACGAGCACACACGGATGAAAAGCTGATTTATCGCGGGAACTCACCCCCACCGTCTAGGGGGGAGGGTAAATGGTACATTAAACTTCTCCACGAATTTATGGCGCATTATTTCGAACCTGGACGTATATCTTCTTCACGGTAACTCGCGTCAGGTTCGCGCGCTACGCCTGATCGCGCGGGAATGATCGACTACTCGACGAGGGTGGCGTAGACACGGCGGAGGGGCGCACCAGAGAATTCACGGTCGGGTATAAACAGTCTGACCAAACGACCACTAGGTGACCCTGGTAGGAAAGCGGTGAAGAAGAAGAAAAAAAGAGGAAGAAGAATTCACTCGGCTGATTTATGGATAGCAATCTCACGGAGGCGCTCCGGACTATCACGCGCAGAGGCTCCACGAGGCGCTGGCAAGGTCCTTCGATTCGCAGCCGTACAGAAAATTGGCATCCATTCGGGCCACTCGTTCACGCGTATAATAAACGTCTGTGTCGGACATCGGTGATGTTCAACCGGGAACCCCTGTCCCCCTCGCCACGGACGAAAGAAGAATTTTCCGTCATGAACGATGGTGTGTGATTTCGGGTAAATATTTGCAATAAGGGATGCCACCTTCGATTTTTGTGATTTTTTAATATGCTGTCATGGTTATCACCTTGAGTAGTATCAAGGTTTTAGTTAGTGGTCGCAGTTTGTAAAAAAGTTATAATGAAAAAAAGATTTGGTAGCGTACTTTAGTAGTATTAATAAGTAAAATGACTGATGACCTTGATATATATATATTGTCAAGGTCACCCTCCTGAGTGACCTTCAGAATGTTTCAGTTATCAAAAGGTGTTTATTGAAAAGTTCGCTAAGTAGAAGCTCGTCTATTGGTTTAGGGGATGATATTTTGTTTCTGTTAGTAATTTTGAGAAGAAAATGTTGGCCTTGACAACATATTAAAAAATCATCGAAATCGGAATTACCACCCTTATCGAAAATATTTACCCAATTTCGTATATATACGTTCTTTCTTGTTACCGTTCGCGCAATTTTATTCGTTGTATTATTGACACGCAATTAAGAAACACTCCGCGTAGGTGAAGCAGCTCCGTTGAATTATTTCGAGCGAAGGGCGAGCAGAAGTTGGGCTCGAGGCTGAAACTACACGCGGCTAGAAGCGAACAGGGGCTGGGAAATTGTTAATAATGCAACCGGTGGTTGAAGGATTTACATTTCCCATTGTCTTCCACCCTTGCCTTTTCCCATGAAGCTGTTACTCTGAAATTCTTTCTTCTTGGTTCCCTTTTGTTATCCCTCCTGAGATTCATTTCGACCCTTGGACACCCTAAAAATATCGCTGGAACACCCGAATTTCCTTAAATTTTCGTCCCAGCGGGTTTCGAATTTCATTTGACGAATTTAAATCACTTTATTTGTTTCCTTTTATACCATCGGATACTGTTCGACGGTGATCGATAGTATTCGATCGTTAATTACGAATGTCTGCGAATTCGGCGATGCGTCACATGGGAAGAATCAATTCATGCCTCGTTTATGGAAACACGATCGTGATACGGGGGTGTGAGAGAGAAACACCGTGATTTGTATTCGGCCACGATATCGGGACGGTGCAGCGTAATCGCGGGCGCGACCATTGATTCGACGGGGGTATTAAACGGTGCCCAACGACCACGGTGGGAGTAGATTACTTCGATTATAGTTATTTCCCCCGTGAGAATAGTCGTTTGCCTCAGATGCACATGGCCGTTGCATCGGTACACACACACGCGCGAGTGCACGACGGGATTTATGACGTACGTGCGGATCGGGTCGATCGCGTCGTGCGTCATTAGACGCCGAAAGGTTCCAGTATCGCATGAATTTAAGCAATTTGCATTTGGATTCGATCCCATGTATCGTGGTTTCACCGATATTCTGGCATTACATATCTTTGTTGTGTCTCCCAATAGCCTGTTGTTTGTTAATGGAATGCTGTTGGTGCTTGATATCAGCGTTTACAAACGAACTAACAATAGGTCGATGTAATAAACTACTAGGATGAATGATAGATGGATAGATTGTCCACTTATTTGTGTGGAATTATTTTCCTTATTCTTTCAATAACTTGTTCTGTGGATTGTGTGCAGTGATTCATTCCCCTTTCCACAATTCGTTTCTTTTTGCATTGAATTAATTCTCAATGCCAGTGTGTGATCATCTTACAATTTTTTCAACCACTAAATTTTATGGTAAATTAGATAATAATTATTGATATGTGGATAAATTAAAGCGTTATTATGCTTTTAGTTAGATGAAAAAATGCGAAGGACCCCCGTGGGGATTCGAACTCGGTCCTAGCCGAGTGGTAGTCAATAACCTAGTCTACTTAACCGTCGAGTTCGGGTACGGAAGCAATGTCCCACATAAATTTCTAATACAGTAAGGAAGTTTTATGGCATCTTTCTGTGACAATATCTCTTGAATAACAATCGTCTCAATTTTATTTTCAGTACTATTCTCTCGAGTATTTTCTATTTACGACATATGCCACTATTCTTATATGCTAACTTCTATTCTTCTATATTTCCGCATAAAGAAGTCTTATAACACTTCTACTTTTCGATTAATCTAATGGAAGTCTCAATTAAGGCAATAATTTGTGTCTCACTCGCTGTTCATAAATTATAGCATAAATATGTAAATCAACGATCGACGGGAAAATAAAAATAACTTGCATTATTCGAACGTGCATCGTCCACGAATTATTTATAGCTCCATCAGAGCTATTGCACCTCCACGACGGCTCGGATAATTTTTAGCCCGCGGAACAAACATTTCAGCGCGGCGCCCCTGAATATTCTAGCGGATCGGTCCACGGGAAGTGGCGGTAAACGTTTCGCAAGCACAGCCGAAGAACTTTCACGACAGGGAAAGCTATTTCCGCTCGATTTTAATTTCGCATAAAGTTCAAGAAGTTTCTTCTGACGGGGGAACGGTTCCGAAATGTTGTGGAAGGATCGATGTCTAACAGGGGAACTAGGGAAACTCCGTTATTAAACACTATTTAACATTAGAAACTATTAAGAAAGTGAAAATGACTGTTTCGTAAGATTTTATAAAAATCATTAAAATGTTGTAAGTAGACGAGGATGTTTACGCATTTATAGCACTTCTTAACTTAGAAAATATAACAAACGAAAGATTGTCATTTTCATTTTTAGATGATTGTATCCGAAATTGTTCCAATTTTCAACAAGCTGTCCTTTTCACCAACGTAACAAAAATAGAAACACCTTCGTCCCCGTCAATTCTACCGTTAAAGAAAACGAATAAAGTAACATTACCCCCCACGTGGTTTAGTTACCAAGCCATTTCACCAGAATTCTTTTTTCGAAATTCCGAAATTCCTCCTCGATGTGTTTGACGCGCGAACAGGCATGATCGATGGATAAACTTCACGGACAATTAGGCAACTGCGTTCCCCCTCCTAATTTACGGGCCTCCACCAGCGTGTGTATGCGAGCAGGCGTGGTACGTTAAATTTCGAGTGGTCGAAGGAGGCTGTACGAGCCGTTCGAGACAACAAAAACGGTGAAAACGTGTTCCTCCATCCACCTGGAACCGTTTTTCATTCCGTGAGCGCGTGACACGAGTGCAGGTCGCGTGAAACACCGTCCCGTAAAAATCTCGTAAAACGTCCGACGATGTAAAAATCCACGCCCAAGTAAGGGCTGGCCCCACCCCCTCTCTTATGCACACGCGCACGCGCGCGATAAACTTTTTTACGGTAGCTTAACGGGAAATTCGCAGCGGAGCTATTTGTTTTATCTTCCGTTCTTTTTTTTTTTTTTATTCCTCTCCAACTGTTCGTTCACTTTTCGGTGCTCGAACTGATTTTTCTTTTTTTCCCCCTCTCTTTTTCTCTCGTTTGTTCATTCTCGATTCCATTTCAATCGGGAAGCAAAGTATGTATATTCGCTCGGCGTGTAGGGAACGGCGTGAATGTGTGCGGGCTGTGTTTCAATTTTACATGACCAACAACCCGGAGAGAATAATTGCCCGAATTAGCAATTCAATTTTCTTGGCCGCGCGATCGACGATCCCACCCCCACGGTTTCATTGGTCGGTAACGTCAACCGGTGCTCGATCGTCGATTTAATTCGCGGCTCGGTGACCACACGTTCACGCGCTGCCTTGATCCGGGCGAGCGTCGGCTTCTGTCCCGTTCATTCTTTTTCGTTTCTTTGAAATCCGAGGTGGAACGATCGAGTGACGAATCGAGCTTTAACCATGGTACACAATGCGTCGTTTAACCTGTGTGTGGGATAATTAATTTAATCCTCTCTATAAGTATATCGAAAAAAATTGTAGTGTTCAAACGAAATAATTTTATTGTTTTCTTTTTTATTTTTACGTGTACTACTACGCTCTGTAAATGGCTTGCGGGAGTACCGATGGCCCCATTGAAGGTAGATTTGTAGTTCGAGAGCTTTAGAGAGGGTCGGGGATGGTTGAACAACGTCATGCTCTCGAGGTCAGAACAGCCTTCAAAGTAAAACATTTTCCGAAGTATGAAATCACTTGTTGAAGTTTACCAGAATCATATCTCCCGAGAGATTTCTTTCAGATTACAATATCATTCTTTTAACTGTAACAAGAATATACCATACAACTACAGAATATTGTACAATATATTCTTTAATTATTTAGATTCGTTTGTTCAGACGTTGGCTATCAATCGCAGGGTTTTCGTTGATATCTCGTTAACAAAATGTTGGATAACATTTTTGCTAAGGAAAAACTTGTTCCAAATTATCCGACGAGTGTTCTATTTCAGGGACCTGCAACATTTTTCTTACACCTTGTATATACTCTTCACATATGTAACTTCGTCGATCTGTCACTTGTGTAATGTTCTGCAATTCAATGAGCCATCGTCCCGTGGAAATAAATTATTATTATTATTCTCGAAGGATAAATCACGGGGCAAACTAAATCAATCCCGCGAAGCAACATCCAGGGATTCCGTCTTCGTAGACAGTGCCCGACGAGACTCGATAGTCGAGCATCGATCGTTCTCGTAGCACATAAAATCCAATCGTCGACGGATTCCGGGGGCTGTCCGTTTCCTGTTAGGATCACTTATTCGTCATTCGAGTCGACAGCCGATTCCTTTGTACGCTGTATCGTGTACGGTGAGTTGCCGAGCGCAATCTCGTCGTTGGTCGATCGATTCCATCGAACGACAGGTCCTGTCAGAAGGAAGGACGATCTCTAACGATTCCCCGTCAATCTGTGAAAGCGAACGGGGAAATCGTTTCTCGATCCCCCCGAATCGTGAATATCCACGAGCAGACACACCCGAGCGAACGATAAAAGAGGCCCGCGAAACCGTCCCAAGAGACGCGCCGTGGCTGTCGTGGATTCAACACGTTCGTTCTTTCGGCCTCGAAATGTACAGGATATTATGTAACTGGTGGTACAAATGTACTGGGGATGATTCTACGTGAAAAGATAACTCAAAAATATAGAATAACATTTTTTCATTCGAAACTTAATTTCCGAGAAAATCGACTTTGAATGTCTGCTGACGCGAAGAAGTGCTACCGCGTCTGTTCATTGCAGTCTGTTTCTACTTATACTACGAATACAGTAACTCATCGAGAGTTCGAGGTAGTGAAAATCACTGCTGTGGTGCCTTCGAGCACTAATCGATGATTTACTGTACCCACGTTTCAGATTAACATTCCAAGTCGATTTTCTCGAAAACGAAAATTCAAATGAGAAAATTTTATTCTATACCTTCGACTTTTTTTTTCACACAGAATCACCTTCTACATGATTGTACCACCAGTTACGTGACACCTTGTATACCCACAAGCTACTTCTTATCAGCACGTGTTACACGTGTTTCATTTTCGAGCTGGAGGGGTAATTTCTCGTGCCTCTGGTTTCGAGTTCCCGGATGCTGACTGTTCGACGCGTTTTTTCGCGCTGTCAGGAACCGGGCTGCGATAGGCAAGAAAAAGGTCTCGGCGTTACTCTCGCCCGGATAGACGTGCTACGGCGGGAAGAAGCTAATCGAGAAATGCTTCCGCCAACGTTTTCTTCCGCGCAAATACACACGTATATCCCCATATATATGTATGCACGCGGAGATCCGCGCGCGGACCGCCTTGCGTCACCGCGGGTGAATCGATCTCGCGAAATCGCGCGGCGACGCCTTGATACTTCTCGCGTTGGATTGTTTAATGTGGATACCCACACGTTCGTTTCTGTTATGTACAAATGAGTCTGGAATGTAGGGAA